>NC_081561.1:105677485-105994064 GCF_022355385.1 Mustela nigripes
GGAGGGGAGGGGAGGGGAGGGGAGGGGAGGAAGGAAAAAGAAAGACCCTGCTGGAAGACTGAGAAATAAACAGACTAATCTTTACATTTTCAAGATGTATGGTAACTACAAAATCCCATTTTTATGCTTTTACTAATAAAGGAAATATGACTGGTAAATCAATTCCGATAAGAATAATTCAGATAATAGGACACGTGTGTGGCTCAGTCAATTACGCATCTGCCTTCAGCTCACATCATGATCTCAGGGTCCTGGGATCTAGTCCCACATCAGGCTCCCCGCTCAGCAGGAAGCCTGCTTCTCCCTCGGCCTGCCGCTCCCCTGCTTGTGCTTTTGTTCACACACTCTCTCTCCCTCTCTGAAAATAAGTAAATAAAATTTTAAAGAAAGAATAATTCATATAAGATAATTCTTATTTTTCCTAAACAAGTATTGCATACAGGACATTTAAAATATTATTGATGATTAGTAATATATAAGGAAAGCTGTTTTTACTTCAAAAAATGCAATTCGCCTCTAAAGTAACATTTTTATGAAATAAAAAAGACAACCTTAAATGGTAAATGACAACCCTTATTTTGGTAACTACTCTCAGACCGCTGTGTGGGGTAAGGTCTTTAATTTTCCTGAGCACTTATTTAAAACTTTTGAAATTAGCAGTAACTCAAAATTTAAGAAAAAAGTAAAATGATACCAAGTTTCAATTTCCTCAAATTGGTCCTCACTCAGATCTCTTTCAAAATCTTAGTACTAATTCTATAAATTCCTGATGATCTGTATGAGTACAAAAATTATAGTTGATCCTTGAGGGAAGCAGAGCTGTAGTTGATATTCTATAACTTTTCTAAGTTATACTCATTATGTAGATAATTCTACTTAAGTGTGTTTAATTTCCTTAATATGCTTTAGGGACTTCTTTAAAAATTAGGCTTCCTCATATTTTAAACCAATTTTAAAAGACTGAAGAGTAGGAGGGGCCATGGTATAGAAATCAAAGGTTGTAATAAAACACATGATTTGACAGTAAATAGATATTTGTATTTTCAAGGTTGTTACAGTTCCTTTATTTTTTAGATCCAAGTCCTGCTTTGACTACTGGTGGTACTGAAGTTGGTGGGATTTATCCGAAGATTAGTAATTGCTATTGAAAAGCCTTTTAAACAGTTTCAGTAATTGAGCTCAACTGTCAAAGATACGTATTTTGGGGCACATGGATGGCTCCGTCACTAAGAATCTGCCTTCAGCTCAGGTCATGATCCCAGGGGCCTGAGATCGAGCCCCCCATCGGGTTCCCTGCTTAATGGGAGGCCTGCTTCTCCCTCTCCCCTTCCCGCTTCTTGTGTTCCCTCTCTTGCTGGCTGCCTCTCTCTCTGTCAAATAAGTAAATCTTAAAAAAAAAAAAAAAAAGATAATGTATCTTTATATATACTTTCTGTGGTCAAAAAGACTATAACTTATAGTCAGGATTTCCAATAATTTTTAATAAAATTTTTCTTTTGTCCTTAAGAAGAAAATAGATGTTTTTTCCTGATGTTTCTAGAGAAAGCTACAGGGATAAAATACATCAAAACACTTTAAACTTCAAAAAGCCAGAAAGGACAATCATTTCAGAAGAAAGATTGTTTTAATGGATACTCAAGGTCAGACCCCAAAGAAGGGATATGTGAGGGCCCTGGTGCCATCACATATCCTATCCACTTGTGTGTGCATGTTCACACGTGTGCACATGGACATCTTAGCCGCAGCTTCTTAACAAGTAAGAAGTCAAGAAGGCACTTTAAAACTTGTCAAGAAACACTCACACACCCTCCGCAGGTGAAACATGGCCATGATTTGAAAGGGAACATAAGCACTGCACAAAACTGAGGGGAAAAGCTTGTAACCTCAACCCGCCAGTTCTCAGATATCCCCAACTTATCATGCTGGGCCTGGAGTGAACGTGAGAGCTGAAACAAATAATGTGGAGGGAGTGAGCAGTCAGGTCCAAGTGCAAGGACAGCTCCTATTATGTAAAGAAAGAGGAGAATTTATCAAAGTAGGGAGCACCTTAGTAGCTTAATTATGAGTCTTTTAATGTCTTTTCATAATCAGTTAATAAATACCTTAACAATAAAATTGAATGTAAGCTTTTAATAGGCCATGTTGGCTTGAACCTAAACAAAGGAATTAGCAGCTCCAGGCATTGTGGGGTAACTGCTCACCGTTTGGTGCCAGGAGAAACAAAGCATTTCAAGTGCATTTTTTGTGCCTCGCCATAATAAACGCTTGTAATATTCCCCCAATTTCTGGAGTGTAAGACGCAGATCTTATTTATCACAGTATGAGACACACCTGGCACGCGGATCAGGAAACAACTGTTTTACTTCATTTCTGTCATCACCTTCCAACAGATTTCTTTCACATTCCAATTTGGATGGGAGGACTTGACTTTCTCTCCATAAGTTCTCCATTAACAGCTTCACAGCAGAAGGCGCCATTGGTCCGTTTCCTCTTGCAGCAATTAATTACCCCGCGCGGCGTGTTTTGACTCCGATGGCAGTGAAAACCCAAAGTCATGGGCATTCGCTCTTCTGTGCTGCGAGCAACGTCTTCATCGTGAGCCCGCGCTCCCTGGCTGCGTCGCGAATTGTCAGAATTCCTCGGACAGGGGATGACGAACACCGTGTCAAGTCAGCAGCACAAATTACCGACTTCAACTCCCTTCAGTCACTTTTATTAAGCTGTGTTTTATTTGCGGGAGGCCCTTCTGAAGGCTGTGTCACTTCGGGCGGGCGGTCGGCAGATGAACGGCGCGCTGGCTCTCTCGTTCCTCCAGAGCGGCAGGCTATCAGGCTGGGAGTCTTGAGCTCCGTGAGCCCCGCCAACAACTATGCACTAATAAACCTTGAAAAGCTTGAATTACACTATAACCCACAAAAATTTTCAAATTAAAAAGGCATATTTAGAGGCCCCCGTGGATAGTGATTTTATTTAGTTTAATTCCCTCTTGTGGCCAATTAGATAGACACCCCTGCACACAGGCACACACTCCGGGAGGGGAAATGGGGGGGGGGGGGGGGGAAGTTTAACGTTGGTTTTGAGAGGGGGAAAAAGAGGGGGGCAGTATATCACTCCTTCCTAGACAGAAATTATTTTCCCGGCTGTTGTTCTGTAAAGAACAGGGCTGTTGGAAATCAATGAAAGGGCACGCAAGATGGATTTTTATTTGGATTAGTTGTTTTAAAGCTGTACTGTACTCCAACTTCCTCTTATTCAGCCCTCGTGAATTGCCAGATTGAAGAATAAAACCCCCACCACAGGCACAGAGCATATTCCTTTAGTTCTCTTCCATTTTCTCTTGGTCGAAACGACTTCCCCTACTAAGCAGGCTCTGAGTGCCTCGCTAATGATAGGTGTATTTGTATTTGTTTTTTTAATTAAGTGATCTGCACGACCTAAATGCATTTTTTTTTAATCATCTATGCATGAAGCTCATTTATCCAATGGAACTCAGGTCAACTTAAGAGACGTATTTGCTCCGAAAATTGCACCTAGTGTCTCTTGTTGCTTGCCACTGCTCTTTCCATCAGAGTTGCAAAACTATGCCTCTTCCTCATCAGGTGGCGGGCTCCATATGCACCATATGAAAAAGGAGTTAATAAAATGCACGTTGGAAATATAAAACAAGGTCAGGGGCGACAGTTTGGCTGAAGGCCTTTCTTTAAGTGTGGAAAACAAAAGAACAAGATTATTTTAGCAGTTGCAGCTGTCGGGAGAGCAGCTTCAGTAGGGGAGTGGCCTCCGGAGTCCCCGCTACCTGTTTCATGTGTCCATCAGAATCACGGTTCTCTCCCGAACACAAAGACTCTGCACCGTAGGTGCCCCAAATTTTGGAAAGTCTCAACAGGAAAAAAGAAGAGAAAAATCCCCATTTTGCTCCCAAAGGGAACTTTGGGGAGCAAAGGGATGAAGCCATGGGAGGTGTAAGGTCAGCCTGAAGGTTGGGAGCCTGCGTGTGACTCCAGATTCTAAAACCCCCATAGCTCTGCGTCCTCCTAGAGCCAGCAAGGATGAATGGTGTTACTGTGTGCACTGCAAAAGCCACCCGGATTGGAGGCGAGTCAGTGGTAGTTTTTAAAAATAAGTACTTAAGATTCTGCGGTCAGGTCCCTCCGATGCCAACTAAGCCAGAGGAAAGAAAACAACATTGTCAGTCAAGCAGTTGCTTGTTCCACAAGACCTCAAACACAACGCTTGACAGATTTGTTTGCTTAATGAATTGACTGGTTACTTTGGCATCACTTGAGAGCCAAGAGGGAAATAGTGAAACTCAATCAGAAGACCTTTATCATCCTCAAATGAAGATAAAAGGGAAAACACTTAATAATGATGTCATAGGACAAAGAGATTAGCCAACAAAACGCATTAATATGTGAACATAAATACATTATCAGAGGAGCTGTGACCCAGTAAAAGAGAAGACTATTTTATAGTCTTGATAAAGAATGAGAAAACGAGGTCATCCGAACAGGACAGACCAGGTTTCCAAAAAGGGACGGGTACTATGGTGGGGGCAGGGGAGCAGTTGGGACCCTGAAAACATAATCATTCCCCACCCCAGACTTTAATTCTGTTTTTGTTCCCTTTCTGCAGTTGTGAAAAGGAAACAATAATCTCATCTTCCCAGAGTCGGTAACACTTGGCATAGTGCCCGGCACTAGTAAGTCAACCGAGGTTCAAATACATGCCTTCTTTTCCCGTTCCTGCCTCCAGCCACCCCTAGAATAACTCCTTAGCGTAAGTAAACCATCACTCAGCATGGTGCATTCCAGACCAATTGTTATCTTAGGGAAATCTTACCTGTTAATAGGATTTCCCTATACTAGATGTAGTGAAAGGATTTTGGCCAATGGGCGTAGAAATCCCACACCACGGAAAAAGCCTTCCACCCCTGCTTCTATCTTCCTTCCATACTGACCTTCATAGTTTGCACATGACTTGTTTCAGCAAAAAAATCACACCAAAAACACTCCCTCTAGACAGACCACTCTGTGTTCTCAGACAGCAGCCACAGTATCATCCAGGAGCTCTTTAGGAACCCAGACACCCACCCCCTATACCCACCTATTGAATCGGATTCTGCAAGGATCCCCAGGTCATCGTTATGCACATATGCACATGTTGGGTTTTTGGTTTTTTATGTTTTTTTTTTTTTTTTAAATACTAATACTGGGACCAAATCCTAGGCCAATTATGTCAGAATCCTGGAGCTGAAAGCCAGGCATCGAGACTTTTTAAACTTCTCCAGATGATTCTAATGTGCAGCCAAGTTTCAGAGCCACTGATCAAGTCCCATCAGCAAAAATAAACCTTAAAAAACAGGAAAATATTTAAACAAGGACTATAGGATAGACAGGACTACCCTTGAAATAGACCCACTGAAAAAAGAGGTTTTCAGATTTATATTTAAAGACATCTACATTTCTAAAATCCTTAGTCATAAAAGAAGGAGGAGAATCAGCAAATGTCTTCATATTTCAACTTTGGCCCTTATACACCTCTTGGGTAACAAGGTACCCGGGTGGGCAGAACATTTATTGACATAAGTTGCCGTGTTTATTGATGCTGCTCGTTTTTCACTGATTTTAGAACTCTGTAGGGGAGGTGTTGTGACTTTGAAAAGGCCATTTTTTTTAAATAATCAAATAGTTTTACTTAAAGGTTTATGTAACGCGCTATACTATTAAACAGTAAATAAAAACCACTGATAAATCCCGGTTCCCCCACAGGTAGTTTGGCACATCCTTAATTATCTGGTTTATGAGCAAATTGCCAGCTCTGGTTTGGTTTTCAGCTTGTTAGATGCATGCGTGTGTGCACACTTCTTACCTGGCAACCTCTCAGCCCATTCAACCTCTAAATGACGTTCCCAAAACGTGCTGCGTGGGGGGAAGGCAGAGTTGTCCTAAGTCAGAGGGCTCAACTCTGTGGTTGAAGTTTTGCTTTTTTGTTTTTGTTTGCAGTGAAGACTTAATTGGGTGATTTAAAAAAAAAAAAAATGTGAACACTCATAGCATATGGGCCTGGAAAAGGTTACCAATGACAGCTGATGGCATCAAACTAAATGTACTTATTGCGCTGCTGGTTTTTGTTAAATCTAAAATGTCTCTCTCACAGCACCCCTATCTGTGCTCCATTCTGCTTCCCCTGCTGGCTCACCCTTGCCTTCCAGGGATTAGACCTTCCGAAGAGGAATGTTCTTCTCTGTGCCTGCATCATTCGAACTTAAGCTGAATAATATTCTTCAGTGGCATTAGATGACTTTTGTTCATATTTTTATTGTTTTACAAACGTCTGCACTCAGTCAGTCTCCCAAGTGTTTACAATCATCTCTAATCCCAGAACTTCATGAAATCAATGGTTTTCTTCTGAGCCTTTGGGGCCCTTAGCATCTTGAAGGTTCTGCCTCATGGGCTCCCCCTGGTGGCTGCACCACGCCTCTCCCCTGCTAGTCCTATGGGAGGATCCCTCCTCGGATTCAGTGAAGACATCAGAAGCAAGGAGTGGGACGCGGAGGAGAGGAGGAAAATCATGGGCTGTCCAGCCTCTTTGGGAGTTGGTCCTTGTTATAAACTGTCAAGAATTCGCTTCCTCGTTTCCATCTCTTTTGAGTCAAGTTCTGGGTCTTAGCACCCTTTACTGCCCAGACACCAGAGCACACATGGAATGTGCATTTATGGATGTCCCTCTTCCAGGCCACAGGCTCAGGCTGTTTGGACTAGGCATACCCAGAATTACAAACCACTGCAAACCACTGCACCCGGTATTGATTAGACAATGTCTGGAGTTGGCAAACATTATTAATATATAGAATGCCACAGAGATTGATTGCTCCACTTTCATTTTTCTTCTTCCTGCGGGCCCCCTATAGGAGAAAGCCCTGCAGCTGTTCTGAATCCCATTGCCAGAAGCATATTATAGCTTGTTTTGATGTTTCACCAGCAAGTTCTGGGCCTCATATGGGCACAAGCCAATGAGAACATCCCACGTTCCAATGAGAGGCCGAGACACAATCACCCTGTCAGGTGTTGTTAGTAAGTCGGGATCATAAAAGATAATAAACTCTCTCCCATCTTTTATGACAGCACACCAAGATCAAACGCTTTCTATAGCAGAGCACAAAGCCCCTAGGACCAGTTCTCCCTGACAGATGTTCATCTGCTATCTCAGTATTGACGTGTTACTTAACTTATTGATCCACAGAGAGAAGGAAGTAGAAAGACCCCAGGAATCTGGTATTGTACAAGCTGCCTTCCAGGGCTGTGAGCTCTAGAAAGAAAGTGAAGACTTTGAGGTCCTGTTTTAAGAGCTGTTTGCAGAGCAGAGAGCCCGATGCGGGGCTCAATCCCAGGACCCTGGGACCATGACCTGAGCGAGCTGTTTGCATATCGCCCTTTTATTGTCCCCCCACCAATGTTTAAAGAAACAATAACATAAAAAAAAATAGGTCAAAGACAAAGGAATTAGGCAAAAAACCCCACCTTTTTATTGAATGAACAATATACTCAGCAGTGACCAACATGGTTTATCATCCCTAATTAAGTTGGGGATGCTCATCTGGTGCCCTCCATCCCATGGACACAAAAGCCTGGCTCACCCGAGACTTCACGAGATGATGAAGAATGAGGTTCACTAAAAGTTGATAGTGCAATGCTCTGATCCATTGGTGACATGACTTCTGGACTACTCACATTAAAGAAGACCTTTGATTGCATGTCCCCAGATTGACAGAGTCTTGGAATTTGGCCCTGCCTGCTAAAGGGAGGTCCACTGGTTTTCAAGGTAGCCCCGGCCCCACCAGTGCCCCAACCCAAAAAGTCTGATTACTCCTTCTTCATTCTCACCTCCAACTTTGCTCATGAAGTCCTTGCCCACCTCTACAAATAAAAATTCTTGAAAGGTCAGGCAAAAGTAATCTCTCTGTATTTCCCGAGGCTATTTGTATATATGGCCCCCTCTCTGTGCTTTAAGAAATTTAAGTTAACAACCAGATACAATACATCTTTTTGCCTTACTCATCCCTTTTCTTTATACAACAAATGATTAATCACTACAGTTCAGTGAATGAAGGAAGGAAATATCCTGCTCATTTAGGAACCCCCTGCCCCAAAGCCTTCCGTGATTTTGTATGGACTAAGAATAAATTTCAAACCTCTTGGAATTCCCTTCAGATTTAGCCCTGACACTAACTCAGAATTTATCCTAGGTGGCCCAGACAAAATTCCCTTAGCAAACCAGCCCACTTACTGTCTCCCCCCACATTCTACGAGCAACCTACGCTGTCTTCCCTCTTCACTCCCTTTCCTACACATCTCCTCTTGGCTACAGACCCAGGCACAGCCAACCCCTTTCCTCCTTATGCAGCTTTCACCAGTGCTCCTGACCTTCAGCAGTCTCTGAGGTCATACAACAGCTCATCTCTGTCCCACACATTGTCAGCCAATCCTTGCAAAGCTTCATCACCCTCACAAGCCAGGATTCAACATGTGCATTTCTTAAATGTTGGAGCATTGAATTATATTCTCTTTGCCACAGTCCCCAGGACAACATGCCTTGTTCATAACCAAATGTTATAACACTTTACTTTGAAATACACTAAAGCAAAGTAGTTAAATTTTAGGTTAAATCTAGCTAAATGTTATTCCAAACCAAATCATTTCTCAGCAATGAATCATCAGCACTTTTCCTTTCTGATCTATATAGAGAAGAGTTTTTCAAAATTTAATCATAACTCGTTGTAAGACTTCACAAACTCTCAATTCAATATTTATCCATACTTTGAGTGATACAATCTAATATTTTGTTTTATTTTATTTCGTTTTTTAAAGTACTGAGCATGGTCCCCTAATGATTTTGTGACCTACAAGCAGGACACAACTAATGAGCCAGTGTTCAAACATTAATCTACAGGCTCCTAGACATTCCTAGTTACTGGATAGTCTTTAAAATCTTACAAGGATAGAGAAGTCTAGATTCTAGAAGTCTAGAAGGAGCAATCAATTTTCCTCTGTTTTACTGGTATCACACCAAACCTCCTGCTTCTCTCATTTTCTTGCAAATGTGCCTTACCAGCCACTTGCAAAGAATTATTTTAGCTTAACAAAGAAAGTAGTTTTGTTATTTCTTTCTCTTACCAGTGGTTCTCAGTCAGGCATGATTTTGCCCCAGAGAACATTTGGCAATGTGTGGAGACATTTTTTCAGTTGTCGCAACTGGGACAGAAGGATGGAATGCTACTGGCGTCTAGTGGGTGGAAGCCAAGGATTCAGCTAAAACTTCTACACTGCACAGGACAGCTCCTCCCTGCACACACACATGCACATGCACACACAGGCACATGTTTAGCCCTAGAATCGCCTAGCCCTAGATTCATCTAGCCCAAGTATCAATAGTACCATTGTCGAAACACCCTGCTTTTAATAACATCTTTACCCATCTTGTTTATTTCTTAATTAGGTCTATACAATATTAAAGTCCAACTATGTGTACAAAAAAGTGGAGGAAAAGCCACAGCTATCACTCGGAGAGCTTGCCCCACATCATCTCAGCCTGTGGAACTTCAAATTAGACTCTATCAGGAAAGCTGAGACCTGCCTCTGAAAGGTTCTTGTCATCTCCACCAGACCATGCTTACGGTGGGGGGCCAACAGCCTCATAACTTCCCCAGTGGCATCCTGCAAATTTTGGGATTCAGCTTAACCAGTGGGGCATAACTGGCAGCCAACAGAAACCAATCAGGGGAATCCAGATGCTTGTCCAACATCTGCAAGAAATGTAATATTTGGATCCCTAATTTGAAACATATAACTAAGCTGAAAACACATCCCCTTTAAAATTTTCTGTGCTGCAAAGTCCTTGGGTCATCTGTTCAGTCATTGTCACTGCGTCAAGGTGTTACCAGCTGTTTAGGTGTCCTCTACCCCCTCCATGTCACCCAAAAGAAGCAAATCATGTAATTCTATGTATGTGCCCTGGGAGTCTCAGCTGTCACCCAAGCTGGGACCTCTTCAGACTCAGAGGGGTCTGTGGGGCCGGAACCTCAAGATCTCAAGGGTGCTCTCTACAAGGTAGACCAAGACACTTCCTCAACAAGAATCCCAGAATTTCTGTCATAGCTTACCAAAGGATTTCCTTGTGGCCAGTCCCTTTAATCTAATCCATAGTCAACTACCAGACTGATTTTTCTACACTAGTTTATCATGTGACTTCTTTACCCAAAAACCTCCCAGACCTTCTCCTTTTCATAGGAGGACTCCAAACATCTCGGTATTTGATGCCTTTCCCTAATATTGTCTCCAAACTTACCTTGTGTGGCATACCCTCTCATGTAACCTTTTCCTCTCTCATCTGAGTGAGTTTGCCCAAGCTTATTTCTGATCTTGGCTTTCAAGTATATTGTTTTCTCCATCTAGAAAGCCTCTGGTGTCCAAGTCCCAGAGGGTGGCAGGATGATGTCGCTCAGAAGCCTTAGCCAAGGAAAGGACTCTTTCCAGAGGTATGGTCAGTAGTTAGGGACTGAAAACCCCTCCACTTGCACAGCAAGAGGAGAGCATAGTACCTGGAAGAGGGGCTGCCCAGACAAGAACTGTGGCCGAAGGTGGAGAGGACCTTACAGCTGCTGCCTAAGTCCCAACCAAGCAGGGAGGGGCCAGAGGAAAAAGCACTCCAGCCTCTCCACTGGCCTGCTGCCTACCATTGGCTGAACCAACAGGAAGTCAGAATGCCAGGGAGCCAAGGAAGCCGGTAATATAGTCCATGGAAGAAAGCCCTCCAAGACTCAGAGCAGGGCAGAAAATGTGTGTGTGTGAGTGTCTGCGTGCATGTGTGTGTGAATAACTTACACATAAAACTGTTTTCTCTCAACCAAATTGCCACCTTCACATTCGAGCTCTCTTCTCCCTCTAAGCTCCTTCAAAACTAACTGAGGTGGCTCTCGTTTAATATCATAATTTGTTCTCTTCCTGCTTCACTATTACTTACATATTCTGTTCTGCATCTTTCCTCCCTGGTTGCAACTGTGAACAAATTCAGAGGGAATTCAGAAGGAATCCCCCATGGCTAAACCAGTGCTGTGAAGGTTGAGATGCTCGAAAGTATGTACTGAATGAACAGGGGAATCAGGAGGGATGTTCTTTAATGGATGCTGAAAATAATTACCCCTTGTCCAAAATTATATATGGAAGAAAAAAATATCGATCTATTTACAGCTTAAATTCTGTCAAAGAAGTTGCCAACCTCTCTAAGGCAAACCTCCCCCACTTTTCTTTTGTCTTCAAAGCTAATCCACTTCAAAAATAAAGCTAACAACTCTCAAAAATAGAGCAGGCATGTGGTCTGAACTAATGAAGTCCTGGGCCTCTTTCTGCCCATTTCAAGTTCTGCCCAATGGACTATACAATGTCTTCTAGCACAAGAAGGGAACTCAATGAGGTTTGAGTTATAATAATGCAGAGAATAGAAAAATGTATAAGAGGCACATTTCGAGTCCAAGGAATTAAACAATATAAATCCTGTGGCTATGAGAATAAGCAATAAACCATGAAGAGATTCCAGTTTATTTCGATGGCTCTAGGGTCCTCCAATTGTCTTCAAGGCCTGCCTAATTTTTTTTTTTCTCATTTTGAAAGGGATTCTTTACTTTTGTACCGATTTACTCTCTGCAGTACTTAGAAAATCATAATTGTTTGTTTTATTAATGGTGCAGTTTTGGGAAATTTGAGTAGAAGTACATGTGGCATTCTATATACAGTAAAGTGCTTTTCAGGAAAGATTTAGCAATTTCCATGTAATAGCATAGAGCAAAATCGATTACTCAAGAGATTGTAAATGAATAAGTTCCTTTAAATCTTTTTTTTTTAATTTTATTTATTTTATTTGACAGAGAGAGAGATCACAAGTAGGCAGAGAGGCAGGCAGAGACAGAGGGGGAAGCAGGCTCCCTGCTGAGCAGAAAGCCCGATGCGGGGCTCGATCCCAGGACCCTGAGATCATGACCTGAGCCAAAGGCAGCAGCTTAATCCACTGAGCCACCCAGGCGCCCCGAATAAGTTCCTTTAATAACGTTTACATTTTGGCTGCATGAACAGCGGAGAAAATATCACTGAAAACTTTCCATGGAAAAGAACTTGCATAGTCAGAGAATCAAAAAATAGAACTAAGAGAAACAGTTATCAGCACTATTGTTAGCTAATTTCCTATAATAATATATCTTAGGAAGACTGAGTGTTTGATGGAGAGAGACCTTGCCCAGGCAGAGAACATGCAGAAACATAGTGCTTGATGGCACCTGGGTTAGGGAGAGTAAAAGACTGGAGGTGGGGCACCAGCTGCAAAGCTGAGTGTGAGAAGGGAGATGGGTGTGAGCAAAAAGGGAGGATCCTCCTACAGAGCAACCTTGTAGCATCTTGAACAAGTCCTCCCATCTCCACACTTTCATTTCCGGAAACAATCCCTTTATTGTCAAAGAATTACAATTGTTTCCCTTTGGAATCTAGTGGCTTTTAAAATTTTTGCTTAGGCTTTTTATCCACAGGGTTATAGGAGGCAGTCATGTTAAAAAATTTTTTTTAACCTATGGTAGGTATTTAGCTGGCGGTCAGAGAGCAAGGAGCTTACCCTCCAGAACAAAACAAAGAGATCATTGAAAAAAGTCAGTTCATTTTTATTTGTATAGCCGTGATTCTCACCACAGTCCAAGCTTTCAGCAAATCATTTAACAGTGGAGAAGAAAGCCCAAGACTTCCTTCTGTCATTCTGATGCATCACTCTCAACTCAACTCAGTCCCATGTGGGCACAAGTGCAAATAAATGTTTCAGCAAGAAAGACATTTTCACCATTCTGGTCAGCTAAGATTTTCCAACAGTATGATTTTCAAGGCAAATTTTTTCAAAATATATATCTTAGAATTCTCTGAACTTGGAAAAAAGTGTTCTATTCACTTGGGAATTTCTCTGATGCTCTTTGGATCTCACTGAAATTTTTTAAAACTATTTGAAACTATTTCCAAACCTGGAACGGCATACAGAGTGATCCTGAATACAGAATACAATCTTGGGCTTATTTAAGTCTATTTATTTTGGAAAAAAAAAATGAAGGGCATGTTTGTAAATACAGAGTGTCTTCAAATTGTGATTCCTAGTTTCTCTATAAAAATTCTCCCTAGAACTACAGGCCTTTCTACTGAACTGCAAGGTCTGAAATTCACACTGTTGGGTCTGATGGCTCAGCCCTGCTCCCGCAAAGAAAATTCACAGGAGATAAATAGATCTTGTTTCCTGACAACAGCCTGAATCCACCCTCAGAATTGTGTTGAAAATTTAAAAAAAAAAAAAAAAGAAGAAGAAGTTTACTGGGCTCTCTTGGTGTCACAGTAAAACTCACCCACATTCTCTCACTTAACCTCATGATGGTCCTGAGAGGTTTTCCATACTCATGTACATTTTCTAGACTCATCCAGCGCCCCTAAGGTCCAGATTATTCTAATTGCCCATTTAATGAAGCAAATCTTCATTAAATTCTAATCTCCCATTTAATGAAGTTTAAACCTTATTTCCTTATGTGCCATTCTATGCTCATCTTCCCAGAAACTGACCGTACTTAAATGTGGGGCAGAACCAGTACTAATCTCCCACCTCCAGCCTCCTCCTTCAAAGCCCAACAGCCTCACAACAGAAAAATCCACTTCTAAAGAATGTATGGGTTGGTATTCTGATCCCCAGAGTTTCGCTCTGTGACAGAGAACTAGAGGGGAGGACAAGGAGTTCTGTTACCTTTCATGAGTGACTTGAGGCCCCAAGTTTCTTCCTGGAATTTTAGAAAGCCAGCCCCAAGTTTTTGAAAGCATAAAATGAAAAGGAGTGCCTGAGCCGGGGAAGAGGTTACAAAAGAAAGGCGGGGGGGGGGGGAGGGGGGGGGCAGTGTTGGCTACTGGCTTATCCTTATCTGTTCTTCAACCTGTTCACTGGAGAAAATTACAATTCTATCATCCTTCTCCCCTCCCCCTCACTCCTGCCCCCTCCTCCCCAACACACACATTGCAAGCTATGTTCCATCCTGAGTTCTCCCAGCCCAGAGCAAAGCAAATCAAGCAGAACCATATAATTTACTGCACCAAACTGGAATTACCCCCACCCACTTAAAAAAAATCTGGCTTCATTTCAGGGTAACAGCAGCCCTGCTCTGGCAGGGCTCAGTCAACGTGGGTGATCTGTGACATGTGGCAGAAATATAGAACTCATCAGATTTAATAAACCCAAGTTCCACACACGACTGGAGGCCTCTCTCAACAAAGGCCTGGAGGAGTTGCTGCACGCAGTCCCCAGGCTCTCTGGGGGAAACCACCCCCTCCGAGTCCAAAGCTCCCTCTTCACTCAGAAGTCAGAGACCAACGGGCTGTCCCCAACAGACAAGGGAGGTGGTGGAGTTAAGAACAAATGCAGATGAAACCCATGTTGTGTTTTGAGGCTGGAGGACTGGAGGGAGCCACCGTCCCTGGGGCCACTGTGGGGGATGGGTTTCAGGACATCTCTGTGCTCCCTGAGGGGCTGTCTGCATTCCCAGCGCAGGCACAGGGGAGAGGTGCCCTCTGCTGTCTTCCAGCCACAGTACACCAGGAAGCATCCAAGCTGGTCCCCTGTGCCCAGTCCGGAAAAGTGGGGAGTGACTGCGAGTCCAGTTTCCAGGTCCGTGTCACGTAAGCCACCGCCCAAATCTTCCCCGGATAGCTGTGAGTCCCCCGAGTGCCCACACGGCTGAAGTGCACATTTCAGCTAACTGTTCAGAGGCAATCACTGTGAGCCCTGGAGCAGCAGGGGAACCGTGACAACCTCTCAGGGCCTCTCAGCCGGTCCAATTGGCAGAATGCAAAGGTAGGCAGAGACACCCAGAGCCTTCTCAGGGAAGGAGGGACAGAAGAAACACTCAGATAATTGACACTCTGGCCCAGACTGGTCATTGAGACCCTGAGGCCGTGGCTCTGCAGGAGTCCTCTCACCCCATCCACTTCCGGGGACCACCTGTACCTCCGGAAACAGGAATAACAGCACCGATGAACCCGCGGCCACCACACCAGCTCTGAAAAGTAAAGCCATCCTGATGTCACAGGATGGCAAATCAAAGTCACAAAGGACACAGAAGTATCCTATATGTGCTAGAGACAGGATTCCAGCCCAGGTCAGCTCAGCTTCTCCCTCTTTCCACCACACCGGACAGCCTCATATGTTGTTCAGCAGTGGACAAAAGTCTCCCACTGTGGAAGATCAGCCCACAAAAGCCTACCCCAAGCCTACAAAAATGGAGTCGAGCACAGTGCAGTCAGACACCATGGGCACAGGCCGGGCGTGTGGCACACCCTGTAGCACTGTCACTCTTACTCACACTCGTGCCAGGTGGCTAAATATCCCAGAAAGGTCCTGACTCAAGCATGCCTGGAGCAGTCGGTGGCCTTCACATTGAGTCAGAATTGTGGGGAAGGGACACCTGGGTCTGCCTTTGGCTCAGGTCTTGACCCCAGGGTCCTGGGATCAAGCCCCACATCTGCTCCCTACTCAACAGAGAGGCGGCTTCTCTTTCGGGTGCTTTTTCCACCCCTGCTGGCATTCTCTCTCTCCCTCCCTCTCTCTCTCAAGTAAATAAATGAAACCGTAATAAAACAAAAAACTGGGGAGTCCAAAGGACCCTGGACTCACAGCCAGAATCCTACGTTCTTACCCAGACTATGTGACTCATTAGCTACAGCTTTGGGGTTCATCAGTCAATTTCATTGTGTCCCAGTTTCCTCTTTAATATAATAGACATGGTATTTTATAGAGTTATTATATATGTAAATACATATATATGTATACTGTTTTATAAAGTTACCCGGATTAAATGAGATCACTATTTGTATTCACATGTGTTCACACACACACACACACACACACACACACACACTAGTTGACTGCAATACATACAAGTTAGGTATTAATATATAACCAGAGAAAATGATGGAAAGGGTACCATGTTCAGTGAATCACCAAAGAGAAGGGACAAATATTATGGTTCTTAAGGAATCCCTGATACTAGCGGCTTGCCTCTCATGCGGGGGATATCGTGTGGAGAAAGATGTGGCGAGAAGTGGCTTCTGTAAGACAGCATATGCAATCACTGCTCCAGAGTGTCCACCCACAGGCCCCCAGCTGCCAGCCAGAATCTGCTGAAAACACAAGGTGGTCCCTCCTGTAGGGGGTCTCACTCCTTCACACCTGGGCCCACAGGCCATGGTCTGTGGTTCTGATCCACTGTGTCACAAAAGTCAGGCTGGGTCCAGAGGCTTAGGAGAAGCCTCACACCTGCTGTGTGAGGCAGCAAGTTCTGACCCCTGTGTCCTGGGTCCTATATTTTCTGTGACTATCAGAACCCAGTAGTGTACGAGCAGTCACCGGCCCACCATCCCTCGTAACTGATCACACCGACTGCTGCTTCCTGTACATGGAGAAGAGACAGACATTCTGCAAACTGAATTCATTAAAGAAGGATGGAGGACACACGTGTGCTCCTATCCCCCCATTCTGATTTTTCTAGAGAAGAGTCTTTGCTTTACTAAGGACATTCTTAATAGAGGATACAGATCTCCTTTTGAAAAATTCTTCCAGTTCCTCTAAGATGCACAGCTTCCTCTCATACTTTGACCAGTGACAAACAATCTGAGAATTACTATACCCCCACCCCCCTCATAAGCAAACCACTCTTCACAGTTGGCAGGCACCTTTTCTCCTAGAGAGAGCATCTAAACTTAACACCTGGTGAATTTGTCTGAGTATTATCATTCCTATCAATGAAGTTATCCAGAAGAGCTTTAACTTATCCCCTGCTACATGAAATCACTATGATCTGAGTTACACAAATATAGTTTAGCAACACAGAAACTCAACTGTTGTTCTACAACAAGATTATAAGAACAATTAATTAAAGTTAGCTTTTATTCATATGTTCCAATGAAAGTTAGCTTTTATTCATATGTTTCTACACTTCAGAAAGGGTGACAGTTGTTCTATGTAAGAAATATTTTTTGATATTATTTCAGCTATCATCTACTAATTTGCTGTGTGTGTGTGTGTGTGTGTTTAACACCTACTATGTTGAATCAGTTTTTAAGGTGACATAGTTGAGTGTTTGAGAGCTTATCCTCTAGCATCGGTCAGACCCACTTTTAATCAAAACTTGGTCACTGACAAGATGATGACTTTGGACAAGCTACCCAAAACCTCTGAGCCTATAAAGTGAAGATAATAATAACAAAATCAGATATATATTTATTAAAACAGGTGATGAAATGTTAACTAATATTTTTATATTTCCACCTAATGTACTTGCTTGGTAAAATGGTGATTTTATAGCTAAAGTTTAAGTGAGACTGTCCCTGCCTAATGCTTCCTGACAACACTTATTTGGAATTTTTGAGGTTCTAGATGGCTCTTGGTGACCAATTATCCTTATCTGCTAGAATATTTACCCAATCTCAAATGACTGTCATTAGGCAGGAGATGGTACCAAAGTCTGAGAACACTAATGGCATGAGCTACAACCTTGGTCACATTTGCTGCCCCATCAAATGTGCTAGACTCTGTCTCTTGCCTGTTCATGACACAAATATAAAACTACTTTTGGGGTTATCTGCTCCCTGCTGCATCACTTCTGTCTTGTCAGGTTTCCCCTCTTTAAGATATAGCTGACTCCACATAGCCAGAAACAAGCAAAACATCACACACACACACACACACACACACACACACACACACACACTTTGGTTATGCTGGAAAAAGTTAAACTGAAACTGAAATATTCAGCACTAGTTCATTTTCTACACACTTGGGATTTTCAAAAGGAAACACCACTCTAACCTTAGCTGTCAACACATCCACAAAACTGTTCCCAAACTCTGAGACTGTTTTCTTGGGCCCTCCAGAGAACATCGAGGCACCAGACCTTTCTCTGTGTCCATTTCCTTCATTCCCAAGCACAGTGCTCAGGTCTTCTCTTGGCCTCCACTGTTCTCAACGCTGGCTGCTCTCCTTTGATCAGAATCTTTGCCTTCAATCCCCAAAATACTAATGCTTCGATCCCCTTAAAATACTAAGTCCAGAAGTCTCCCCCGACCACCACCAAAATAGGTAAGTGTTCAAGCATTAGCTTCAAAATATGTAAGTAACCTCAATAATAAAGTCCCCAAATTGCAGAGACCCAAGGTTGAAGGGGGCACATTTTCAGCTTAGGTACTAATACCCCATTACTGCCTGCTGGGTGCTCTGAGTTGAGAAGGACTCAGAGACCAAGTGAAGGCTCAGTGAGAAACAGAACTAACATTGACGTGGGACATGGCCCCTCACAAGTCTTAGAATTGCCATCCTTGGGGTAGCACATAATAAGACAAGATTAGTTAACCGTTGGGTGAGATTGTTAAATATTGGTCAGCAGGATTATGGATGTAACTGTTCACACAGAGAGGAGTCAAGTCTGTTGCTTCCTGTTGTTTTATCACTGAGCTCTGGCTTAAGTAACTAAATTTTACGTACTTCCTTGTTTATAATAAAAATCAGAAGCCCAGGTATAACCAGTGAGGAGAGATAGAGACTTTCTGGGTGTGGCCACTTTGTTGATAGTCCCAGTCCGTAGGAGAGGCAGCTGACTTTCCACATGATCAGGAGAGACCAGGGCCAGGAAGAAACTGAAGCCAAAGGCAGCTCCCTGGCTAGGACCCACAAAAACAGAAGCACCTGGAAGGACACCCAGGCTTCTAGCAAATGGTCAGAGTAAAAGAGTGATAATAACTAGCAGTTCCTTCTACTTTTGACTGCTTGTTTCATTCCAGCCCCTAAGGGACACACCCCACATATGCTATGTCCATCACACTGCCCCTAAAATGTTGAGGAAACTTGCCCAAGGTCAAAGAAACTAACCACATTTCAAAACAAAGTCTATTTAAAACACCACATTAGGACACCTGGGTGGCTCAATCAATTGTCTGCCTTCTGCTCAGGTCATGACCTCTACATCCTGGGATCAAGCCCCTCATTGGGCTTTGCACTCAACGGAGAGTCTGCTTCTCCTCTCCTTCTGCCCCCTTCTCTTTCCCCCCCTTCCTCTTTCTCTCTCAAATAAAAATAAATAGATAAATCTTTAAAGACCTATTATATAACCAAATTATATAACAGTTGACATGGAAAGGGCCAAACTGTGGCTTGACCTGGAACAGACAGTGGGTAAAAGTAATTAAGTGATACAAACATGTAAAAGCTAATCTTCTGCTATGATTGTAAGTGACCTGTATACCTACAAGTGTTTTTGTTTTATTTTCTGTTTCCTTTTTTTTTTAAATTTTATTCATTTATTTAAGAGAAAGAGAGCACAAGCAGGGGGAGCGGCAGGCAGAGGGAGAAGCAGACTCTCTGCTGAGCAGGAAGCCCCACGTAGGACTTGATCCCAGGACCCCAGGATCATGACCTGAGCCAGAGGTAGATGCCCAACAGACTGAGCCACCCAGGTGACTGGAGACTCAAACAATGTCCAGCACTACCTCTATCACATGGACTAAGGGAGGGAAAAGCACAACTCCTCAGAGGGAGCTTGAGACAGGGAAGGTCCTGGGAGGGTTTACAGATCCCAGGAGTCAGGATCTACTACAGAGAATCCCTGATAACCCCCTGTGGCAACACTCAACAGCAAAATCACCATGGGTACCTGAGAGGATTTTCAGCATCTCTCCAGGACACCCTCAGAAACTTCACTGCAGGAACATCAGGATTAAAATCAGCAAATGCTGCCTACCTGAGATACAATCCCGAGCCTCCCACTGAGGGAGGAGAACGTCTCCTTTAGTGAACATGAATTACATGGCTCAGAAATGAGTTGCAATCCCAGAGAGAAGTTCTAACTCCAAAATGAAGATCTATGTTGTTTTAGGCCCATGGGAGGAAACCGGATGCTGAGAATTATCACTGAAAAATGCACTGTGGCCTTGGCAGACCAGTCCCAGGAATGCGCATGCACTCTTCTCACAAAATAACAAAACGAATCGAAACAAAAAGAGAGGACACCGTGCAAGAAAGGGTCCAAGAAAGTAATGAATAGAGCTGGTGATCACAGGCCTCACTGGGGTTACCAGTTTGGGAAAGTACTATATAATGTCTTTTAGCCCCCTTGACGTAACAGGGAAGTTATAATTTTGAGAAATAGATACCCCTGTGAGGCCCACACCAACTGCTTGTCACTAAAGAAAGCAGCAGAACAACATGGATGGAGCCATGGCCTCTACGTGGGATGAGAAGTGTTTCTCAGGAGCTCAGATTTAAAGCTAAGGGTAGGACAATCCCTACGGGCACACGGTAGGAAAAAAGAAGAGAAACAATTGTGGATTTTAAGAGAGGAGAATATTCATAGGTGAAATATGAGAGGTCCTATGTGTTCTTTCCCATTTGAAGCCAATGGAAAAAAATGAACAACAAAAAAACTTAATAGCTATATCTCTAATTACCTTCAAGCAAACTAGTTGATTGCCCCAGATCTTAATTGCTGCATCCAAGTAAAATTAGATTCAAAATGCTTCTTCTGAAACTGGTGCACTGCAAGCTTTTATAATTGAGAAACCTGAGTTAGAGTCCACAACCGTCCACACTACTTAAATGATTTTGATTTGATTTGGGAGACATTTTTAAGATGCTTGCTTTTCTATTAATAATAAATGCTAGATTATGAGATTCTGAATTCCATTTCTGAATTAGGAGGGAAAGAGGGCTAGGAAATGGAATAAAACTGAGAAAGTAAATGAATAAACATTCTGACACTTGTCTTATAACCACACTTGTCTTATAGCCAGAAATGTTGGTACTTTTAAGTTTATCAGATGGCTCTTGGGAGATTCCAGTAAAAACATTTGCAAATAAATCTCCTCCCTAAAATAGCATGAGCAGAAACATAGATCTGAAAACTATCTTGTGCCATAAAGCAAATCCTATCAGCAGACCTCAGGAGTCTCATCCTAGAGGCAGAGGACTCCAGTCTGCTCACGTTGTCTGTCATGAAATATGGGACCTCCTCTATCCTTAGGTGGGTTTCTACCCCCCAGTAATTTTATACTTATGACAATGTACCTGAAAGCAGTCCCCATTCACTTAAATGGTTATCATATCATTTAAGTTCTAAAGTGATTTTGGAAAGAAAAGCTCAAAGACTCCCAGTGAGAAGAACAACAGAATAGACAAAGAATTCAACTAAAGTCATGAATGCATCTTCTCTGCAGTGAAGACCATAAATATATCATTGAAGTTTTAACACGGGTTATATTATTTACCGTGGTTGAGAAGGTCAACCTAATCTTAAAATTGTTATAAAGCCTTTTAATAAATGCAATGCTATGCCACAGAATAAGGATGAAATGAAAGCAAATTCTCTATCAGAGCAGGGGTTAGCAATCTTGTCAAAAGCAGGGGCCAATTCTTATTCATCAGCTCTCTTACGATGAGAGGGTTTCAGTGGGAGGGAAGAGACATGTCTCAGCTGCCTTCGTACTCGGGGAGATTTTGCTATTTGGGCCAAAAGTGACTGCAGTGCTGGGAGAAATGCTGCCAGGCCTGCACCTCCAGCTTCTGGCATCTGTCCAGTGGCCTCGGATGGAAGTCTGAGAGAGGCCAAGGCTGAGGACCACGAAGCAGGCCTTCCCAACCACTGCCTAACCCATCCATACAGCCCTGAAGAGCACACTATGTGGAAACCCTTCAGCTCAAAAGGCTTGGAGCTGTTCTAACAAAGGAGAACACTCATTTGTTATTGCCTTCACTGTTAGTATTCAGAGTAGCAAAGCACACACAAAAATCAGTTTGCTCATTATCCTGTCAAGCCGAATAAGCCTGACCATCCCTATGGGAGCAATATATCTAGCAGGTAAGTTGTTTTTTCTTTTTTTAAGATTTTATTTATTTGTTTGACAGACAGAGATCACAAGTAGGCAGAGAGGCAGGCAGAGAGAGTGAGGAAGGGAAGCAGGCTCCCTGCTGAGCAGAGAGCCTGATGCGGGGCTCGATCCCAGGACCCTGAGATCATGACCTGAACCAAAGGCAGAGGCTTTAACTCACTGAGCCACCCAGGTGCCCCTAGAAGATATGTTTTAATACTCATATTTTATACCTTATGGATTACAAATGAGTAGACTCTAGATGAATGGGCTTTAAAATCATTAATGAAAGTTCTCCTACTATCTTCTTTCAAGAAGTTAAAAAGAATTAAAGTGCTCTTACATATTCCATATGTATTTATGTACATAATATTACATAATTACATAACATTATATATTATGTAATACATAATTACATATTACATAATATTACATATTACATATAATTTACATACTAGATATATAAAGGAAGTTGTAGCTACTCATTGACAAAAGATCAAAAATTTTTAAGTCCTCATGTTTATTTATAGAAACTTCAAATTATTTTTTAAAGGTACATTCAGCTTTGAAGAAATGTTGAGTAAACAGTAACAATTTTGAAAATGCAATTAGAGCTTTTAGGTGGAGGACTGAGATAATGTCATCACCGGATATGATTTTCAGGGGAATAGAAAAGAGCATGGAACACAGACCGGCCGGCTCACACCCTCAGTCCCATACCTGGTAGCGCTTTAGGCCACACAAACATCGCAAAGCACCCTGGCCAGACTCTGCAGCATCTTTGCTTCCCAGAAATAAATCCTGCATCTGTCTAACAGAAGCCCTCCATTACCTCATTACAAGTGGACTCCAAAAGTAAAACATAAAAGCTTATTGAACTTTATTCACATACATTCATTCAATATTTACTGAAGTTCTTCCATATGTTAGACTCCAGCGGGGAGGGAGGAGACATTAACAGAACTAAATGAGACAATTCCTCTGTGCCAGGGCTCACAGTATTAGAGGGCAGTGAGACCCAGAGGTCATTAAGAGCCTCTCCTCCCTGCTCTCCCTCTGCACCTAGATGGAGGCCCTGCTCGGTCTCTCCCAGAACTCTACAGGACAGACATGGGAAGGGAAAGGGGACAAGTTTCCTCTTTTCTTCTTTGCCCACTTGGGGTTGGGTGGCTCATCTCTATGGGACATGCCTTTGCTTGTGAAGGACAGAGAAGAGCTCAGGGTTGCTGCTGCTCAAGCAATGAGAGATCATGATGTGTGCGGGGAAAGCAGGGGAAGTCTCCCATAACCTACCTGTCCAGACCTAAGTGCCACCAAGTTTCTCATGTATCAGCTCATATGAAGTCTGCCTTCCTTCAAGGCATTTCTTCCTGATCTCTTCCTTCTTGCCTAAGTCCTATTCATCTTTTAAGATCATCTTAAATGCCTCCTCCTCTGTCATATACTTTTTGAGCTCTGTCCCTAACCCCACCGGCTCTGATACACACATTCCCTTCTCTAAATCCCTATAACTGAGCTTGTAATGACCACAAGGAATTCATCATGCTCCAAGGTGTATTATAACAATTTGCGGACTTCTGATTCCCCCAACCTCATGAGACTACAAAATGCTTGAAAGCAAGCTCTGTGTTGCATTTGTCTTTCTCTCTGTGGTCAAAGTACAGACCAGGCCAGCTTGATTTTTTAGTTCATTTACTTAACAAACATTATTGAACATAAACTATGTGCTCGAACCTGGACTAGGGATTCAATAGTGAGTATATTCACTTCACTGCCACCAAGAAATTTATGCTCTATTGACCAAGTGGTTGCTGTTTAATTCATGTCTGTTCAGTTAATCAGAAGAGCACCCCCAACATTCAAAAATCTCTCTCCTCCTCAACTTCATTCTTCTCCACTTACCCTTCTAAACTTGATTTCCAAAAACAGTAACTAAAGGAAAGACAGTAACTAATGGAAATAAAGACTGAAAATGAAGACAAAGATTTAAGAAAAGAGGTACTTTTTTCATTGAATAGCTTCAACTTTCTCAATTGGTGGTTAAGGAACATATTTATATTTTATGGTTTGACTTTTATGAGCCCCTAAAGGCAAGGAAGATTTACACTCCTAGTGTCTTGTTTAGACTTTGTCTGAACAAATGATGCTCTCTTCATAATGGGAATAATAGTAATAACAAGTGAATGGTCTTTGTTGGCAATTTCCCCACTGACATGTATAATGGGAACTTAGAATTATGCAATGACTAACATCTGACAATAACCAGATTGGAACTAATCCCAGAGAGATGAACAAGGCTGTAGACTGGAAGACATCTTCAAAGATGAATGTGCTCCCTCCCTGCTCCTTCCCCTTTGCACTGCTCTTCCTCTGAGGTTGGACCCCAGGTAAGTGTCAGTGTTCATTAGGGTTGCACGCACTGCACACACTGGTCCTGAGTTACCTTGTACATGCCTCATGGCTTGAACCATGAACCTGAGACTCCTGACACTGTACCTTCAGATATCACCTCTCCTGAACTCCAGACTCAGAGCCAACTGATGCTGACCTTTCTTCCTGGGTGTCCCACAGGCCCACCATCCTCCAAAAGTAGAATGTGTTGCATCCTTCCTCTTACCTCACTGTGTTCCTCCTCAACTAGTCTCTGTCCAGGCACATTACTTTGCAAGGACTGCTCCCAGGAGCAGAACGTCTACCCCACTCAACTCCTGGAAAATATGCCCCATTCTCCCAGTTTCAGCTAAAGCGGATGGCCACCCTGAGCCAGAAGGCAGACCTACATGGTCCTTCTCTCTACTGCCAGAGGAGCATGTTCCAATTTCTGCCATAACTCTTATCACACTGTTTTTGCAATGTTATATTGACTGACTAACTTATGATTCCTTGGAGCTCTGGCTATTCTTTGGAATAACCCGGAGAACTTTTAAGACTACTAATGCTGGATCCCATTCCCTCTACAAACACAGCCCACCCTCTCAGAAACTAATTGAATTGGCCTCAGGTGGAGCCTGGGCACTGGAATTTCTAAAATCTCCCAAATGATTCTTGTGCCCAGCTAAAATTAAGACCTCAAGGAGAGTAATTTCATCTTGATTATTTTTATGTTACAAATATCAGGTAGTTTATAAGTATTTGTTGAATGAATGAATGAATAAGTACATCAATCCAGCCACATGAATTGAAAGCCATGGAATCTCAAATCCCATCCATCACCAAAACCTGTCAATCCTACCTCTCAGGAATCACTTTTATCCACCCCTTCACATACACATAGAATTTTTACCTTTTTTCAGGTCCTCACTTTTGCCTATGAGACCATCACATTTTCCTCCTCATTGTCTCCTTGTCTTAGCCTTCCCAGGGGCCCTCTAAACTGCTGCTAGAGTTATTTAATATTCTAACCTTGTGCCCTACCTTCTTAAATGGATTTGTGCTGTCTACACACAATAAAATCTAAATTTGCCAAATGAGTACCTTAATTTCCCTTCTTCTCTGCCTAGCATACTTCTACTCATCCTTCACGACCCATCTCAAACATCAACTCTTCTATCAAGCTACCCCCCCCCCACCTTAAGTCTTCCAGGAGATGTTCTCATGTCCCTGCTGTCCCTCCCCATTATTCAATGCCTGTCTCTGTCTCTTTTATAGTTTTTCTGATTGTGTGTTGACATTGCTTGTTTACATGTCTGTGTGCCTCATATGAACTCTCTAGGGGCAGCAGCTGTGCCCTGTCATCTTTGTGTCCCCACTGCCCAGCACGCACTAGTTGGTAGTTAAATAAATATATGACATTAAGAGGGAGAGAGAGAAAAGCATAGAATGTTATTTATTTGTATAGGAAGGAGCATCCCAAGAGGGCAAAGATAGAGATGGGAAGCTCTGGGGGAAACCTAGATTCTTACTCTCAGGAATGTGTTTCTAGACCCAGGAAGCCCTGAGCAATGGTGTCAGAGGTTAGAACACCTGGGTCAGGCTTACTGAGCCACTTACTTCCACACCTTTGTCCACAATCCTCTTGTCAGGCCAGTGCTCCCTGTGATGATGGCCAACAGGGCCAAATGACTCCAACCCAAATTTATCTACCACTAGAAGTGACTCTCCACCACAGAAGTTTCTGGGAAAACTTTTGGCCTCCTTTATCCAAGATGATGTCTACACATTTAAAATTAACTTATCACTCTAAAGGAACAAGAATTTACAGCTTGGATTTTTTTATTCTCATTTCCAAACTGGCCACACATCCTATGATTTGCTGCATGAACTCTGCACTGTGGGAATGCTCTCTCCCAAAGAACAACCAGAGATGACTATTCTTTAGGCACTGACACAGTCACATTGATCTCAACACTTGCAGATTCATGTTTTATTAGTGGAGGATGGGAGGAGTTACAACCTTCCTCTCTGGACCAAGGAAGGGTGGATCAACTTGCCCTTAGCATTGGCAACTGGTCTACACAACACACCCCTCTCCATTGTTATACTTCTCGCCCGGGTTAGTCAGGGGGCTAATTATGAAGCCAGTGTCTGTGATGATTACACGTTAAGTGTGAACTATACTGTCAGTGATAATTATGGGTTATTGAGGGGGTTATTTGTGTTTGATTGACAGAATGCATGCACCTCTCTAGAAAGTGCAGCATTTCTTACTTCCTGGCACTACTACTCTACACGAAGAACTGTTTTTCTGAGGGGACATAAGAAGATAAACACCATAAAAGTTCTGTGTCTCTGAGGATAAGGGGGAATCTTTTCATAAGGACCTACCTGAGCCAGGTGATTTGATGGAGAAGAAGAGAGCATGGGAAGTCAAGGGTGACCATGGGTTTAAGCCAACAGTCTATGAATTTACCCAGGCCTGCCCTAACTCTGCCCCAGCTTTGGAAGGAGAAGGAAACACATCCTCAGAAAACCCCAACAGTGTTTTGAGAAACCATTGTTATTCTCTGAATATTAACTAATAAGTGTTAGGATTCTATTTCCTTAGGCAGTAATTGTGCAACAGAGCTGAAGGACTACTGTCTTTACATCAAATATTCATTAGATACTATTCAGACCTATGCCTATACACACAAACACATATGCACAAGAACAGCCTTGTTCCACCTCAGAAATCACTTCCTATTTCCTGATAACCTACAAAATATTGGGAAAAATTGCACTGTCACTGACAGGTAGGCTATGGAGTTGTGGGGCTGGCTCCAAAGAGAGTGCCAACAAGGAAAGGAAACACACCTCACTAGAAGATGGAATGCTCTTTGCAGGTACTTCCTGGTGGCATAGCTGAAGGTTATGGGCTAAAATTGTCAACACTTTGACAATTTCCAATTTCAACCTTCTCCATCATCTTTGAAGAGAACCTTGAATGCCACTAAATGGTTCTAACATGACTTTGGGGTTTTCTAATTTTAACCGAAAACTTTAAAAAATGGGCATTAGCACAGATTTCATCTAGATTATGATTCTGTATTAGTCCTACAAAAGCCAGAATTATCTCCCTCACCCCTTGCAAATAGCCTAGAAGTTTTCACAGTGCTCTGTGCTACAAGTTAGCATCACTTTGGACATTCTTATCACAGAAAAAAAATGTGTATCTGTTTGTGGTTAATATTCTCATTAAAGTTTGCCTTTGAATCATGGAGAAGGGGCTCTGTAGATCAAAACAGCAAAAATATTTCTTACCAAAAAATTTACACCTTTTTCATAGATTATACCCCCCCCCAAAGAAAGCCTATAAAACTACTAAGCTTGCACCTACAAATCAGTAACTCTTAAACTATGTTCTTGCCAAAAGACGTGTAAAAAATAAGAAATTATACACGATAGGACATGATTTAAGCCATAAAAATGGAACACCTTGGCACATTTAAAAGGAAAGCCTGAGACCAAAGTCCAAGCCTTCCCACAATCCATGTGGGGCCCAGATTACCATAAGCAGCATTAAGGGATTTAACTTTTTTTTTTTCCTGTAAGTTTTCAAAAGTCATCCCTGAAGTAGAAATCCCTTCCTCATGCTTTATTCTGTGATCCATTCAGGGAATACAGCAGCCCCACACTCAGATACATGTATATTTATAGGCATTTATCTTCTAGATTCATAGTTGAGAATTGAAGTTCTAGAACATTCCATGATTCTTGGAACCAATCTGAAGTTACCCCACATATTCTTGGAAATTGCCTGCCTTTGAAACCTTGAACGGGTAACCTGAGAATACAAAACAGAAGTCTGCCCCCTAAAACACGAGCTCTGTTAAAGGTGCAAATCCACTTAACATTAGAACTGGGGGGAAAGCCATCAATGAGAAGAGTCCAGCTGACACAAAAAAGGAGACAATCTCATCATCCAGTTAACTTCACATCAAATTACACATAAAATATTATTTTAAAGAAGGCATTTTGAAACTAGTTGCAAATTCTGAATTTCCTGAATTCAAGGATTCCAAGTTTATCAGATATCTCCATGTATCTTAAAAAAGCTTTCTAAACCTTAGTAACAGATACAAATTCTAAATGCTGACAACAATAATAAGTAAATTCTTACATTTGCTAAAAGTAGGGCATTAACTTCTTTTTATCATTTTTTTTTTTTAATTTTAGAGACTAAAACTTTTCACCACAGCTTGAGTTCTTCTTACACTGTCAATCTCTTTCAGGCTGGCATTTTCTAAAGTGGAGGAGGTGGCTTTTCATGAAAGGCAAGTCCTCGTTATTCCTTGGACATCCAGATCAAAATCTGATTTTATTTCCGAAATGATACACATTTTTTTTTTCAGTTCATTTCATTCCTTATAGAAATGTCCATTTGATATAATGAAAATTAAGAGGACAGCTGAATTCCAGAAGAATGATTGGTTTTCTGAACAGAAACCAGTATGATGAATACTGGGACTTCTCCAATAGTCCCTCTCTCTGGAAGTCTATGTATTCTCCACTGACAGGAAACCATTCATGAGCAGTGCACCCCTGATATTCTCCTACGCTTTTCAATGTAGCAACATATTAACACACGAGCTGCAATTTCAGGCAGAAAAGGAACTGTCTCCCTGGACCTATGACTGCTTTCATATTCAAGGACTAATTTCAAATGATCAGGGATAAGAGCATCTATATAAGTAAAATATTCCCAGACCAAAATCCAATTCAAACCAAAACAAACTTTAAAAACCTGCCTTGAGCAGATTTTCTTTTCTGAAAGAATTCTATGCAGTGCCAAGAGAATGACTTTAAGAAATGTTTTTGGAAGTTTCTTAAGCCCAAACTGTTTTCAACGTGTCATTTTGGGCTCATCCCCAATGGTGGCAATCCATAGATTAGTCAGATGTCAGGTTTTAAAATGCATGGCATTTTTAAGAGGGTTTGTGTCCTTTCTCTTCATTTCAGCATATGCCAAAAGTAAAAACTAGTTCAATTCCATTATTATACTTTTCAATTACAGATCATATATCTTTGTCCTCTCTCTCTACCAGTACCTCAAAAATGCAATCAACAGAAGGCAGGGCTGAGGAGGAACCATCCGGTATGATGGGGCCCCTCTCAGGGGATGTTTTGCCTTAGACTCCCAAATCTTTATTTCTTCCCAATAGTCCTAAAAAATTGCAATTTGATCTGGCAGTGTTCTCTGGGTAGATCCAATAGAATGCCACTGTTCTAAGACACTGAAAAATAACCTCTCCAAACACAAGAAAGATCAGTCATGGAAACCCACAGAAAGTTCTATCTTCTCTTGGCCAGATGAGGACCCACTCTTTGGCTGAATGGAAAGAGAACTGAAAATAATGAGAATTGGAAGCTCTACTCTGTGGGGTGAGTCAATTCGGACACAACATGAACTTTCTGGGAAAATACAGATGCAAGTTAAACTTTGTTAGAAGTAGTGGTTAGGGGCACCTGGGTGGCTCAGCTGGTTGGGGGCTGGCTTCAGCTCGGGTCATCATCTCAGGGTCATGGGATAGAGCTCCATGTTGGGCTCCCTGCTCAGTGGCGTGTCTGGTCTCCGTCTCCCGTTACCCCTCCCCCTGCTTGTGCTTTCTCACTCTCTCTCTCTCTCTCTCTCTCAAATAAATAAATAAATAAAGTCTTTTAAAAAAAAGGAAGTAGTAGTGGTTAGGCTTATGGAGTAGAAAATAGGCCTAAGTGACAATGTCCTCATCTCTGCCTATGACATTCAGGGCTATCTTTAAATAGTTAATTTTTTCTTACACCTAATCAATAAATTACATCAAAACTATTTCTGGAAATTCACAATGAGATGAGAAATAAATGATTCCTAAAACTTCATTACCTTATTTTATCTGTTAAGTCACTGTTACAAAGAATTCATTTAACGCAGAACATTAAGCTAGGTTTCATGAAGGTCTCAAAAATATACAAGACCTAATCTATTTCAAACACTGATGGCATGACAAGCACAGCACTAAACACTTTATGAACATCTCTTTTAATCCTCACAACAACCTGCTGAAAAGGATAACTCTGGTCCTAGCTCCAGCATGACTTCATTCCAACTGCATGAGACACTGAATCAGGACAGGCCATCTAAGCCCTTCACAGATTCTTAATCTACAGAAACAGTAGAGCTAATGGAGGGACTATAGTTCTTTTAAGCCCATAAATTTTGTGGTAATTTATTATGCAGAAATACATAAAGGAAACAGATGTCAGTGCCCTCGAGTAGAGTGCTGTTGTTACAAAAAACTAAAAGTCATGCCAGAGTCATGTGGCATTGACTCTGGGTCTGCAAAGTGGCAGGAAGAGCCCAAAGGAGGCTGTGAGTGAAAACCTCAAGGGCCCAAGGAGAGCACCAGCAGAATCAAAAAGGTTCTTGAAGACACAGTCAGTGAGAGCCTAAAGGAAAATGAGGAATACAGTTATTGGAAGCTGGAGGAAAGGCTAGCCTTGTTACATGGAGGTGGAAGGTCTGGTAGCACTGTCTGTGGAAAGGTAGCTAATGAACCTAACAGTCCAGCTAAGGAAGGACACTTCAAGGTAGATAAATATCCCTTGAAGGCTTCAGCATCTCTGTGCATAGTCTAGCTGCCCTGAAGCACCACCGGGACAGCAAGCCCAAATCAGCCAGTGCAGAGAGACCATAAGGAAAGACGCAAGGATTACATGAGCAGTGTCTCTCCAGTGGTCTCTCCCTTCAGCTGCTTCAGCATCTTGATATTACAAGTGCAGCCTCCATCTGCTACCCCGTGAAAGACAATCTAGAACCACCCTGCTGAGTCACTCCCAAATTTCTGAATTGCAATAAAATAATAAAATGTTATTGTTCTTTAATTTTTAAAAATTTTTTTAAATTTTTTTATAAACATATAACGTATTATTAGCCCTAGGAATACATGTCTGTGAATTGCCAGGTTTACACACTTCATAGCACTCATCATAGTACATACCCTCTCCAATGTCCATAACTCCACCACCCTCTCCCTATTCCCCTCCCCCTAGCAACCCTCAGTTTGTTTTGTGAGATTAAGAGTCTCTTTTGGTTTTTCTCCCTCCCAATCCCATCTTGTTTCATTTATTCTTTTCCTACCCTCCAAACCCCACACGTTGCATCTCCACTTCCTCATATCAGGGAGATCATATGATAGTTGTCTTTCTCCGACTGAGTTATTTCGCTAAGCATAATACCCTCTAGTTCCATCCATGTCGTCGCAAATGGCAAGATTTCATGTCTTTTGATGGCTGCATAGTATTCCATTGTGTATATATACCACTTCTTCTTTATCCATTCATCTGTTGATGGCATCTAGGTTCTTTCCATAGTTTGGTTATTGTGGACATTGCTGCTATAAACATTCGAGTGCATGTGCCCCTTCATATCACTACATTTGTATCTTTAGGGTAAACACCCAGTAGTGCAATTGCTGGGTCATAGAACCGCCATGCTGTTTTCCAGAGTGGTGCACCAGCTTGCCTTTCCACCAACAGTGTAGGTGGGTTCCCCTTTCTCCACATCCTTGCCAGCATCTGTCATTTCCTGACTTGTTAATTTTAGCCATTCTGACTGGTGTGAGGTGGTATCTCATTGTGGTTTTGATTTGTATTTCCCTGATGCCAAGTGATGTGGAGCATTTTTTCATGTGTCTGTTGGCCATCTGGATGTCTTCTTTGCAGAAATGTCTGTTCATATCCTCTGCCCATTGCTTGATTGGATTATTTGTTCTTTGGGTGTTGAGTTTGATAAGTTCTTTCTAGATTTTGGATACTAGCCCTTTATCTGATACGTCGTTTGCAAATATCTTCTCCCATTCTGTCAGTTATCTTTTGGTTTTGTTAACTGTTTCCTTTGCTGTGCAAAAGCTTTTGATCTTGATGAATTCCCAATAGTTCATTTTTGCCCTTGCTTCCCTTGCCTTTGGTGATGTTCCTAGGAAGAAGTTGCTGTGGCTGAGGTCGAAGAGGTTGCTGCTTGTGTTCTCCTCAAGGATTCTGATGGATTCCTTTCTCACAGTGAGGTCCTTCATCCATTTTGAGTCTATTTTTGTGTGTGGTGTAAGGAAATAGTCCAATTTCATTTTTCTGTATGTGGCTTTCCAATTTTCCCAACCCCAATTGTTGAAGAGGCTCTCTTTTTTCCATTGGACATTCTTTCCTGCTTTGTCAAAGATTAATTGACCATAAAGTTTAGGGTCTATCGCTGGGCTCTCTATTCTGTTCCATTGATCTATGTGTCTGTTTTTGTGTCAATAGCATACTGTCTTGATGATGACAGCTTTGTAATAGAGCTTGAAGTCCGGAATTGTGATGCCACCAACTTTGGCTTTCTTTTTCAATATTCCTTTGGCTATTCGAGGTCTTTTCTGGTTCCATATAAATTTTAGAATTATTTGTTCCATTTCTTTGAAAAAAAATGGATGGGATTTTGATAGGGATTGCATTAAATGTGTAGATTGCTTTAGGTAGCATAGACATTTTCACAATATTTGTTCTTCCAATCCATGAGCATGGAACATTTTTCCATTTCTTTGTGTCTTCCTCAATTTCTTTCATGAGTACTTTATAGTTTTCTGAGTATAGATTCTTTGCCTCTTTGGTTAGGTTTATTCCTAGGTATCTTATAGTTTTGGGTGTGTTATTGTTCTTTAAAACCTTGAAGTTTGGAAGTGATTTGTTGCAGCTCAGTAGAAAATTAAAATAATGTTAACATAAAACAAAAAATAAAACACTGTCTACATCTTTGCTCCTTAAAGATGAAAAAGCATTTGTCCTACTCTTCATCAACATTTTCAAATGGAAAAAAATGCCATTCTCCCCAGTTCATTCACTGAGGACCATGTATCAGAAGAAAGGTTGAGGTTGGGTTTTTGGCTTCTGAAAACACAAGAATAAGAAACACCAGAAAGTCAGTTCTTCCTATAAGTAGAGAGAAGGGCTAAATAATTAATGTAATTCTAAAACAGCATCCTATTTTGGAAGTTGTTATAAGATAGTAATATTTCTCTTCACAAAGTTTTTTTTTTTTTTCCTTTTTTCATTTGGTGTAGTGTAAGTGGAAGAGATTACTTTGACTTCTTAAATCTTGCTTTATTTTCCTTTTGGGCATACAGCAAGACTACATTTCTCAGCCTCCCTCCCTGATAGGCAGACACATAGAACTGGTCAGTGCAGCCTGAGCCAGAAATGATAGTTGCTACCTCTAAGCCTATCTAGAAAAACCTCCCACCATCTCATCTCTTATTGCAGACTAAATGCAGAGCATTGTGAAGAGGATTCCAAAGGCCTGGGGCTGTGGTACTCTTTAGATCAGTGACCCATGGCTTTAATGACCATGAGAGGAAGACCCCACCACAAGCTCCCTTCTGCCTACATTGTACTGTGACATAAGCAAGAGGTAAACCTTAACTGTGTTAGGTCATTAAGACTTTGAAATTGTTAATGACAGCAGTTGCCTTGTACTGACTAATATTTGTTGGTTGGAAAATTACTGCATTATGACTCTTCCTATAATAAAAATCACTAACTGCTTGACTTCTACAGAATGTTACCCTGAGTTCTGTGATTTAAATGCTTACGTGTACATCAGGTTGTTGGCATTAAGACCGTTTTTTTTTTTTTTTAATTTCATAAAATCCTTTGTTTCATGGTATCTACCAAGTACCTTTCCTTATCCTTCCAGGAAAATAATCCTTTTCCTTTACAATATTCTGCCCTTAATTTATTTCCTCCTGAATTGTAGCTTCCTTTCTAAGATGATCAATGTCATAAGATGTCATGTTTTCCCACCATCCCACAGAGCAAACATCAAATTTTATTTTGGTAACTATTGACCACATTTCACCAAAATTAATCATCTCTTGAGCAGGCTTATGGTAGGACAATTAAGAAAAATGGTAAATGCTGACTGCTTTACCTTTTTAAAAAACTACCTTTGCCCTTCAGTCAAGAAAATACAAGCTTCTCTAACTAAGAGAAAAACTCATGTTATCCAGTGTTCCTCAGCAAGAACGTTCTCTCTATATACACAGAGAAGGAAACTGTTACATATAGAAAGCTTGCTTTGAATAAGAGGGGGAAGAATCCTTACTAATACAATAGAGGTAGCATAACTGAGTATGAGTTTTGAAACCTCTAAAGCCTGGCTGCTGTAATGTCTAACCCAAGCTAAGATCCATGCCACAGTGAAGCCTGCATCTTCCAAAACAAGGTAAGAAATTGTTTCCACTATGACATTCCACTATCATACCACTTCAAAATGGTAACAAGGATTTACACTGTACAACTCTTTATTTAGAAAATCATTAAGAGAAATATGTCTTTAAACAATGAATATCAAATCACATATCAAATATCAAAATTCCTTTGGAATTTACATGTATAGTCAGTTTTATCCTTTTAATATTAAGGATTTTTAAGTTATAAGATCTAATCAACTTTTGGTGGGAATGCAAACTGGTACAGCCCCTCTGGAAAACAGCATGGAGGTTCCTCAAAAAGTTGAAAATAGAGATACCTTATGACCCAGCAATTGCACTACTGGGTATTTACACTAAAGATACAAATGTAGTGGTCCGAAGGGGCATGTGCATGCGAATGCTTATAGCAGCAATGTCCACAATAACCAAACTATGGAAAGAACCTGGATGTCTATCAACAGATGAATGGATAAAGAAGAAGTGGTACATATATACAATGGAATACTATGCAGCCATCAAAAGACATGAAATCTTGCCATTTGCAATGACATGGATGGAACTAGAGGGTATTATGCTTAGTGAAATAAGTCAATCAGAGAAAGACAATTATCATATGATCTCCCTGATATGAGGAAGTTGAGAGGCAATGTGAGAGGTTTGGAGGGTAGGAAAGGAATAAATGAAACAATATGGGATTGGGAGGGGGGACAAACCATAAGAGACTCTTAATCTCACAAAACAAACTGAGGATTGCTGGGGGGAGGGGGATAGGGAGAGGGTGGTGGGGTTATGGACATTGGGGAAGGTATGTGCTATGGTGAGTGCTGTGAAGTGTGTAAACCTGGCGATTCACAGACCTGTATCCCTGGGGCTAATAATACATTATATGTTAATAACAAATTTAAAAAAAATTTTTTAAAGATCTAACCAACTTTTTTTTTAAGATTTTATTTATTTATTTGACAGAGAGAGAGATCATAAGTAGGCAGAGAGGCAAGCAGAGAAAGAAGGGGAAGCAGACTCCATGCTGAGCAGAGAACCCGATGTGGGGCTCAATCCCAGGACCCTGGGATCATGACCTGAGCCAAAGGCAGAGGCTTAACCCACTGAGCCACCCAAGCGCCCCAAATCTAACCAACTTTTAACTGGACCTCAAGCCAGCCTAACCATAAAAATGCATATTTCCAGAAAAGACTCCAGAAAGCAATCTCCTTAATATAATAAAAAGCAGTAAGGTAGGTTATATATCCTCAGGCATTAATGTAATCTCAGCACCTTTAAGGCCCTTACCACAGTTTATAGCTAATTGCATTTAATTGATCCATGTATGTAGCCTAATGTTTTGGGGTATGAAAGAGCCCTATTTCCAGCTCGACAAAAGCAGTTCTAGAAGAAAATATTTACAAAATACATATCTGATAAAGGACTTGTCTTCAAAATACACAGAGCACTCCACAAAAACAGACAAATGGAATAGACAACCCAGAAATGGACCTTCAAGTCAATGGTCAAGTAATCTTCAACAAAGTAGGAAAGAATGTCCAATGGAAAAAAGACAGTCTCTTCAACAAATGGTGATGGGAAAATTGGATAGCCACATGCAGAAGAATGTAACTGGACAATTTTCTTACACCACACACAAAAATAGACTCAGAATGGATGAAAGACCTAAGTGTGAGACAGGAATCCATCAAAATCCTAGAAAAGAACAGACAGCAACCTCTGTGACCTTGACCACAGCAACTTCTTGCTAGACACGTCTCCAAAGGCAAGGGAAACAAGGAGAAAAATGAATTATTGGGACTTCATCAAGATTAAAAAACTTTTGCACAGCAAAGGAAACAGTGAACAAAACCAAAAGACAACCAACAAAATGGGAGAAGATATTGCAAATGACATATAAAACAAAGGGCTAATACCCAAAATCTATAAGGAAGTTATCAATCTCAACACACAAAGAATAATCTAATCAGGAAATGAGCAGAAGACATGAATAAACATTTATCCAAAAGACATACAAAAGGCCAAGAGACACATGAAAAAATGCACAACATCACTCAACATCAGGGAACTACAAATCAAAACCACAATGAGATGCCACTTCATACCAGTCAGAATGGCCAAAATTAACAAGTCAGGAAAGGACAGATTTATAGCAAGGATGCAGGGAAAGGGGAACCCTCATACATGGATGGTGGAAATGCAAGCAGCCACTCCGGACAACAGTATGGAGGTTCCTCAAAATAGAGCTACCCTATAACCCAGCAATTACACTACTGGGTATTTACCACAAAGATACAAATGTAGTGATCCAAAGTGACACCTGCACCCCAATGTTTATAGCAGCAATGTCCACAATAGCCAAACTAAAGAAAGAGCCCAGATGTCCACCAAAAGATGAATGGATAAAGAAGATGTGGTATATATACAAATATATATATACACACACAAAATTATACAATGGAATACTACTTGGTCATCAAAAATGAAATTTTGCCATTTGCAACATGGATGGAATTAGAGGGTGTTATGCTAACTGAAATGAGTCAATCAATCAGAGAAAGACAATTATATGATCTTGTTGATATGTGGAATTTAAGAAACAAAGCAGAGAATCATAGGAGAAGAGAGGAAAAAATAAAATAAGACAAAAAAGAGAGGGAGACAAACCATAAGAGATTCTTAAACATAGGAAACAAACCAAAGTTTGCTGAAGGGGAGGAGGATGGGGGGATAGGGTAACTGGGTGATGGACATTAAGGAGGGCATGTGACAGTGAGTACTGGGTATTTATAATTAAGACTGATGAATCACTGACCTCTACCTCTGAAACCAATAATACATTATATGTTAATTGAATTTAAATAAATATAAATTAATTAAAAATAAAAAATATATACAAAGCACTCAACAACAAAATAACAACCTTATTAACAATGGACAAAAGACCTAGAAATCTCACACGAAGATATACAGATGGTACTTATAAATATACAATAAGATTCCTAACATCATCTGTTATCAAGAACTACAAATTCAAGTAACAGTGGTATACAATTACATACCTATTAGAAAGGCTAAAATGCAAAAATCTTGCCATACCAAAGCTGATGAGGATGCAAAGCAACAGGAATTCTTATTCATTGCTGGGGGTGCAAAATGGTAAAGGCACATTGGAAGACAATTGGGCAGTTTCTTACAAACCTCAGCGTAGTCTTACCATAAGATCTAGTAATCATGGTCCTACATATTTACCAAATTGAGCTGAAGACTTTTGTCCGCACAAACACCTGTAGATTAATGTCTATAACAGTTTTATTCATAATTGCATAAACTCAGAAGCAACCACAGTGTCTTTCAGTAGCTGAATGCACAAATAAACTCTGGAACATTCAAGACAGTTTAACAGGTGAATTCTACCAAACAATTAAAGAAGAGTTAATACTTATTCTTCTCAAACTATTCAAAAAAGTAGAAGAGGAAGTAAAGCTTCCAAATTCATTCTAGGAGGCCAGCATTATCCTAATATAAAATCAGATAAAGACACTACAAAAAAGAGAACTACAGGCTGATATCTCTGTGAACATAGATGCAAAAATCCTCAACAATATATTAGCAAACCACATCCTACAATACATTAACAAAAATCACTCACCATGACGTACTGAGATTTATTCCAGAGGTTCAAGGGGGTGGTTCAATATTTGCATATTAATCAATGTGATACATCATATTAACAAGAGAAAAGATAAAAACCATAGGATCATTTCAGTAGATGTAAAAAGAAGCTTTTGACAAAGTGCAACATCTATTGACTGTAAAAACCTTCAACAAAGTAGGTTTAGAGGGAACATACCTCCCCGCAGCTAACTTCATACTCATTGGTGAAAAACTGAGAGCTTTTCTTCTAAGATCAGAGACAAGACAAGGATGTCCACTCTCATCCCTTGAGACATGGTAAATAATTAATGTAATTATAAGTTCCATCCTATGTTGAAGGGTCTCATAGCTACATATATTTTTCTTCACAAGATTCTTTTAATGTAGTCATAAGCAGCAGAGACTAGTTTGATTTATTAAATCATGCTCTATTTTCCTCCTGAGTGCAAGAAAAGGACAGTCTTCTTTTTGCAAAATTTACTTGCCCTAGGTTCCTTGAGAAGACTCAAATAGTTTAAAATAAATGAAAATTTTAAAGTTTGGATTATTTGTTAGTCCAGAAATGAGTGTGTTCCAATTAAGCATGTTAATGTGTAGAAAAATCAATTTATCTTTACAATAAAAACAAATCCAAAGAAACATAATAAAAAATATAACAAAATAATTTCTAATTGGTTTTCTCACTCAAGATTATTTTTTATATATTCCTATTAAAAACAAATAGAGAAATTCTTGCTGTCAAACTAATAACTATTTTTTAAAAAGAATGAAGGAAAACTTTTAATGAGTTTTCCTAGAATGTACTATAGTTCATTTTATTGATATATATGATTTCTTTCTATATTTAATTGTTTTTATTTCTGTGCCAATTACATCTTTTGGTTTTGGTTGATATGTGTTCTAAAATATAGCCCATTTAGAGAAGATATTTACAAATGACATATCTGATAAGGGGTTAGTATCCAAAATCCATAAAGAACTTACCTAACTCAACAACCAAAAAACAAATAATCTAGTAAAGAAATGGGCAGAATACATGAATAGACAATTTTCCAAAGAAGAATTCCAGATGGCTAACAGATACATGAAAACATGCTCAACATCACTCTTCATCAGAAAATACAAATTGAAACTATGATGAGATACCACCTCACACCTGTCAGAATGGCTAAAATTAACAACACAAGAAACAACAGGTGTTGGCGAGGACGCAGAGAAGGAGGAACCCTCTTAAACTGTTAGTGAGAATATAAATGGTATAAATGGGTGCAGACACTCTGGACAACAGTTTGGAGGTTCCTCAAACGGTTAAAAATAGAGCTACCCATAATCCAGCTGTTGTACTACTAGGTATTTACCCAAAGGATACAAAAATACAGATTCAAAGGGATATATCCACTCTCATGCTTATAACAACATTATCAACAACCCACAAACTATGGAGAGAGCCCAAATGTCCATCAACAGATGAATGGATAAAGAAGATGTGGTATGCATATATACAATGGAATACTATCCGGCCATCAGAAAGAATGAGGTTTTGAGTTCTGCAATGACATGGATGGAGCTAGAGTATATTATGCTAAGCAAAATAAGTCAGTTAGATAAAGGCAAATACCACATGATCTCACTACTAATTTAACAAAATTACTGTACAAAATTCCAGTTATTATGTCTGTATTATGTATTGTTTTGTGCTTTTTAAAAAAATGAGACTACTTTGGCTATTTTTATTAGTTAACTTTCACTGGGTATCATTTATATCACCAGTGATTTAGATTGCCATCAAAGTCATCAACAGGAAAGCCAAGGAAAACTCCCATGTTCTAAAGAATATAAAGCATGAATCTCAGATCCAACAAATGGTTAAACACCCTAACATTGACCAGCTGTGCAAAACCCGAGAGACAGAAAGCTCTTATTACATGGTAGTGAAGCTATGCCTTGGCAACAACCTCCTAAACAGGAGCTGGGATCAAAAAACTAAGTGAACAGGGAGCAAAGACATTCTCCAGGCAGATCATGTATGCTCTGGGGCATCCTCACAGCATGGAATTGTACACAGACATAATGCCATTCATTCCTCTGAAGGAGGAAAAGCCACCAACGTTTCCATGTTCAGGAAGCCCTTGACATGTCCACCACTACAGTGAGCCCAGTACAGCTTCCATAAGTGCAGCTAATGGGAAGATCAGCATCCTTAAGAAGCTGTGTGCCGTTATAAGAAAATGAGCGCCAGCTATATGTCCACATGTGAAGATAGTTGATGTGACCATGACCATCTCTTCCTTTCTTTTTCCAGGGTTTAGTTTGAGCACTGTTTATGTGGAAATGTTGACTATAGTTTGGAGGGAGACATTTGTATCCTCTTATGAACAAAAAACATTCAAAGGAACAGAATGTGGCACTGATAAATGTGGGAGGGATTCTTGCAAATTTTTGTGGGTTTAATGACTTGGGAGAAACTCCTATTGAGGGTAGCCTATGGTATTAGCTGATTTACAACATGTCTATCCTCTCCACCCAGCCAGATTTTTTAAATGCCTTATAAAATGTCTTATGATTTGGGAAAGATCCTAGTTACTTATTCCCAAGATCCCTAATACGCTAAACTATACATAGCTCCTTCCACATCACTGTCCCCCAACTCCCCTCTGCTGTGGGATTCCAGAGGCTAAAAAGCAATTCTGTAACTTAGAACCCCTTTCCATAGCAACAAAACGTACTGATCTATTTCTCCTTAAATGGGAGAAATCCCACGAAAGGAGGATAATGGACTTAAAAAGAGAGAGATGCTGAAGATGCACATCCAAACAAACTTTCAGGGAAAAGGTTACCAACAAGGTCCTGCACGACTAGTTATTTCTAAAGCAACAACTTATTAGCTTGTTTAATTATTTAATGGCTGTCAGATTGTTCATCCTTCAAAAGCATTTAGATATGTAAACTCATCATGACTTGAGGAAGCAAAGGCTCTGATACTCTTCACAGTAAGTTGAGGCATGAGAAGGCAGCCAAATCCACTTGTAGGACCTCCCACGCATTGGTCTGCCTAGCAAGGTACCATGCCCACCTGTACCATATCACCTCTCCCTCCAAAATGCCTGCATCCCCAATAGAGCAGAGAGGAAAGAGAGAACAAACAGCTCAATAAATGTTTGGTGGGGCAAAGGATACAAATTATGTCTGAACATGTAATTGTTTCTAATGATCATATTTAAATGACTAGTTTTAATCCCTGCCCTGTCCTCCTATCCCTGGTTATATTTTTTATTATAACACAGGCATCACCTATTACATGCATTTTCTATAGTATATATTGACCTTGGTGGTGAATATGCAAATCTCTTGTGTTATTTAATGCCTGTGGCTCCCCTGTGAAGCATTACCAAGGATTCCTAGAGTTAGCCATGCCATCATGGATGCCTCCCAAAGGTACTGCAAACTAGGTGCCCTTCTTTGGGACTATGCTTAGGGCACTCTGTCCTGCTATATGAATCACACCATAATGTGGCCAAGAATTAGAAGGGTTTCATTTTTTCAATTAGCTCATTGTTAAAAAGACCAAAAAACATGTGACTCCTACAATATGTGATGACAAGTCCCTTCTTCCATGCGGACTCCTAAGTGGAGCCTTCTCAGATGCTCAGGGCATTCGTCCTCATTAGGCCAATTTCACCCACCTAAAATATAAGGCACAAGGAGAGTGTTCTGTGTGACTTATCCTGAGACCCACACGTCTAAGAGACAACTCTGAAAATAATGCTATTTTTACAGAAGAGTCTGGGTAGGAAACATTTAGTGACCTTAACTGACTTCTTTCCAACTATTGCTTGATTAGAAAGGGAGAAACTCCATTAATCTGGTCAATTTTCTTAATTATGTGTACAAAGACTGCTTGTAGTCATTGCTTAGCAAGTCTCCTATTTTAAAATGGACAATTCCCAGAGTAACAGCTTGTCAACGTCAAGTCAAAGTTAGGAAGAGAAACCTGAAAGCATGTTGTTTTGTTTGCTAGGGTTTTTTTTTTTTCTTTACATTTTTAAGATTTTATTTCTTTATTTGACAGAGATCACAAGTAGGCAGAGGCAGGCCGAGAAAGAGGGGGCAAGCAAGCTCCCTGCTGAGTAGAGAGCCCGATGCAGGGCTCGATCCTGGGACTCTGGGGCCATGACCCTGCTGAAGGCAGAGGCTTAACCCACTGAGCCACCCAGACGCCCTGCTGGGGTTTTTTCTGGGAATTCAGAATCTATTCCATTATCATTTCTAAGGCTCAAGTCAAGAAAGAATCCTCTTCAGCAGACAGCTGCAATGTTCTAAGACCCAATACACTATTAGTATATGATGTTTACTTTTTGGGTCTATTTAGGGGATCTGAAGACTGAATTTTCCTTCTGGATAAATAAAACAATATCAAAATTATTGGTAAGAATAAATGTCTGTGACTATTTTGTTAATCCAGCTGACTATGACTTTATTTGAAACACAGCCCTAACAGATCTCAGAAGGCAGCACTAAGAGCTAAGGCGTTTTCTCCAGGTGGAGAGATACTATTTCAAACCACAGTGGAAACTTAATAGTTGAGGCATAGATAAAAATGTATGTCACACACACACAGAGTCCTTTATCATATTCAGCTACCATGTAGCATATTAATTAAAACAATGCGTCATTTATAATGTTGTATAAGCGCAAGTAAAAATCTAAATTTAGCATTTTGTGAGTGCAGTTACATGTGATATTAATACACACTCTGTGGTCTGTGAAACCATTCTGTGATTTTTCTCAAAATGTTATTCATTCCAAATGAGCCTGACAAAATAATCTTGAAAGGAAAAAATTCCTCATGCTTAAACATGTTTGTTGCTTTTCAATGATTACTAACTAAATTCAGAGGGACTTACTGAAGTCATAAAACCCTGAAAACTGCCTACATTGTTGCAGCCAAGAGGTCTCCAGGGCAGGCTCTCAGAGGAGCTGGGAGATTCGATCGGATTCGATCTTGCTGTGTGATTTCACTGACGGTTTTACAAATTTCATGGCATGGACCCCAGCCTTGAGTCCCTCCAGGCCAGTCATGCTCCCTGGGGGGTGATCTTTCACAGACCAAGACCCCAGATAGCACATCTCTGTTGTTTCCTAAGCCAACCGTGTGTCTAGGGGAAACTTTTTGGGGATCACTGTAGGAATAGACAAATTGGGCCAGAAGAATAACAATCATAACTGATATCCATGGACCACTTACGATCTCCTTGAAGCCTAGAACCTAAATTCACATTTTTAGTCAATAAAAAATGCTATGATGTCAATGCTAATACTATGTCATTTCACAGAGGATGGAGGAGATGGTGGCCCAGAGAAGTGTAACTGTGATTTCAACCATGGAAGGGTGGGCAGAAAACAAAAGTGAGTAAACTGAGTCAGGTTCCCAAGGCAACAGGGAATGGTAGGCAGCTGACTGGACAGTAAGGCTTGGATCAAAAAGCCAAAAGCTCTTTGGCCTCATCATGGTCTGCTGTCACATACGAAACTTTCCAATACAGTGTAATGTAAATGGCAAGTCATGGAATGTCAGGCATAAGCTAAAGAAAACATTCCTGAGAACCGGCTGGAAGAAAACCCCAAGAACTTAAAGCCGAAAACCAAGTGATTTTACCTAAAGACAATGTCTCAACCTGTTTCCCTGCATCCCTATACCCCATGAGAATTGCTGCAATAAATTGTGTTTTTACTGGATGTTTTATCAAGTTATTCATAGACCTGCTTTAACCCACCGCTGCTAAAAAGAATTAGTCTTCACGGCTAGAGGTGAACTTCTTGGTCTGCTTATTTGTAAATCTTTCAGACTTCCTATGGAGTATTACTGTGATGCTGGAGGGTCTTTCTCCGGAGCAGTTAGCACTCTGTGTGGAAGCCTTATATACACGGCCCTGAAATGCTTGCTCATCAGAAATAAAGCCCCAAAGTGGATGTCTGGTCTGTGGAAGTAAATCACCAAACTCCCGCGTCGGGTGAGGAACCCTGACCGATCACCCCTGCAGATTTAGAGCTATGTGAAACCTGGCCAGTGAGGAGGACAGGATGTCACAAAAAGCATTTTTTCCCAGCCTAAGTTTAAGAAATCACACACATGCATCACCTACCTCTTAGCAAAGCTGCTGCCCCATTTTGTAATCCTGTCATGGGGGAATCTGGGAAGATTGATCTCTGCAGTCTCTTGGTCAACTTTTTACCTCTCCTCAGATCCAGAGTTGCACAAGCATTTGCAAGGAACACACTGCACGGGCACCTTGGGTGGCTCAGTTGGCTACATTTCCACTCAGGTCACAATCTCAGGGTCATGAGATCCAGCCCTGTGTCGACTCTGCACCGGGCACAGAGCCTGCTTGAGATTCTCTCTCTCCCTCTCTCTGCCCTTCTCTCCACTCATATGCATGCACTTTCTCTCTTAAAAAAAAAAAAAAAAAAAGGAACACACTGCATTCCTTCCCCCCTACCCCATCCCCAGTCAATTCTTCAAGACCTAGTCCAACGTCCTACTCTCCATGAAGCCATCTCAAATAAGCTGGACCCTCTCACCTGGATGGCTGAGCACCCTATACGTTTTGTTTTCTCCTGGACTAGAGTACCTACACCACTGTTGCAGAGTCCCTGTCCTTTAGCCATGGGGCATGACTGCAGGACCAGCACATCTGCACTGTGGGGATTTTAATGGGGACTTCAGAGTTGTTTTTTGGGCTGACTTTTTAATTACCTAGGTTTGTTAATGGGTCATTACTCCTCCATTTGTCATTAAGAGTTTAAACAAAACATTTTAATCATAAAGTTCAAGTTTAAAATGTATGAAACTTGTCCTTAAATATACTGGTGTTAACAAATGGTGGCCAAGAAGTCAAATGAGGTTGTTCTAAAGAAGAAAAGCATGTGCTTAATTAATATGCCAGAGTTCTACAAGCATTTCATCATATTATCACTCATTGCAACCTAAGATTCAATTGTCCATAGTAGCATACAGTTAACGTAGAAAGTCTGAAAAGGGTTTGATCCTAATTAATTTTAAAACTCCCCTGGAAATCATATTTGCACTCTATTCTTTAAACAAGTCCTTTTCGTCACAAATACCACAGAGAAGGTGTCAGAACCATTGTGTCCAAAATGCCACAATGATCTAGAAAAGTCTAAATTAATAACACTTTATTATATGAAAAAAGACAGTAGACTGATAATAGTTTTAATGGTTCAAAAATAAGTAAGGAAAGAAAGGAAAAGAAAAAATTAACAGGTAACAAATGTGGCTTCTCTATATCTTCTCCAGCCACTTTTGGTTCTTCCTAAATTTTAACCTACTCTCAGAGGGTTTGTTAAAGGATACATTTTTACTTTTAAATTCACACATGAAAAAGACACATACTAAGTTAACAGGCCTCCTTTTTTGGTTGGTGTTCGATTAAGTACTTTTTATGCCTAACTCCTGGGAATGAACAATCAGAATACAGTGAAGTTTGGGGGGTTTTGTTCCTGTGCTTTGTTTTTTGGAAACCAAAGTGCACATTAGCTCTGACTTCCATTCAACAAAGAACTCCACTAAGGAAACACCAACAGTCACTGTGCTTGTTCATTATTTTTGTGCCTCTAGTTTTAAGATCCTTTGGAGGGCTGAGGCATGATTAAACTTCACATCATTGACTAAATTAATAAACCAGCTGTTGTCTTTAAAGCATGTCAGAGATTTCAGTGGACTGGAAGAGTTGCTTTCTGCTACAGCTAATAAATTTTCAAGTTAACGTATCATCAAGTTTCAGTCAAAATTAAATCTCAAATTCACAATTGTTAGACTAAATGCACTGTGTGTGTCACCTTTTGAACCACTGCCTGTGTAAGTCTAACCCAGCTGCTCTTGTACCTCTAGTTCTTCTTCTTGGCATTAATATCTTGGCAGGTGTGTGGGAGGTGCGAGAGACCTGTGCTCCGCCCACACCAATCAGATTTGTGCATTGAGCACCTAGACCTTGGAGAGGAGCCCTTGGTTTCCAGAACAAGATTTCCCAGGTGTCCCACAGGGTGCCTCTCTCCCCGCCTGATCCTTTACATCTAAGCCCCAAACCAAAAACACCTTCAGGTTTATGCAGGCAACTTGCTTCACTCCAATATTAACACCTACTACCTCCACCTCAAAACATCTCTTTGGCACAACCTGTTTGAAAAACAGCTGAGAAATATTTTAATCCTGTGCTTAAGTGGCTTAGAGGATTATTAGTGGGATAAAGAGTCTGGGGGCTGTAGGTGGCTGATTCGCTGACAAACTCGGTGGATAGTGAGTTGGAAATCCTGGCTGATGGTGAACACGAAAGTCATTATTACTGACTCACAGGTCTTCTCTGGACTGACACTCCCTGTGGTTTCTGGCTCTTTCCCTACGTCCCTTTACAAGAAGTCTCACAAATTCGAGATGATAAAAATGCCTCCGAGGAATATTTGAATGGTGGTCACAAACTCCAAATGGATTTTGTTCCGCTTTCTTGTAAGTCTCCATAGTTTTTGCATGTTTCTGAACTCTCTGGCCCCGCCAGGTTGAAATGCTTGAAATCCCAAGATTCCTACTAAAGGAATGGTTTCTCCATTTATCCTGTGGCCTGGACACACTAAGAACCGCGCACAGTAAAAGGCATACATTTAGTGGGTAAAATCCTGGGCTGTGAAGTCAGACTCTTTGGGTCGAAATCCTGACTGCTAGTTCCTAACTGTGTGCACTGGGACAAGCTGCTGAATCTGTTTGCTGAAGAGGCATGGCACATACACTGTGATGGGGAGGGTCGGGGTTGGGGGCAGTGTGTACTGAGAAAAGCTTTTAGGTAGAGGAACAGTGGGCACTCGCCAACCACCCTCCTCGTGCCATGGGCAGGGGTAACACTTTGTGATGGAGCCCACCTTTGGCTTTTGTTCTTTCCCAGCCCTCCTATCTCAACCATGCTTCAAAAATTCCCCCTTCCTTGCCCTCCCTTCAAATCTCTAAATTAAAAATCCCAGATGCTCAGGGCACCTGGGTGGCTCAGTCAATTAAGTGGCTGTCTTCAGCTCAGGTCATGATCCCAGGGTCCTGGGATTGAACCCTGCATTCGGGCTCCCTGCTCAGCGGGAAGCCTGCTTTTCCATCTCCCTCCGCCAGCTGCTCTGTGTATTTGTGCTTTCTATCTCTCTGTCAAATAGATAAATAAAATCTTAAAAAGAAAAAATCCCAGATGCCCTAAAACCTGATTCATCCTTCATACTCTAGTACAGATATAGACTGAACCTTACCAGGATGAATTTCTTTCATTCAATGCATTTTATTAGACAAATAAATCATTTAGCTGCTAAGTTCAAAGAGGGTTCTATTAGCCAGAGTCCTAACAGATCAGATATATATTTAAATTAAGACCCTTCATGGAGAGAGCCTCTTAGGTGGCTCAGTTGGTTAAACATCAGCTTGGTTTCAGCTCAGGTTATGATCTCAAGCATTGCAGGATCGAGCCCCATGTCAGCCTGAGAGCTCAGTGCAGCGTCTGCTTGGGATTCTCTCTCTCCTCCCCCTCTATGCACGTCCTTGCTTCTCTATCTAAAATAAATAAACCTTAAAAAAAAAATGATAATGCAAGGAGAGACCATTTCCAAAGGGACTGATCACACACAGCCATAAGTAGATGAATGGGAAGAGTGCAGGGAGAGCAGGGAGAGCGCAGGAATCTGGGGTTCACAGTAGCAGAGCTGCCTTCACCCCTAAGCCCAAAGGGTCCAAGGGAGGAAGAGGGTACCAGAAACTAGAAGTAGAATCACAGAACACTGGCTTTCTGGAGAGAAGAAAGTACCTCATGTCAAAGGGAATGTCCAGTCCAAGACAACCTAAGTGAGACAGGATCAGGACATAAACACCTTGGCCTCATGCTCTTCCTTCCCTCTAATCTGCATTGGCTAAGCACAGGGAGAGCTAGAAGTCTCCAGAGCCCATCAGTGCAGTCCTTGCAGGTAGGCCTTGGGGCAGAAAGCAGATCAGAGAAGGGTAGGGAAGAGAAGCAGAAGAACAAAGGAATGTATCTCTCAGAGGGACTCCGAGACTTTGGGGCAAGACAGTTTCTCACTCCCTCCTCTTCCTTTTATCTCTGTCCTCATCTCCCCTGATAGGTTCACAGCTCCGCAGCTTGGCACAGAGTTTCTAACGTTTTGTGTTCACAGAAGAATAAAGCTATACATATCCTCTTCTCACCACCATAAACCTTGAAATTTTCTGAAAGAATCTCAGGTTTTGACCATCAGGCAGGCAAAGTAACTGGGAAAAACAATTCTCCTTTGGCACCACGTAGCCTAAAACCGGCATCTCTCCTGGAAAGGCATTTCTTGAACAGCCATATGTCTCCAGATTTTAAGTAGAAGCAAGGAGACAAGCAGAACATAAATTTAACAGAGAGAATGAACCCGAGAGTCCGATTCAAATCTCAGGGAAAGGGTGCTTTGTGCGGAATTGGAAGTGACTCACACTTAAGGCAGGATACAGCAGTGAAGAAAGAGACCCAATTTGAATGCACACACCATGTAAATCCTCCTTTATTGTCAGCTCACATCTCAAGGTCAATTCTAAATGCATTTTGCAAACAGCATCAGGCAAAGGAACTACACTGAAAGCAAAAAAGGGTTGGCAGTGTGCTTCTGGCCATGGTCAACGTTATCTCTGTAGAGATGGGTCGATGGGTCAGCAGTGTCCAAGAACCACAGCCCATGAAGCAGATGGAAGCAGCCTAGCCTAGCACTGGGGGAAGGTAATCTTCGGAGATGTAGTTAAGACACATGGCCCTTAGCTGAATATGCAGAGAGGTGAGGCTGGGACCTGGGAAAATATCCTAAATTTCTTCTTCTACAGCTTCAAGCCTGGCTGTCTATAAGACACAATGAAAACTCATTTGCGACCCTGGAGAACTATTCCTTTGGATGTATTTTTGGACTTCAGCTTGTCTAGCCCTGGGTGGAAAATACAAAATTACATTAATATAACATAAATTTACAAGAACTAGAACCAGACCCATTAGGAATGTGTGACCTATATTCAGATTCTCCTCTGAGACATTTTCAACATCCTTCTGTTGCAAGACAGTGCTACAAAGAGACACACATAAAAAGCTAGAGATGCAAGTCCCAGGGAGTCTTTCACTGACCTGGAGAGGCTCAAACCCCACGGTTCTTTTTAAGAAATATGATTGTGGTTTAATTATTCCTCTTTGCGCTATGAGATGGAGTGGAACCCTAACTAGGCAAGTACCAGGCATTTTATGTGGTTGCTGAGAAATTGTAGTGTCTTCTTTTTTTTTTTTTTTAATATTTTTAAGATTTCGGTTTTTTAATTTAATTTCTTTTCAGTGTAACAGAATTCATTGTTTATGCACCACACCCAGTGCTCTATGCAATATGTGCCCTACACAATACCCACCACCAGGCTCCCCCAACTCCCCACCCCCCAACCCCTTCAAACCCCTCAGATTGTTTTTCAGAGACCATAGCCTCTCATGGTTCCTCTCCCCTCCAATTTCTCTCGACTCCCTTCTCCTCTCCATCTCACAATGTCCTCTGTGTTATTTCTTATGCTCCACAAATAGTGAAACCATATGATAATTGACTCTCTCTGCTTGACTTATTTCACTCAGCATAATTTCTTCCAGTCCCGTCCATGTTACTACAAAAGTTGGGTATTCGTCCTTTCTGATGGAGGCATAATACTCCATAGTATATATGGACCACATCTTCCTTATCCATTCGTCCATTGAAGGGCATCTTGGTTCTTTCCACAGTTTGGCTACCGTGGCCATTGCTGCTATGAACATTGGGGTACAGATGGCCCTTCTTTTCACTACATCTGTATCTTTGGGGTAAATACCCAGTAGTGCAATTGCAGGGTCATAGGGAAGCTCTGTTTTTAATTTCTTAAGGAACCTCCACACTGTTCTCCAAGTTGGCTGCACCAACTTGCATTCCCACCAACAGTGTAAGAGGGTTCCCCTTCCTCCGCATCCTCCCCAAGTGTTTTCCTTTTTCTAAAGTGGAGTTTCTTTTTGGTTGGTTCCTCTCCTCTCCCTTAACAGAGGGACGAGCACATCTGCAATTCTGAGTGGCACCTTGCGATTCACAGAGGAGCTCTTGGTACCAAGCAACTCCATCAGAAGAGGGTGAATGGTGATATCATCCGTGTCCCACTGGAATCTCTTCTTATAACTTTCTGTGGTCTCTAATTTTGGTAGCAAGGCTCAGGAAAGAAAAATGACCACATTCCAAAGACACCGAATACCTTGAGTTACTTTGGGGAGTTCTTCATTTCGATATGAACCTTTCCTAGGAATGTCTGTATTTCAAAATGATAACAATAGCAACCCACCATATTCACTTGAGAACTTTTGAGATGAGAACACCAAGGGTCTTACAACAATACCACTGCTTTGAGTTAGGCAGTGCCTTCTACCCCCAGTTTCATCTGTATGCAAGTTCAAGGTGACTGAGTATAGCCTGGAAGTATTGCTGATGCTGTTTGTTAGGATTCAGAGTGTGCAAACTGAGAATGAGACAATTGTGATTAGCAACCACACCATCTCTAAAAGGCAGCCATCTTTACTTATAGGCCTGCACCTGCAATTTTCTGACCACACAAGGATGTACAAGGCAAGATAGCAAAATTACCTGGAGAATTCACTAGCCCAAGTCCCCTCTCAAAGAACATTATGAGAAAACCAAATCTGGGGGCTTGGAGTCATATTCACAGTGGAAAAAATAATCTTTGGGGCTCTTTTATGATTTCTCATGTACAAGTGCTTTATACATTCAGCAGCCAAAACTATTGTTTCTTTCTCCCTCTCTCCCTCCTTTCCTATCTCTGCAGTCATATATTACCTTTCCAGAACAGAGAAGACCTTCAAAATGTAACTGTCTAAAATAAGCATTCAAATCTTCACAAGAATGCCAAAGTTTTAGTTTGGGCCTAAATTGTCAACTAAGTGCTACAGTGAGAAATTGGATAATGGACAAAGTTTTGTTTTAACAACAACAAGGGCGCCTGGGTGGCTCAGTGGGTTAAGCCGCTGCCTTCGGCTCAGGTCATGATCTCAGAGTCCTGGGATCGAGTCCCGCATCGGGCTCTCTGCTCAGCGGAGAGCCTGCTTCTCTCTCTCTCTCTCTGCCTGCCTCTCCATCTACTTGTGATTTCTCTCTGTCAAATAAATAAATAAAATCTTTAAAAAAAAAAAACAACAACAACAACAAAATCTGCCCTAGGGGGACTCTAAGATCAGTGCCTCAATGCACAAAACCTCAGGGGTTTTCCCTCAATTTTTAAAATCTGGATTTCCCTAAAGGAGCTGTGAATTTCGCACATTCCTTACTTGGGGCTGACCCTGTCAAACCTCCTGATACAGAAAAAGCAATGAGAGACAAAGGGCTGAGTGAAGGAAGTAACAGAAATGACTGTGTTCTCTAATATACAAAAGCAGGTAATTAATTCTCCCTTTTCCTATCCCTTATTAACTGTGACCTGTGCACGCACTTCTTTGAGTTTCTCAGGACCACAGGGTAGGCTTTAGCCAAACTGGAAATAACCGCCCTAATAAAGGTCCACTCTGGGCTCATTGAGAGCAGGTCTGTTTTTAATAGTGAAAATAGAAGACCCATAGAGATAGCCACATGGGCGAATTTCCTGTTCTTGATTACACCGTGTGGTTTGGGTTCTACGTTAAGCCTAGATTAAGAGATTTAATCCTTTTTGTTTTTAGAAGAAAGGAAGAAAAGAACCAAATCCCACTTCTCTTCCTACCTAGATTTAAGATCCTAGTATATTTAAGGCATTTACAAACCAACCCTGTATTCCATCAACTTTAGTCAGGGGTCAAATACCTTTATCTCACAATCCCCTCTACTGCCCAGGAAAGTTCTGTCCTTGGAATTTTCCTATGTTCATTACTGATTTTACCTAATGTTTTGGATTAAAGAAATGAGGGAAAAGGCAAAATCTTTCTCTTTCTCTCTCTCTCACACACACACTTTTAACCTACCAAAAAACTTTGTGTATTATCAACAATAACATGATGTACTCCCCCATCTTTTACTTCTTTTAAGGACATTCCCCTCAATTTTGGAACAATGAAAAGAAATAAAATAAAATAAAATAAAATGAAACCGAAAAAGAAAATCTCTGAGATAGCTTGGCTGAAATGTAGGAACTGCTAGAAGGTCAAGACGATCTTGCTCAATTTGTTTCAGAAATTTTCACTTCAAGAGGCTGAAACTTAGAAGATTTTAAAGTACCTGCAAACTCAAACACACTAGAGTCCGAGTGACCCACCACCTGCCCTCTCCTCCACCCTAGCTTTTGGGGAAATGTGGAACCTTCAGGGAAACTATGAGATCACACAGCAAAGAAACTGAAACACGGGAAAAGTTCTATGTGGTTTTTCCAATGTTTCCTCCGAGGATCCAGGTGACCAGAGTCTGCAAACTGGTCCCCAACTGTCTGCTAGCATAGCCTGAAGTGGCCCCTTGTGAGCAGGCAATTTGACTGAAGTCTAATGTTTTATTCAAATGAGTTAACATCCTGTAACTAACATTTTTATAATTGTGCGCACGTGCACACATATAATGTATTTATTTGTTTATAATAACATATAATGTATTATTTGTTTCAGGGACCCAGGTCTGTGAATCGTCAGTCTCACACATTTCACAGCACTCACCACGGCACACACCCTCCCCAGTGTCCCCTCACTGTGCCAGCCCCTCCCTCCCACTCCTCTCCCTTCCAACAAACTTCGGTTTGTTTCCTGAGATTGAGAGGCTCTTATGGTTTGTCTCCCTCTCTGGTTTCATCTTGTTTCATTTTTTTCCTCTCTTCCCCTAAGATCCTCTGCCTTGTTTATATATTTTAAATCAGCCACTATAAGGATGATTGACACTCTAGGAAGATACACCGCATCCCCTGGCCAAGCTGAGGCATGGATGCCCAGCTTTAGAAGCAAGGCTTCAGTTTTGGCTCTGAAAGAGAGATTGGTATTTCCTACCCCAAATATCCTTATTCTCTCCCAGCTCTGCTTAAGTGTACATTTTCACTTTCTCAAACTCCCTAGAATTCTGCGGATAAATATTTGCTTGCCCCTTCTTTAAAAACAGGATACCACTAGAAAGTTAACTAGCAATCGCAGGTATGTTAATGTAAGAAATTCAATCAGATTGTTTTCCTGTTAGTATCTATTTGGCATTAGCTGTCCTTTAGGATATTCAATGGTAAACTTATAATTTCACAGAAAGGAAATACATGTAATTGCTGCAGCCCAAGAGCCCTCAAGATAAGAGAGCTGGAGAAAAAGCCAGGGTGTGCAACTGGCGATTGGAAAATGACTTCCCAGAAAGCATAATGATTTGGAAATCTCACTGCAGCCAATCTATATCCCACAGGATAAAGAAACATTCTGTCTCCTTTCTATTCTCCTGTATCATAGGCCTCCAACTCCTACAACCTAGAACACCTAATAGTATAATAAGCACTTTGAGTTTACTAATGGCTGGCATTAAATGTATTTGATTGTGCTTGCCTAAAACCATAAATGCCATTTATAGCATTATATCAAGAAATTAGTAAAAGTTCCAGACAACTAACTTATACATGACCCTTTGGAATATACTTTATTCATAAAATAGATTCTGTTATGAAAGTCCATAAGCAAATAACAAGTGTCTGAGCTAAACAGATTCTGTGGAAAAATGAGTTAAAATAAGTAATTATCCACTTCCTTCAAGTTCTAGCACTTTTCCTCCATGAAAAGTAACCAGTGAATAAAAGAGAGATGCGTGTACTAAGACAGAAGCAGAAGTCATTGACTTAGTAAACTGACAGGAATCACAAAGGCCTTTAAAGCTCCTCCATCTTCCTGACCAATATCAAGTTCAAAAATACCTTAAACCATTCCAGAATGACAAAAGGCTGTCTCATTTCTTTTTATTTTTTACTAATTTTAAAATTTTAATCCCACTATAGTTAATATACAGTGCTACATTAGCTTCAGGTGTACAATGTAGTGAACCAACAATTCTATATATTATTCGGTGCTCATTGTGGTAAGTGTACTCTTTGATCCCCATCCCCTGTTTCACCCATCCCCCCACCGACTTCCCCTGTGATAACCAACCGTTTGTTCTCTAGAATTAAGAGTCTGTTTCTTGGTTTGTCTCTTTTTTTCCCCCTCATTCATTTGTTTTTTCCTTAAATTCTGCATATGAGTGAAATCATATGGTATTTGTCTTTCTCTGACTGATTTATTTCACTTAGCGTTATACTCTCTAGTTCCATCCATGCTGTCAAAAATGGCAAGACTTCATTCTTTTTTATAGCTGAATAATAGTCCATCCACATATTCTTTATCCTTTCATCTATCAGTGGATACTTGTGCTACTTCCATAATTTGGCTATTGTAAGTAATGCTGCAATAAACACAGGGGTGCATATAACATTTCCAGTTAGAGTTTCATGTTCTTTGCGTAAATACCTAGTAGTGTAATTAATTTTTTTAAAGATTTTATTTATTTATTTATTTGACAGAGAGAAGAGAGCTCAAGCAGGGAGTGCAGCAGAGGAAGAAGGAGAAGCAGACTCCCTGCTGAGCAGGGCATCCCACGTGGGGCTCAATCCCATGACCCTGAGATCATGACCTGAGCCAAAGGCAGCCACTTAACCAACTGAGCCACCCACGTGCCTCTATTTTTAATTTTTTAAGGAACCTTCATACTGTGTTCCACAGTGGCTCCACCAGTTTGCATTCCCAGTAACAGTGCATGAGGGTTCCTTTTTGTCCACACCCTCACCAACACCTGTTATTTCTTGTAGGCTTGGTTTAAGTCATTCTGACAGGTGTGAGGTGCGATCTCATTGCAGTTTTGATTTGCATTTTTCTGATGATGAGTGATGTTGAGCATCTTTTCATGTATCTGTTAGCCATCTGTATGCTTTCTTTGGAGAAATGTCTGTTCACATCTTCTACTCATTTTTTAAATTGGGTTATTTAATTTGGGTGTTGAGTTATTTAAATTTCTTTTATATTTTGGCTACCAACCTTTTATTGAGTATGTCATTTCCAAACATCTTCTCCCATTCAATAGGTTGTCTTTTAGTTTGGTTGATTGCTTTCTTCACTGTGCCGCTTTTAATTTTGAGGTGGTCCTAATATTTTATTTTTGCATTTGTTTCCCTTGCCTCAGGAGACATATCTAGAAAAATGTTGTTATGACCAATGTCAGAGAAATTACCTCCTGTGCTCTCTTCTAGGATTTTTATGGCTTTAAGTCTCATATTTAGGTCCTTATTCCATTTTGAGTTTATTTTTGTGTATGGTGTAAGAAAGTGGTCCCATTTCATTCTTTAACATTTAGTTGTTTCATTTTCCCAATGCCATTTGTTGAAGAGATGGTCTTTTTCCCATTGCATATTCTTGTCTCATCTGTGAAAAATTAATTGACCATATAATCATGGATTTGTTTCTGGGCTTTCTACCTTGTTCCATTGATCTCTGTGTCTATTTTTGTGCCAGTACCATACTGTTTTGATTACTACCACTTTGTAGTATAACTTGAAATCTGAAATTGTGATACTTGCCGTTTTGCTTTTCTTTTTCAAGACTGTTTTTGTTCTTTGAGGGTTTTTGTGATTCCATACAAAATTTACAATTATTTTGTTTTAGTTCTGTGAAGAATGCTATTGGTATTTTGATAGAGATTGCACTAAATTTGTAGATTGCTTTTGGTACTGTGGACATTTTAATAGTATTTCTTTATCCAACCCATGAGCACAGAATGTCTTTCCATTTGTTTGTACAGTCTTCAATTTCTCTCTTTCAGAGTATGGGTCTTTTACCTCCTTGGTTAAGTTTATGCTTAGGTATTTTATTCTTTTTGGTGTAATTATAAATGGGATTGTTTTCTTAATTTCACTTTCTTCTACTTCATTATTGGTATATAGAAATACAATGGATTTCCATACATTGATTTTGTATCCTACAACCTTACTAAATCCATTTATCAGTTCTAGTGTTTTTGGTGGGGTCTGTAGTGTTTTCTATATATAGTATCAAGACCATCTCATTTCTAAGGCTTGTCAGTGAAATCTTCACTATCTTCTTCTACAATTCTTGCAACTATCAAGGTATGTGTTTTCAAGCTCTTCAGTTTTAGCTGGAGGAAATAATAACTAACATTTATGGAGTGCTTCCCATGCTCCAGGCACTATGGTAAAGTCTTATGCATATCCATCCATACATGGATTCAGATTAATCCCACAAGATTCTGAAATTCTGAGAGCAAGCAATTAAAAATAAGAGATTTGGTAAAGTAGTCACACAATTAGTAAAATTAGAGTTAGAATTCCAGTCTCAAAAAATCTGATGCCAGACATTGTGTTCCTAACCATGAATCTATGCTGACCAGAATCAGGGGGATTGACCAGACTGCTGGCTCCCCAGTGTTCCCGCCTGCCTCCACATGCCCCCATGACCATCATCTTCTGAAACTCCACAGCCAATCCCAAACTCTTGACTCTCCATGAGTTGTAGCTATACCAGCTGCTTTATACTGCTGCTGCAGAGGAGCTGAGGGGCTGTAGTCAGGAAACTGATGAGATTCTGTATAGACCAACATAGCAGTATCAAAATAGCTCAACAGGACAACTGGATTGCCCCCTCTTAACCTCTCCATACACACAATACAACTCTAAAAATACAGTTTTTGCAAATACACTTTATATTCCTAGCAGCACTGAACCAAAATCAAAAGATATCACTTGCCAGAGTAACAAGCCCAAGATGTATTTGCATCTTTTATTCCACGAATATTGGGAGGTTTACCTTGGGCAATGCATTTGATGAATGTAAAGAAATTATATTTGAATCTGATGATATGGTTAGAACCTCAGCTCCACCCTAAAAGTGACATTCTTTTTTTTTTTTTAAGATTTTTTTTTTATCTATTTGACAGAGAGAGAGATCACAAGTAGGCAGAGAGGCAGGCAGAGTGAGAGTGGGGTAAGCAGGCTCACTGCTGAGCAGAGAGCCCGATGTGGGGCTCAATCCCAGGACCCTGAGATCAGGACCTGAGCTGAAGGCAGAGGCTTTAACCCACTAAGCCACCCAGATGCCCTAAAAGTGACATTCTTAAATAAGTTATTTCTTCTTTGAGCCTCAATTGTCCCATCTGTAAGATGAGAATAGGTGTAACATGTAAAGTTAATTCTTGTTATTCATGGTAATTGAGTTCTATAAAATCACCCTGAACACTAAATTTAGCAAATACCAACTTACTGTTCCTAGGGGAAATACAGGGTTACGTCTCAGAAAGTCCCTGGTCATTTTCGTCAACTCATCAGTACATATCTTGGTTTATGTGTGTTGCCGCTTTAAAACATCTTATTTAATATATATTGTCGATTTGTGAACAGTATTGCAACTCATGCTTGAATGAAGCTTATCTAACTATGTATTTTCTCTGCAAGGACATCATAGCCTTCTTGCACTTAGGAACAATAGGCAGTACTTCCACACAACACTTGGGAGCCATTTTTTAAAAAGAAATAACCATCAAAAGGCACACACACACAAAAAAGAGTCATGAAATAGATCTCAGAAAGGACACCCATTGACCACATGAGAACTAAATAAGAAGACAAGGATTCGCCCTGTTTGACTCAACTGGAGATGAACTTGATGGGCAACTCAGATTTTTCACTGCTCTCAGCACCCACATGTCCATGAGCATCCAAAAAAGAACTATGACTATTGATTTGGGGGTTACTAATAAATTTTGGCATGTAAGCAAATAAATATGGAATCTACAAATAATAAAGATCAACTGTCTGTCAGGATTATTATTCAAGATTAAATCAGTTAACATTTATGTATATGAAAATTCATTTATAAATGATAAAACATTAAAAAAGAGAGTCCAAACTCCTCAAGCTTGCTAGTCACCTTTAAATCCCTCCACACTTGCAAAATGACTACAATGTCATAGATATGCCATAAATAGTTGCTGAATGAATGAATGATGCCTGTGACTTGTGTCTCAAGCTCCTGGTAATCTCTATAGGGAAGCAAGGCAAAAACACAGGGGAAGTCACAGTCAGTTGATAGTACAAGGCACCAGTTCAAGAGATTCTGAACCCTACTTCTCATTTGAGGTACCAAATTCTGAATTTCCAGTCTCTTTCCATTCTTGGGCCATGTCTGGACAGCCCGAGGTACCTAAGAGGCAGTGCAGTTTACCTGAGTGGCACAGGCACCTCAGTAAACTAGATGTAAAAGCCACACCTCCAACCCTGGCAGGAAGCAGAGAAAAGCAGATCATGAGAAGGACCCCAGCCTCCTTTGGTACCTCTCTCACTTCAGAGCCTTCCCAACACATCACCTTCCATCGTCCCAACAATATTCCAGACCCTTTCACCAGCTGTAAACTAGCCAAAACCCAAGGTATATGGTTTATTTTCTATAGACTGTTAGGTTAAAATAACTTTCCCTTCCTGACTCCCTCTTTGCTTAGCAAATCTCTTTACTGGTTTTCCATCTTTTCTTTTAAAACCATCATAACTGGAGCTTCTCTACAGCTTGATCATTAAAATCAGGCAGGCAGCGATTTGGCAGGCAAAGAAAGGGTTTCAGTTCTAACAATCAAGGCACATGTGCAACAGGGAACTTCTCAACTCGGAAAAGAATAGAGATTAAAATTTGGCTCACAGCTGATTTGATCCCTAGAGAATTTTCTTATTCTTTTATCCAGAACTGCTTTTTAAGTACAGAGTTTACTCTCCTTCTACCCCCACCTCACCCCTCATTTGAAATTCTGCAGGTTTTGTTCCTGTGACTCTTGGGACACTTTCCTCTTTTAAAATTCCACTTTAAAATTTGAAAACTGAAAAATGAATACTGTTCTTTATGCTAGATGTCTAAGACAGAATCTTTTTTCCATTTGCTTTACTGTCCATGTTGAAAAAGATTGCACAGAATAATAAATTTTAGGGTTTGCCTATTTATAGGATTTAAGTTCCTTATAAGAATATTTACTCCTTCTGCTTCAATTTTTTGAAACAGCTTCAGGAGAATAGGTGTTATTTCTTCTTTGAAAGTTTGGTAGAATTCCCCAGGGAATCCATCAGGTCCTGGGCTCTTGATTTTTGGGAGGTTTTTGATCACCGCTTCAATCTCGTTACTAGATATTGGTCTATTCAGGTTGTCAATTTCTTCCTGATTCAATTTTGGGAGTTTATAGTTTTCCAGGAATGCATCCATTTCATCTAGGTTGCTTAGCTTATTGGCATATAACTGTTGATAATAACTTCTGATGACTGTTTCTACTTCCTTGGTGTTGGCTGTGATCTCTCCCTTTTCATTCAGAATTTTATGTATTTGAGCTTTCTCTCTTTTCTTTTGGATTAGTGTCGCCAATGGTTTATCAATCTTATGATTCTTAAAAAAAAAATCAGCTTCTAGTTTCATTGATACTTTCTACTGTATCTCTGGTTTCTACCTCATCGATCTCAGCTCTAATCTTGATGATTTCCCTTATTATGTGTGGAGTTGGTTTGATTTGTTGTTGATTCTCCAGTTCTTTAAGGTGTAGAGACAGCTGCTGTGTTCTGGATTTTTCAATTTTTTTGAGGGAGGCTTGGATGGCTATGTATTTCCCCCTTAGGACCGCTGTTCTGTATCCCATAGGTTTTGGATCAAAGTGTCTTCATTGTCATTGGTTTCCATGAATTGTTTCAGTTATTCCTTGATCTTCTGGTTGATCCAAGCATTCTTAAGCAAGGTGGTCTTTAGCCTCCAGGTGTTTGAGTTCCTTCTGAACTTTTCCTTGTGATTGAGCTCCAGTTTCAAAGCATTGTGATTGAGAATGTGCAGGGAATAATCTCAGTCTTTTGGTATCGGTTGAGCAATCTACACTTATAATGCTATTCCGATCAAAATTCCACCGGTATTCTTCAAAGAGCTGGAGCAAATAATCCTAAAATTTGTATGGAATCAGAAGAGACCCCGAATCACTAAGGAAATGTTGAAAAACAAAAATAAAACTGGGGGCATCACGTTACCTGATTTCAAGCTTTACTACAAAGCTGTGATCACCAAGACAGCATGGTACTGGCATAAAAACAGACACATAGACCAGTCGAACAGAGTAGAGAGCCAAGATATGGACCCTTAACTCTATGGTCAAATAATCTTTGACAAAACAGGAAAAAATATACAGTGGAAAAAAGACAGTCTCTTCAATAAATGGTGCTGGGAAAACTGGGCAGCTATATGTAGAAGAATGAAACTCGACCATTCTCTTACACTGTACACAAAGATAAACTCAAAATGGATAAAAGACCTCAATGTGAGATAGGAATCCATCAGAATCCTAGAGGAGAACATAGGCAGTAACCTCTTCGATATCAGCCACAGCAACTTCTTTCAAGATATGTCTCCAAAGGCAAAGGAAACAAAAGCGAAGATGAACTTTTAGGACTTCATCAAAATCAAAAGCTTCTGCACAGCCAAGGAAACAGTCAAGAAAACAAAGAGGCAACCCACGGAATGGGAGAATATATTTGCAAATGACAGTACAGACAAAAGGAGGATATCCAGGATCTATAATGAACTCCTCAAGCTCAACACACATAAAACAGACAATCATATCAAAAAATGGGCAGAAGATATGGACAGACACTTCTCCGATGAAGACATATAAATGGCTATCAGACACATGAAAAAATGTTCATCATCACTAGCCATCAGGGAGATTCAAATTAAAACTACATTGAGATATCACCTTACACCAGTTAGAATGGCCAAAATTAGCAAGACAGGAAACAACATGTGTTGGAGAGGATGTGGAGAAAGGGGAATCCTCTTACACTGTTGGTGGGAATGCAAGCTGGTGCAGCCTCTTTGGAGAACAGTGTGGAGGTTCCTCAAGAAATTAAAAATAGAACTTCCCTATGACCCTGCCATTGCACTCCTAGGTATTTACCCCAAAGATACAGATATAGTGAAAAGAAGGGCCATCCCTACCCCAATGTTTATAGCAGCAATGGCCACGGTCGCCAAACTGTGGAAAGAACCAAGATGCCCTTCAACGGATGAATGGATAACGAAGATGTGGTCCATCTACACTATGGAGTATTATGCCTCCATCAGAAAGGACAAATACCCAACTTTTGTAGCAACATGGACGGGACTGGAAGAGATTATGCTGAGTGAAATAAGTCAAGCAGAGAGAGTCAATTATCATATGGTTTCACTTATTTGTGGAGCATAACAAATAGCATGGAGGACATGGGGAGTTAGAGAGGAGAAGGGAGTTGGGGGAAATTGGAAGGGGAGGTGAGCAATGAAACACTATGGACTCTGAAAAACAACCTGAGGGTTTTGAAGGGACAGGGGGTGGGAGGTTGGGGGAACCAGGTGGTGGGTACTAGAGAGGGCACGGATTACATGGAGCACTGGGTGTGGTACAAAAACAATGAATACTGTTACACTGAAAAGAAATTTTAAAAAATGAAATCTTGCCATTTGCAACAACATGATGGAACTAGATGGTATTATGCTAAGCAAAATAAGTCAGTCAGAGAAAGACAGTTATATACGATTTCACGGATATGAGGAATTTGAGAAATAAGGCAAAGAAAGGGAAAGGGGAAGCAAGGGAAAAATGAAACAAGAGGAAAGCAGAGAGGGAGATAAACCATAAGAGACTCTTAATCTCAGGAAACAAACAGAGGGTTGCTGGAGGGGAGGAGGTGGGAGGGATGGAATGGCTGGGGGATGGACACTGGGAGGGGATGTGCTATGGTGAGTGCTGTGAATTGTTTAAGACTGATGAATCACACACCTGTACCCCTGAAACAAATAATACATTATGTGTTAATTAAAAAAAAATAAATAAAAAGAATTATGTTCACCCATGAAAGGGAAGGGATGGCAACAGGGCAATGAGATTAGAAAGCAGCATATAGGGGAGCAATGTTCCTTTACATAAGCTGGGAAAATAAGGGCTCCTGTTGGAACTAAGAGAAACACACAGAGCTCTGCAGAATCCTTCTTTTTTTTTTTTTTTTAAGATTTTATTTATTTATTTGACAGACAGAGATTACAAGTAGGCAGAGAGGCAGGCAGAGAGAGGAGGAAGCAGGCTCCCCGCTGAGCAGAGCACCCGATGTGGGGCTCGATCCCAGGACCCTGAGATCATGACCTGAGCTGAAGGCAGGCACTTAACTGACTGAGCCACCCAGGCGCCCCGCTTTGTTCTTTTTATGGATCTAGAAAGGCTCAGGTGGACAAAGAATTATGGGAAGGCTAAGTACATGTAGGAAGTTGTCTTTTGTTAGGACAGGCATGTAACCTAAAGGGACCTGGCCCCAAATGGTTCAGTCTTGGAGCTGTAATGCATTCAAGAAACACAGTGCGATAGCCAAAAGTAATTTAAAGGGAATCTCATTCTTTGCTGTATTTCTAGAAAACCATAATGAGGACTGCAATTGATAGAAAAACATAAAACGAGAATCTCAATGGCACTTACTAAATCTCCATGCCTCTCCTGCCCCCTTCCTGCTCCCCTGCAACGCTCCCACACCAACTACTGGGATAGCAATTTGACTTCTCTTTGTCAGATTGGGGGAATGGAGAAGTGTGCTGTGAAATACCCTCTTACAAATTTTCACTGTCATAAATTAATACAGAGATTATGTAAAAGATGTGACAACAACACTTAAGGTGCTGAGAAACACAGGTAGGAAACTTGTCAGGGGTGGCCTTATTTAAAATACACTAGTCAAATGTTCTCAACCTCCTCTTTCTTTCCACTTTAACAACCCAGGAGAATCAGAGAGAAAGGCCAAGGAATTGAGCCTGCATCTTATCTAAGGGCATGAAATAATACATTTTTGGGGGGGAGGGATCTGTAGTAAGAAGAAAGTATAGGAGATTAACTGATCTGTTTTAAATGAGTATTAATGTAGACCCCAATGCCAGTAAGAAAGGTGCTCCTTGAAGGTCATTATTACCAAGAAACTATGTCCATATTCCAAAAGTGGGCTCCACAATTCCATCAACTAACACATTAGTATTCTTGTGTGCTCTGTAGTAAAAAGGAGGGCCTGATTACAATTCGCTATCCAAAATTTTACGGCTAGAACTTGAAGAAAACAGAGTTTCTGCCAAAATAGCTTCCTGCCCAGGTGCTGAACCAATTAACTCTTAAGCAATCAGGCAGTAAAACCAGTAATGGTGAGTTTTCTGAAGTGCTATATGTAAGGAGACAGCTTGGAAAAATAAAGATGAAAATGTGTTTTCATAACCAGGAGTGTTTGAAATCCTGAGAGACTGTTTGAACGCCTTGTTGAAATCCATGTGACACAGTAAATTCCCAGATGATCTGATGGTTTAAGATCTATGCAGTCAACGCTGACACTTTTTTCCCCCCAAATGTAGGGAAAACTATTTTCTTAAAATGTGTAATTTGACTGCCTATGGAGAGCCCAGTGAACAAAGTTGCTTTTGAAAAAAAATGTTGCTCAAATGTGAAGTTGACTATTAAAATATTTCATCCAGCTAGCAACATCCAAATAAGGATTACAGCCATGCCTTCTTTCAAGAATGAAAAAGTAGAAGCTAAAAGTCAACTAGCAGTTTATTTTTCTAATTCAGCTACAAAATATACTATTTGTATATTTTATATACAAAATTGTATATTGTACTATTTTAATAATTTCACAAATAATTATTTAATATTTACAGAGGAAAAACAGGATATAAAACATAATGATATAAAGTATACAATTCTAGAAGTAGAAGTTCCAGATCTCTACAAAAACAAAGCATCCAGATTTGCCAGTCTCAAGGAGCACTGTAGTAAGACCTTTCCCTCTACATAAACCCCAGCTTTGGTAGATATTCTCCCAGGGGATGAAATTGATATTCCTATGGAAAACCAAGGTAGTGAATACAGATCTGGTTCCTTCTGTTCTTCCCTTCCTTCCTCCCTCCCTTCCTTTCTACCTTCCCCCCTTCTCTTCTTCCTTCCTTCATAGGAGTTTTCTAAGGATAATTAGGGAGATCTTTAGGGCCCCAGATAACATACTAACCTGAGAACTGGAAAGTCTACTGGTTTTGTTGGCTTTACTATTAATTGGCTTCAGAACCTAGAGTACCTACTCATTGTCTGTTCACTGTGGCGTCTATGTGTCAAAATCCATGTATTCCTTCCCAGGGGATTTTGAAGATACAGTTTAGTCGCACCCTATGCTTGGTTCTGACTGGACAGAAAGTACAATGTGGATATGGTTCCAATAAACATTTAATGTCTAAAGGACAAGATTCTAACCAATGATTAAGCAAAAGGAGAACTATGGAGAAACTTAGAAGTCCTCCCCAGCGCTAATTTTGGCATCTCAATGGGAATGAAAACAGTGAGCAAAGATCAGAAAGGAATGTGATGATTGCAGTTATTTTGATGGAATAAATTAAAACAACAGGCACTTGTAGAGCGAGCAAGCAGGAGGACAGCAGGAGGCCTGATGAACAGAATACCAAGAGAGGAAAGAGAATTTATTTATGTGTAGGCAGCCACTAACGCAACTCCACTCACCAAGCATTTATCGAGCACTTCTTGAGGCCTGGCTCTGTGTTAAGTGCTGGCTAAGACCCAGGCCCTAAAAATGTAGTGGGGAGAACAACAGACAGATGGATAAGTTGCCCTAACGTGTGGTAAGTGATATTACAGAGATGGCCAAAAGTGCTTAGGGAACAAAGAGAAAAGACTACTACTCCATTGACAAGAGTTAGCAGAGGTCGTGAGACTAAATTACAGTCAAACCTATGATTTTGTCAGGAAAAGAGATGAACATGGTTTTCAGATCACTTTCATTTTCGTATTTCTCACATTTTCTACAGAATACAGAAAGCTTCCCTAGACCCTAAGTGTGGGCTTCAACTTCAACTTCAACAGACAACAATTCAACACACAAACAATTCTTCTACTATACTTGAGTTGTCCTGACCTGTCCATCCAGAAAAGCCTTGTCTTTTCTGCACTGCATACCTCCTATAGTAGAAACCACATGCTCACTGAAATTCAAAAGAAATTGAACTGGAAGCTATTGATCACATACAAGAAAAACGTTAATATTAATGCTAGCCAATCTAATGTCTCAATCCATCAGACTTACAAGCTTTACTCCACCAAATGCCAACTCTCGTGTTAAAGTCTCCTTCACATACCACAAATACAAAACTTAGTAAATAAATAATGAACAATGATGTATATATATTTTCCTTTTCTACCTAGCAAGGGGATCTGGGAAATGTAACAAGAAACATCTGGCAATTCGTGGGGAAAAAAAAAAACAAACAGGGTCGAGTTCTTGACTCAGTTCTCTATTCTACTTTGTACCTGTGTGAAGTCAGTCAACCCTATTGCTTCTCCCCTCTGCAAAGTAAGCCATCTCTTTCTATCTGTCCTAGGTGTGGAAAGATATTACCTTATCTTGTTTGTTGATTTCCCGTGGCCACCTTCAAGCTGCAACTAGAAAAAATTCAGGGATGCTGATGACAGGCCTCCTCCTCAGATCTTCCTAATACACTGCATGGCATGGTGAGCTACCCCCCACCCCCAGCAAAAGCCACGATATCACATCTCCCCAAAGTGCCCCTTTCTTGGGCTGAATAATTACCCAGAATAAGTGCTAAGCAGCTTTCCAAAAGATGGCAGAAGCAGCAGAATGACCCTCATGTGTCCCCACCACCCCATACTACATAGCTTCGTGAAAGGCATGGATGAGAGACCGCCAACACCACCACAATGGGACCATAAGAGGGGAGGTCCTAGTGCAACAATGAAGGAGTCTCCACCACGTCCCCTAGTGTCCAGATTTAGACACTCCACCCCGGGGTGGGGGGGCGGGAAATGCATCAGAAAAGAAATTCTGGAGTAGAACCTCATGGGAAGTGCCAAAGGAATCATCTCTACTCATGGCCAGTAAATCCTGACCAGCTTCCTCACCCCCACAACAGCACACTTTTGCCAATGTAAGTCCAAGCTAGTCCAAGTGTGAAGAAATACACAGAAATACTGTTAATTACAAGAAGACAAGAATAAACTTAAGAGAACAAAAACATGTTCATGAAACAACAGGTCTTACCGTCCCAGGGTTATGGATTCCACTCCAGACACGGACAGAGAAAGAACCCATGATCCCAAAGATTTTGTATGATCATGACATTTGTGGAAGTCGAAGGGACTGGGGTGGGGTGGAAAGTACAGGAAGCTGAGAGGGTCAGAAGCCCAAATTATAAAGTCAAACCTAGGGTTCTAATCTGTCCTTTTTTAAAAAACTTATCCTTAAGTTCTTGGTTTATGCATCATATCTCATTCACTTTCCACATAACACAGCAAGGAGGTAAGAGGTGCCACAAGTACAAATTTGGGAACAATCTGGACTCTTAACATTTATCACTCCTGTAAACAGTTTGGAAGCATCTAACAGTTCTGTGCTTAACGTAATATTTATCTCCATGTTCATGACAGTCAAGCTGTCACCACAAAATCCTGAAAAGACATGTTAATCCTTCATTTCTAATTTTACCAGTTAAAACTTTAAATACAAATGTTCACACAGGATTTCAGTATGAATTACTAAGTTCTATTCTATCCTTTCCATTACCTATGCCGACAAACAATCCCCAAGGATGACTAGAATCCAATTTGACAACAGGTCCCAGCCATGATCCAGAGCAGATCTACAGCATTTCCAGACTGCAGTCTGCTCTCTAACCTCCAGCCAAGAGAAGTGAATATGACTAGGATCCCTCAGAAAAGCTCCGAGGCCTTCAGCAACATGAAGCTCACCATAGAACTTGGACAGAGCTCCCAGGACTTTGAATCTGATAACTCATGTTAGCTCCCTCAGCAGCAATGCACCAGCCAAATATATTCAGAGAGGTAAACTTTCACCTTTCCCTAAAAGTTACTCTGAGATACGATGGTAAGAATGACAGAAAAAGCATACCCAGGAACTTGATCTAGAAGTGACTTCTCTCTTCATTTTCTTCAAAGTTCCCTTGTACTGCTGAGATAAATATGAAAGACTGTCACACACTTTGAGAATAGAGAGAAAGCAAAAACCCTAAAATTCTCTGCTCTCTCTGCCTCTTTCAGGCCCCGGTCTGCCTCAATATGCTATGTCCCCGGACCTCTTCAGTTTCCCACAAACCCCACTGCTGTACCATCAGGACTCTAACTTCAATCTGCTAGGCTAAAGTGGGTGGGGGCAAACTGAAGGGGACGAGAAAGACAGAAGTGTTATCTAGATAGATGTTCAATCTCCATAGACATTTGCCCCTCCTCTGGGTAACTATGAATCCATAAGTGTGATTATTATGAATAGCAAAGAAGAACAAAAATCTTTCCTTCAACTTTGCTTCATTTTTGACATATTGTAAACACTGATGTCTCAGCATATAAGAATTCTAGAAATTTCATCTTTTTGTGAACTAGGATAGAATTCTTTCAAGGTACAGGCATGGCATGCCCCAGCCTCAGATTGGGTTTTGCAGTGGACGGTCAGAAAGTCAGCAAATTTCTGAGCATGTTTTGTGCACAGGGATGGGCCTATACCCACAACATTGATGAAATGAAAAGAAACAGGCAAATTACTTAGGCTCTATTAGAGAAAGAGGATCAAAAACAAATTTACCAGCATCTATAAGAGCAAAAATGAGCAGAACTTAAATATATATATGCAAAAACATATTCATTCAACATTAATTACTCACTGTGCATACACATACAACACTGTTAGTTACACATAGAAATAAGCAAAAATTATACTGAGGGAATGCAGTATATTAAAGTGGCCTATAAGCATTTTCTTTTTCAGTAATTCTCCCCTACCTCTGGTTCAGGAACCAAAAGAAGAATTCACTGCATGAATACTATGCATTAGAAACCTAAGATAATATTTTTTCTTATGAAATGGCATGTACTAAATGCTCAATAAATGTTAGGTTCCTTCCCACCAGTATTTGTTTTAAATTCTTTCTGTTTAACTTGATATTGCTGAATAACATCCAGAATGTTTGGAATGTTTACACCAGTGCCACATTCTTAGACACTGAAAACAAAAGACCCGAGTCCAAGGATATTCCGTATGGATATACTATTTTTCTTCCATGGAATTATAATCAGTGTAGTGAAAACAAACAGAGTATTCATCCAGAGTTGTATACGAATTGTGTTTTGAATTCATTGGACTGAGAAATGATGCTTCCTGGTCATTTTGTCCATGAAGAGTGAAACAACCAACACATAATATAAAATGAAACTAGCAGAGGGGGAGAGAGGACTTCTGGGACAGCAGAATCAGGACATCCATAAATCCAGTGCTCCATAAAAACCATGAGAATATTGGCAAAATTTTCAACATCAATTTTTTTTTTAGAACTTTGGAAATTAGTCAAAGGCTTGCAGCAGTCTAAGGAATTTATTCAAGAAAAACTACTAAGCCTTGGTAAGTAGACCAGGGACATTTTAACTTGAGTTACTCCTACCTCCCTACCTCCCTCCCCCCTGCCCCCGTTCCATACCAACGCCTTGACAACCACTAGCCTGGGAGGTACCAGAGCGTCAGGCAGGCTCTGGAACTCCTCACTATTGGACCTGACTCACAGTTCCCTGGAATAGTCACATCCACAGGGTACTATGTATTTGACTGACTCAGAGTTCAGCTCCACAGGAAAAGTCCCGTTCCCAGGGCTCGATGAAAACAATCAGATTCAATTATTTAACATTCCATCTGACTAACACTGGAGTACCAACTGGGGCAAATAAAAGCCTGGCAAAAAATATAAAAGGAAAATCTGGGGAATGAGACTTCCATAAGGGGCTTTGAAAAGCTCTGATGTATTACTGGGAACCTAGAAAATCATACACATGTGTAGGGCTATGTTCATGCCCAAGAAAGATCAGAGAGGGCGCTAGTCACTCACCTCTGGCTGACCTTGAAGTTCTGCACAAGTAGGAAGGGAAGGCTAAGATAGATTTACACATGTACACTACCTAAGAGTTGAAGATCCCCACCATGAGTGTGGGCACATGCACACATGCACACACACAACCCTTATCAAAAATACTTACTGGGTCAAGTCATTTAAGGAAATCTTTTGACCAATGGGTTGCTGACCAATAAGCTATAACTCAATCCCTTCAAAGTCAGTCTTAAAACTAAAAATAAGAAATATTTAATAAATTAATTTAAAAGACAAAACCAAGCAGAAACCTTAGTGACCACAAACTGGAGGGAATAAAGACCCTGGGGCAAATAATATATTATATGTTAATAGAAATAATTACTTTAAAAAATGAACAGAACCTCAGAGATGTGTGAAGATACCATCAATATAACAACATATGCATAATGGGAGCCCCCAAAAGAGTAGAGAGAATGAATCAAGTATAGGTGGCCATCACCCTGAAAGTGAACAAATGAATAAAACAACTAACCCAGACTTTTTTTTTTTTTAAGATTTATTTATTTATTGGACAGACAGAGATCACAAGTAGGCAGAGAGAGGAGAGGAGAAAGCCCAGGCAGAGAGCCCAACACGGGGCTCGATCCCAGGTCCCTGAGGCACCCAGGCACCCCAAGACTTTTAAACTTAAAGGTCAGAAATATACATCCTTTTTGGTATTCTGTTCACTCATTTTAATTTACTTGGCAGAGATGTTGTCAGACAGGTGACAGACCTGAAGCTTGCACATTTGATGCAATGTTGATTTGAGTGTTAAAATTTTCATTTTGTGCTGTGGAGAATTTATGTCTTTGGAAAAGTGAACTGGGTATCTTTCAAACTTGGTGATAAAACAAACCACAACAAATCACCATTCTGACAGAGCAGTGGCTGCAATAGCAGTTCCCCATCCACCCACACACTGTTCCTTAAACATAAGACTTCCTCTTAGCAATAACTGATCAGCAAGAACATTTCAGATTACCCTCTGTTCAAACTTTGAGTAAGTCAGAAGAAATGCCAACAGAACATACCTTTGTCTGAATGAGGAGAGAAAAGATTGACTGCTGACCTTGCTGATTAGCAGCACCACCAGACACTTGGACAAGGACCTACAGGGCGGGAGCTACCAAGGTTAATAGCTTCCTGGAGACCTCTTCACGAGTTCCCTTCATGGTCTCAGTTCAGCGGCCACATGTGTTCAGCTTCTTGGGCTTTCCTGCAAGTTCTCACAAGGTCACCAACACCAGGACATCAGGAAGGGTTGTCTCTCTGCTGTTCTCCATCCTTCCTCTTGATGACAACTTCCCCAGCTCCTCCCACGTTTGCAGGTCTAATTCCTACATTAAATCCTCTTCCTACCATCCTCACAGTGGCTCTGCTTTCCTGACTGACCCAGACTGAGAAAAAGCTAAACATCCTCCCTCACCACACTGTGCCAGACACAGGCCCTCCTCTCTCTGAAACCAATGCATGCCCTGGGCTAATCAAAGCAAAGCTTATATTTCTATGAGACAGAAGAGAAAGGCAAATTAAAAATTTTTTAATTATTACCATTCAAAAGAGTTCTAACCTGGGCCCAGGAATATGTTTTCAAATGGATGAGCCCTAACTTACTAAATAGCAATAAGACTTAAGAAGAGGATAATGAAAGGTAAAATTAGGAAGAGTAAATGTATCCAGTAGCTCATAAAGTTTATGGACCTGGAAAATAGGAGGTCACAGAGGTCACCACCAAAGAGTAAACTCATGAGAAATGTAATGTTTCAAGAAATGTCATAACATTTTAATATTGAAGGCTCCAAGAACCACTCGTGGCAGAACATGACTAAAATAAAGCTGGGGGGAAAATGGTCTCTGGTTACTAAATAGAATGGAATGTTACTAAGCTAGTAGCCTCTTGCAAGCACAAGATCACTGAAGACGGTGATGATCTTTCATTCATACATCTGCAAGTTGCCGGCATCCCAGATGCTAACATGGAATTACTAGAAGATGAAAGTCTAGAGTCAGACTCAGATACTCTCAGTGACTGCCTGGCAGAGTGGGTATAAATGCCTCTGACCTTCATGAAGACTCTAGGAGCTAAGATCTTTGCATTCTTCCCAGTAGCAATCAGGGAGGCCCTGAAATAGTACAACCATAATGCCATCTTTGTTGTTAATGTCATATTTGGGACCAAACATCCTTCAGGGGAGCCAGGCAGCTGGTGCCTACAGGAGGATGGTTACCAACCAAGAAGAGAAACTAAATGGTTTGGAATTCTCCCACCAGTGATCCCCTCCAGGTATAAAAGAGATTTCTTCTAGACCCATAAGAATTAGACATCGTGTGTCTTTGGTTCTTCTTGTGCCCTTTCCTGAGATCCTTTCTCAGGTCTACCACGCTCCCCACCAGTCTCTTCTCCCCAGCCCTGAATTTGGGGCTGGACTCAGGCAGCTGTCTAATGGTCCCTTTCCCAGTTCCCCAACTCCTCCCTGGAACCCTTGTCACTTCAGTTTCTGTTATCAAAGGTGATCACTTGCTATTCTGATCAACCTGCCAGTAGCCACAGTGTTTCAGGTGAGATCATTGCCTTTCTCAGCCAGGGCCCTCCACCAGTATCAGCAGCAGTCATGCATTTTCCTGCAGCCCTTGTGTTGTCTCAAAAAAAGGGAGCACTTTGGGGCGCCTGGGTGGCTCAGTGGGTTAAGCCGCTGCCTTCGGCTCGGGTCATGATCTCAGCGTCCTGGGATCCTGGGATCGAGCCCCGCATCGGGCTCTCTGCTCAGCAGGGAGCCTGCTTCCTCCTCTCTCTCTGCTTGCCTCTACCTGCCTGTAATCTCTGTCTGTCAAATAAATAAATAAAATCTTTAAAAAAAAAAAAAAAGGGGGAGCACTGTTTTGAAGGGACCCTCTATCCAAAGGCAAAAGTCTATATCATTTCAATTAGCCTGAAAAGGGGCATTAAGTTAAGTCTGAAATCAAAACAATCAACTTCATTGTCTCCTGTAGCCCACCTCTAAACCAATTCAATTTAGTAAAAGATTATTGCCTTATAGTCCCATTATACCTATGATTAAGGTCAGCACTAAAAGGGGCTGTCTTACTCATATTGTATGGGTCTCTGAAGACTAGGGAGACTGGTTTGCTTGGGAAGTCCCAGCTGTGCAGGGGCCATTATGGAGAACACCCCCTTCTGCTCTCCTAGTCTCTATGGAAGAGCCAACAATTCTGGGAGACCTTGGGACTTGACTCTTTCCTTGCCCCTCTACTCCTATCCCAACCATCTTGAGAGGGCCTCATCTTGCTACTGCCATTTATTTCCATTAATATCTCTACTTTCTCCCAGCAGCCTTAAGATTGCCAGCCTCCAAGGTGCCAAGTAGTGCTGGGTCCCTGGTGTTCTCACTGTGTCAAAGCCACACTGTATTCCTTGAAAAGAGTAAGGACACCATCATGCCTGTCCATGGCCTGAGCCTCCCAATGCTACCTGATAGCTCAGTCTGCAGCACTTCCCCACAGGCCACAAACTTGTCTCGTTGGGACGAGCCAAGGAACACAACAGACCTCAAATGACTCTGTCCTTTCCCCACTCTCTCACCCAGGGATGCTCCAGCTCCCACCCCCTGCCAATCAGCAAACATAATTAGATCCTACTGTAGCACCTGCCCCACCAGCACAGCAGACCTGAACACCTGCTGTTACGGTTTGAATTGTGTCAACCAAAAATTGATGTTGACATTTTAACTCATGGTACCTGAAATGTGACCTTAATGGGAAAAAGGGTCTTTGCAGATACAATCAAGTTAAGATGAGGCCAGTAAGGTGGGCCCTAGTCCAATATGTCTGCTGTCTTTATAAGAAGAGGGGGAAAAAAAATCATGTAAGGACAGTGACAGAGAACACCATGTGACAAAGAATGTCAAGGATGAACGACCATGGCCCGGAGCTAGGAAGAGGAAAGGGAGGATTCTACCCAGAGTCTCGGAGCGTGCATAATGGATGACACCATGGTTTTGAACTTCTTGCCTCCAGAACTGTGAAAGAATACATTTCTGTTGTTTTGGGCCACCCAATTTATGGTAACTGGTTACAGCAGCCCTAGGAATCTAAGACACCCACGTGGTAGAAGCTGAAGGCCTCCACTGTACGTGTTCTGAGATCGTGCAAATACACTCCACCTCATTATGCTCCATTTCTCTGACCTTCTATTTGCTAACGACAGAAAGTTAAGGCACAAAGCAGCAACTTTGGCTTATTCTAAAGATAAGGGGAGTGGGCCAAGAGGCAGACTTATTTTCTGTTATTTTTTCAAAACGTGCCAACATTGATGCTCGGCAGCCTCATTACTCTAGAAGATAAAAAGGCTCCCATCCTTTGTTGCTGGATAAACTACAACCAGGGCATTAGAGTGAGTTTGGGTAGAGGCGTGGGGCAGAACAAAACATGAAAAGGGAATTGCCCATTCTGACACCTTCCGAGTGATGTGCTCACATATTGTCTTGATATCAAATCCAGATCAGCTCGGAGGTCTCATCCTCCTCTTAATGTGTGCACAGAGAAACACACATTTTCCATTTAAATGCCAAGGTCACCCATGGGGTGCTTTGGCAGAGCTGTGTGGAGAAGTTGTACAGCACCTGCCTACATATGTTTGGCCCAGTGCCTTCTCTTGCTTCCCCTCTGATCAGAAGCACATTAATCTGCAACTTTTTCAAGTCAGAAAAATAAAGAATCTCTGCTAGACTGTTCTGATTTTTTTTTAAACCAATTCCAGACCACGCACAATATTTTTGCTGAATTTCAATTATGACATCTTACTGAATTTATTCTGTTCAGATAGAGCATAAAGGGAAATTCACCATCAATAGATGCAAATATCTATTGCTGCACACCGGAGCCCTTCTCTCATTCCCATCCACTTCCCTGCCTTTGCTACTTTTCTTTCTCTTCTCTCTCAGGTTTAGCCCCTCCCTGATTCACCTAATCCTTCCCTTCTCCTCCCCCAGCCCCAGCAACCATCACAGCCATCCCAAGGCAAGTCAGGAAATAGGAAATTTGTTCTTCAGGACATTGTGCTCCCTTTGATGTACCTTTCCTCCCTTCAGCTCACCACTGCTGGGTATCTGATGGTAGTGCATATCTTTTAGTGCCTTAGCTTTACTCTTTGTATATATTAAAAAAACCTAATTCTTTCATTTGTAAAATAAAGAAAATGATGCCATCTTCAAGGGAGTCGTTGCAAGGATTAAAATGTATGAGTGTCTAGGGGTGCCTGGATAGCTCAGTGGTTTAAGATCTCTACCTTTGGCTCAGGTCATGGTCCCAGGATCCTGGGATCGAGCCCCGCATCGGGCTCTCTGCTCAGTGGGGAGTCTGCTTCCTCCTCTCTCTCTCTGCCTGCCTCTCTGCCTGCTTGTGATCTCTGTCCATCAAATAAATAAATTAAATCTTTCAAAAAAAAATGTATGAGTGTCTAAAACTGTGGACCTTAAAAAACTGTTACCTCCCTCCTACATTCCAGCCCTTCCTCACACTCTGCTTCCTCCCCACTCTCCATCCCAGGTCCTGACACTGACCAGAGTGTGGTTTTTATTTTTTTGTAAACACTTTGTTTATTTATTTATTTGTTTTTAATTAATTTATTTATTTTCAGCATAACAGTATTCATTATTTTTGCACCACACCCAGTGCTCCATCAATCGTGCCCTCTCTAATACCCACCACCTGGTTCCCCCAACCTCCCACCCCCTGCTGCTTCAAACCCCTCAGATTGTTTTTCAGAGTCCATAGTCTCTCATGGTTCACCTCCCCTTCCAATTTCCCCCAACTCCCTTCTCCTCTCTATCTCCCCATGTCCTCCATGCTATTTGTTATGATCCACAAATGAGTGTGATTTTTAAATCAAGTGGAGCCTCTTTTCAAAACACTTACTTTATTCAGGAAAGGACAGATGTTGGTGAGGATGTGGAGAAAGGGGAACCCTCTCACACTGTTGGTAGGAATGCAAGTTGGTTTGGGCACTCTAGAAAACAACATGGAGTTTCCTCGAAAAGTTAAAAATAGAGCTACCCTATGACACAGCAATTGCACTCTAGGGATTTACCCAAAGGATACAAACATAGTGATTCAAAGGGGCACCTGCACCCCAATGTTTATAGCAGCAATGTCCACAATAGTCAAAATATGGAAAGAGCCCAGATGTCCATGAACAGATGAATGGATAAAGATGTGGTATATATACACAATGGAATACTATGCAGCCATCAAAAAATTGAAATCTTGCCATTTGCAGCTACGTGGGATGGAACTAGAGGGTATTAGGCTAAGCAAAACAAGTTCAATCAGAGAAAGATGATTATATGATGGACTTATATGTGGAATTTAAGAAACAAAACAGATGATCATAGGGGAAGGAGAGAAAAATAAAATTAGATGAAATTAGAGAAGGAGAAAAACCTCTTAAGTTCTAAGGAACTCTTAACCATAGGAAATAAACTGAGGGTTGCTGGAGGGAAGGTTGGTGAGGGGATGAGGTAACTGCTTGATGTACATTAAGGAAAGCACTTGATTTAATAAACACTGGATGTTATATGCAACTGATAAATCATTAAACTCTACCTTTGAAACTAATAATATATGATGTTAATTAACTGAATTTAAATAAGATAGCAAGAAAGAACACATACTTTAGACCTTATTTCTAATTAATGAACAAAACCCTTTAATACTTGATCAAGGCATGTTAGCCTTGAGGAGATGGGAATCAGAAAAAGAGGGACCTCCTCTGCACAGAGAAAATGCCCATCCAGGTGGCACTATGACTTCACAGCCCACCCGTTCCCTTGTGAGAAAGAGAGAGAAACAAAGGCAGGCACACAGAGAGCTATAGTCCATTTATCCAAGGGTCCACTAGCTACTCTGAGTTTTTTCCCTATACCCCATTCCTATATAGTAGTGAGAGATGTCCCTCTCTGCTGACTTTATTCAAACATATCCTAACTTAAATCCTAAGGGAAAAAAATGCTCGAGAACTTCCATCCCCTCTCCTTGCCAAGATCAACTGGAGGAGTGAATGGTTCCATACATGTATCAGTTCCATACTTTACCAAAGTTCTCTTGTTTCCAACAGATTGACCAGTATACCCCAGATTTCCCCTGAGGCTTTCTCAACCCTCAAGAATCTACATACACTTGACTTGAGCCCTCAATTCCATGGTCCATGACAGTCTAAACTCCCCATGGTTTCTGAAAGTTCCTTAGGGTATGTTTCCACGAGATGTCTTCCAATGCTGCCATTAGTATTGAGCAAACTAACCATTTCACTCCACACTAATCCAGGCACAAACTTGGCCTTTTCTTCACTTTCCACAAAGAAATTTGTTCTTGTAAAATGATGTGTAAATTTGGTAATTTCACTGGTCAAGGGGAGTCACACACTGCATGGCTTGCCACTACCCCATGGCCCTTTACTCTCCATCCTCCACAACTTCTCAGCAGTCCAGAAATTTTTCTTTTTTTTTTTTTTCAAGATGTACTTATTTATTTATTTTAGAGCAATAGAGAGAGGGAGAAGAAGAGAGAGAGAATGAGCTGGGGGAAGGTGGCAGAGAGAAAGATTCTCAAGCAGACTCCCCTCTGAGCATAGAGCCTGACATAGAGCTTAATCTCAGAACCCTGAGATCACGACATGAGCTGGAATCAGGAGTTGGAACCTTAACCAATGGAGCCACACAAGCACCTGAACAAATTTCTTTTTCTGCCTCACGCAGAGTAACTTCACTCTCTTCTCTCAGCCTTGAAGCCAGCTAACACCAGGTGGTATGGGGAACCTACCTCACACATACCTCTATGATTCTGGTTTCTGCTATACATTTATAAGGTGTCAAGGAATCAAATCAGTGAATGTTTCTGCTGTTTTGGACTAATGGCCTGTTTCAGATTAACACCAAAGGGATAAAATTTTTTAAAAAGTTAGAATTTGCAAAATAACAAAAAAGTAAAGGAAAACATGTGATTTCATGTTGATGTGCAGTCTACAGAAAGCAGAGAGCATCAGTCTGAATACCTTCAAGTCTAAGGTTTCCTTGGGAAGTGAAATCTTTAGGTTTCTGTTTATTCCTTGGTATTGAATAGTGAGATGATTAAGCATAAGTTAAGCAAAGACCTTCTCCCATTGCCTTTAGACAAATTGTCTGCCAAGGAACCCATAAAGTAACTAGAACACAGCACATGTGATCTAATCACATTTCCAAGCCATTGGTATGACCATAATCCCACTCTGTTCTTGCAGAAGGAAAAAGAGGGACAGAGAAGAACACACGGAGAGAGGGGATGTTTGAAAAGTGACTCTTAGGCTTCTAAAGTCAGGACTTTTATATGTGAATTTTCAATGTGGATTTTCTGTGAGTACTTGATTTCAGAGCTGCTTCATGAAGAAAGAAAATGAGGAAGAAAGAAAAAGAATTCACTAACAAGACAAGACAAAACAGTAAACAACAAGTGTTGGAGAAGATGTGGAGAAAGGGGAACCCTCTTACACTTTTGGTGGGAATGCAAGTTGGTGCAGTCACTTTGGAAAACAGTGTAGAGATTCCTTAAGAAATTAAAAATAGAGCTACTCTATGACCCTGCAATTGCACTACTGGGTATTTACCCCAAAGATACAGATGTAGTGAACAGAAGGGACATCTGTACCCCAATGTTCAGAGCAGCAATGGATGCAGTCGACAAACTGCGGAAAGAACCAAGATGCTCTTCAACAGATGAACTGATAAAGAAGATATGGTCCATATATACAACAGAATATTATGTCTCCATCAGAAAGGATGGATACCCAACTTTTGTATCAACATGGACAGGACTGGAGGAGATTATGCTGAATAAAATAAGTCAAGCAGAGAGAGTCAATTATCATATGGTTTCACTTACTTGTGGAGCATAAGGAATAACACGAAGGACATTGGGAGCTGGAGAGGAGAAGGGTGTTGGGGGAAATCAGAGGGGGAGAAAAACCATGAGAGACTGTGGACTCTGAGAAACAAACTGAGGGGTTTGGAGGGGAGGGGAGTGAGGGGTTAGGTGAGCCTGGTGGTAGGTATTAAGGAGGACATGTATTGCATGGAACACTGGGTGTGATGCATAAACAATGAATCTTGGGACACTGAAAAAATAAAATAAAGTTAAAAAAAAAAAAGAATTCCAAATGTTAACTGTAAAGGAGTGATTAGATTATTCTTCATTTTTAATTTATCCTTACAGCACATACACACACTTGCCACTAATACAGATAATCTAGAAATGACTTTAAGAACAAAAAGAAAACATAAGTCCAGTGTTTGGAACTTCACTTTAAAAGAAAGGGTGTCAGGACACCTGGATGTCTCAGTTGGTTAAGCGTCTGACTCTTGGTTTTGGTTCAGGTCATGATCTCAGGGTCAGGGGATGGAGCTCTGCATCAGGGCTCCCTGCTCAGCTGAAAGTCTCCTTAAGATTTTGTCTCCCTCTCCCTTTGCCCCTCCTCCAACACTCTCTCTCTCTCTCTCTCTCTCTCTTTCTCTCAAATAAATAAATCTTTAAAAATATATATATAAATAAATAAAAGAAAGGGTGTCAAGTGATAAAGACCCTCCTCCACCAACAATAATATCAATGACGTCTGAGAAGACCCACAGCAAAGTCCAGACCCACTCAGCTTCAGAAGCCTCCTAAATCAGCCCCATGAAAGTACTGGGCTGAAAAAACATACTCACAGTCCTATCTACTGTAATCATGGTTACAAGCATTGGAGTTGGAGGGTGCTGAGAAAAATGGTGAAAGGGAACATATAACTTGCTGCCAGGTTCTGGGCATGGGTTGCTAAGAATAAACACACTCAGATTACCAGAAAATTCCATCCTGCCAGAAATTTGAGTGATTTGATGGCAGAATGCACAACCTGCACCTTTTTAAGGGCTCTGTTATCAAAGCCAGGGTAACTCATGATCCTTAGTAATGTGCTTGTCCTCATATCAATTACAAAGGCAGATCTTGATTTTTCAAGAAAAAGTACTCAGTCCTAATAATGGGGATTTTTTTTTTTTTTTTTTTTTGGTTCTCTTAAGAACAGGCATCAGCAAATGTCTTCTATAAAGGTCAAAGAGTAAATATTTTAGGTTTTACAGGTCATATAGCCTCTATCACAATTATTTAACTCTGCTATTAAAACAGCCACAAACTATATTTATCTATCTATATATTTGTGACTGATGATGGCTGGGTTTCAATAAACTTTTATTTACAATAATAGACAATGATCCGATATGACTCACAGGCTGTAGTTTGCTGAGCCTTGCTGTAGACAATCAACTTGCAGCCTCAACATGTTCCCAGAATGGCTGATGCAGAGTTCACAGCAGATGTGAATAGAGATGGACTTCTTTGTTAGTATCATGCACCTGTACTCACTTAGATCAACTCTTAATGTAACATTTCAGTAGATTCAATGTGGCTGCAGATTCTCTGAAATTCTTCTTTCGGAAAAGGAAAGATCTCTCTTCTCTGATTTAATTGGAGCTATGTGACTGGATAACCTACAGAAGGATATTGTACCCCTTTCCAGACCCAGGATCTGAAGGACTTGCATTTTCTCATTCTTGTCTTTTTATGGAGCATTTATTTGTGAAATCCAGATGCCATGCTGTGAGAAAGTCCAAACAGTCCCCCAGAAAGGCTCTCATGAAGAGGAATGGAGGCTCCTGGCAAGAGCCTCAGCTGGGCTCCCAGCCTAGGCCCTCTAGCACCCTTCATACGATTCTCTATATTTCTGTTATCTGCTGTTCAGATGCAGTCCAGTAGGATACTCCAAGATCTTGGGGAATGACAAAACCACTAGGTGAAGGAGCCTGGGTCCCTGAGGAACTGAATGGAACAGAGACCTCTCCCCCAACCTGAATCCCACCAGTCCATTGCCATCAATCTACCCTGGACCATTACAAACCTTTACTTATGCCGCTGGGATTGTTACATATTCCCAATGTTGACATACTCTAAATAAGAAGGAAAAAAGGAATGTAGATCACTATGGAGGAGTGTTAGAACAGTACAGCAGGACTCAAGAAAAGGAAACAAATGGCAGTATTTCCAAAGATTATTCATTTATCTTTGGAAATACTGCCATTTGTTTCCTTTTCTTGAGTTGAATAGAGTTCCATGATTGGCCCACACTGTGAATCAGAACCTTCCGGGTTCTAGACCCTACATGAGAAGTATGAGTTGTTTATTCAGTGAAACCTACTCAACCGTGGAGCTTATTTATACAGGGTTAACCAAATGCACTTAATAGATGGGACTCTTTCCCCAGCTGTTTTTAAGGAAGCAAGATTGACAGGCTTTGGGTTCTGAGCTATGACTGAGAGCTGTTGACAACTTCCCCTCTATCCCTCATACACACAAGACCTGAAATTGCTAATTACTTCTCTTGTTAAAGAAATGTAATGTTTCAGTATATATGGGAAGATTATCTCAAAGAACTTATACTTTAGACCCGATGTCAGCAAACTATGGACCCAGGGCCAAATCCAGATTGCTGCCTATTTTTGTGTGGTATGAGAGTGAAGAACAGTTTTCACATTTGTAAATGGTTGAAAAATTCAAAAGAAGAAAAATATTCTATGGCAAATGAAAACTATACTAAATTCATGTTTTAGTATTCCATGAATAATGGTTTATTGGAACAGAGGTATGCTGTATTGTCCACAGCTGATTTCTCAAAATGGCAGAGTCAACTGATAGAGACCACATGACCCACAAAGCCTAAAATATTTACTATCAGACTTTTTGAAGAAAAAGTTTGTAGGTCCTTGCTTTAGATTATTGTGGTCCATGAACCCTTTATCCTGAATTTATTTACTAGATTGGCCCCTCCTTTAACACGCTCTGAGGAAACAGTACCTTATCCCACCATCTTAATAAGGAGGTGGGAGGCAGAATGAAGGAGAGTATCAAAGAGCTCAGGACCATGTCACACTCCCCAGGAAGTGAGTGACAGTGAGGGGTCTCAGTGTCAAAGGAGGCATGAGGCACCTGGGAGAAGGTTGTTTGGCCCAGTGAAGTAGTCAGTGAACGAACAAAAGGGAAGGGGAAAAGTGGGGAAAAAATTAAAATGTTCCTTGAGTTAGTGTCAACTCCCCCAGTCTGTCAACATATCTACTGATCTTACTGTATTATTAAAGTAAAGCAAACTGATCAAAAGAGTAATTTATGGGATGCCTGGTTGCTCAGTTCGTTAAGCATCTGCCTTCGGCTCAGGTCATGATCCCAGGGTCCTGGGATCGAGCCCCACATCAGGCTCCCTGCTTAGTGGGGAATCTGCTTCTCCCTCTCCCTCTGCTCTTCTACCTGCTCATGCTCACTCTCATTCTCTCTCTCCCAAATAAATAAGTAAATAATATTTTTAAAGAGTAATTTATAAAGTGGCTTTCTTAAAAAAGAATTTTTAAAAGGGCAGACTAACTCATTGCAAAACAACATTTTCCAGGTTTGTGAAAAATTTTCATTCAACACTAACACAACTTCAGATGACAATGTTCCTAAACCTGCTCTCTCAGTGATGGGGCTGCTGGTCCTGCCCATTTCTAGCTGAATTCCTTTCCTGCCTGCTGCTTCAAGAGGAGCAGGATCTCGTCCTGGATTTCCATGGAGTAGAAACAACAGCAACAAGAAAAATCCCACAGGAACTTCAAAGAATTCTACATTCAGGCCAGCTTTGTAGCCACACCCCTAAGAACTCCTCAGCTTGGCTTTGATAGTGCCCAGGAGAGCCAGTAAAGGATTAGGAAAAATAGAAAGCTTTGTTCATGCTCTGATTACCCATCCGACATCAGTCCAGAGTTATGGTCTGGATAGTTGGCATAGTTGCACTCAGGTAGATTAACTTCTAGGAGATTTGTTCTCAGTAATCTTTATTTTCAAGTGCTTGGGAAAAGCTTCAAAGCAACAACTACAATTCATGCACCTGTTCTAAAAAATAATAATAATACCAATTTGGCATCTGTGTGAATTTCAACAGTAAACCGAAACAAGGAAAGAAAGCTTTAAATAAAACCTCTCCCATCCCACTCCTACCTTCTTCCATATGTTTCCCTGTTCTTTCATACACCAACTTCTTACCAACCCCCTCATCTCTTTAAAATCCCCTTGACCCACAACCCTTCCTCTGAGGCAGTCAGTGATCAGTCCCTTCCTAAGATATCCTGAGAAGACTGTAAGAAGCATGCTTTCCTTAAAAACTTAAAAATTCACAGCACTGGGGGGCTCAGGCAGTTAAGTGTCTGACTCTTTTTTTTTTTTTTTAAAGATCTTATTTATTTATTAGACAGGAAGAGATCACAAGTAGGCAGAGAAGCAGGCAGAGAGAGGAGGAAGCAGGCTCCCCGCTGAGCAGAGAGCCCGATGCAAGGGCTCAATCCCAGGACTCTGGGATCATGACCTGAGCCAAAGGCAGAGGCCTTAACTCACTGAGCCACCCAGGCACCCCACATATCTGACTCTTGATTTCAGCACGGGTCATGATCTTGAAGTGGAGACTGAGCCCCAAATAGGGCTCTGCACTGAGTGGGAGTCTGCTTAAGGGTTCTCTTTCCCTTTGCCCTTCCCTCTGGTTATGCTTGCTCACTCGCTTGTGCTCTCTCTCTAAAAATAAATATTTTTTAAAATTAAAAAATTAAATATCCTTTAAAGAACACCAGTGAACTTAACAAGGAAAATGAGAAACACCATACTATAGGCCATCAGCACTAAAGATCATAGTAATGCTGGTCCTAAGCGTGAGGAAGCAATGATGAGATACACAGAAACAAAGATGAAAATACAGTAGTGAACCACAATTTAGGCTGTTAGGACTGGAAAGAAAGTGAGGCATAATTAAGCTCAGTCGGGTCATCTTTCACATGAAGCAAGTGGTAGAACCAACCCTGGGGTTATTTCCTCCATTCTCAATCTACGATGCTCCCCACTCTTTCTTCCTGGGGTCGTCCGCTTCCCCAGATCTGTTGTCTTTGGAAGGATACAAACTAGCCAAGCATTTCACCTACTAATTGATTAATGCCTTTATAAACTTTGTGGCTTTATGTGCAATTGCATTAAAGTTTCGCATGGAATGTCACACAGGTGCTCCTTGTAAGGAATCAATAAGCTATCACATTCTTCACATTCTTCTGAGTAAGTGTGATCCACCTTAAATAAGTAAATTGAATCCCCAAAGAAATCCTACAATGACCTGTTTAGCAAAGCAAATAATAGGTTCCCAACCTATTCAATTTATTCTGATTATTGATGTTTAGAACTGGATTTTCTTAAGAATATTTCCCTAACTGCAGATCTAGCAAAGAAGTGGCTCTAATACAGAACTAAGAGTATTTAGTCTATAGGGCAGTGAGACTACTGAATTATGAATGAAGTTTATAACCAATGCAAATTTACAGGGTTAGATCAGTGAGCCAACTTAGCACTGCACAGGAACTCATTCCAACTTCATTCACAAAATATGGTTTAAACTGTATCATACAAACAGGCATGTTTAGCCTAAAAAGAACAGGGATGTCAACTGGAAAAGGTTTAGGTAGAGATGTGGTTTGGATATTTTCACTGTAGAATCACTGAACTTCTTGTGTCTGATTTTACTCTTAGACATTCTATATAATACACACCAAATTTTATTTCATATATCACTGGCTGACAGGAAACCAGCTAAACCATAAAATAACTCAAAGCATCAGAGAGAAGTTAACCTGGCCCTAATCAGCCACTGGTGAGGTTTATTTCAGCTAATTCTGGTAGTTGACGTAACATTTTATAGCAACATAGATCAACTGAAAAAATGAGAACTATCCCTGGCTAATATCCAATGTTAAGGAATAATGCTACACCTAGTCTAAAACTGTCTACTGACAGAAGAGTCAGTGATAAGGGCAGAAAAATTGAACTAGGATTTGAAAAAGACAAATTGCAAGTGACTGTGGGAAAAAGCAACTCATCTAGTGTGGGAGTGTCCCCTGGGGCCTTGGTAAATACAAAGCTGCTCTGTCTCTGTGGCCTCAGGTGAATGCTGACCGCACAGCAATCACCTTTAAATACACAAGGGGTGGCCCCACCCAAATCAATTGAATCAAATATCTGAGAAGGAGTCCTCGCATCTTTATTTTGAATTGGCGGATGGGTGGGAGGTTGGGGTACCAGGTGGTGGGTATTATAGAGGGCACGGATTCCATGGAGCACTGGGTGTGGTGAAAAAAATAATGAATACTGTTATGCCGAAAATAAATAAAAAATAAATTTAAAAAAAAAAAAAAAAGGTCTCTTTAAGAGATTCAAACATGCAGCCAGCATTGAGAACCACTGCATCTCTTCCAGGGAACTTCCAAAGTCCAAAAGCCCCAATGGGGGATGAGCAACCCTAAGACAATTTACAGGGTAATTGGAGGCAGCAGCCCAGCAGTTTTGAAAATCAATCCTAGATGCTTCCTTGCTCTAACAACCAGCCTTTAAAGGGAAGACATCCTGAGTTGCCTTGTACTCCTATTCCCAATCCATACACAAGCTTCTCCCCAGCTCCAGTCTCCTGTAAGATCTGCTAAGAAGATAATTATCCAGATGAGAAGGGAAAGTGTATGATATGAAATTGAGAGCCATCAAAGACCAGCAATTTGGACTGCACCGTGATTACAAGCACACTCATCTGCTCACATAGCACTGAGGCTGAGGGGATATTTAAGGTGTCCTTAGATGGCTGAGACTCCTTCAGGTGCTATGAAGTTTGACAGAATTTTTTTCTTCGAATGTTCTAAAATTTCTGGAGCCCTATTTCTAATACGTTTTCCTTTCTACCACTGAATTCATGAAAAATCAGAGAATCCAAAGTTATATCATTTAAATATACAATATTTTCAGTCTTTCAGACATGTTGAAGATCTGTTAACCACCAACAGATGTGTTATATAATAGTTTTCTTCGGAAAAAATTAAAGTTATTCAACCCCCCAAATCCCTCTCACTGCTTCAAGGTGTCTTGAGTCCAAAGCATAGCTAATTTAGTGCTTGCTCCACTGTAGTTAATTAAAATATGCTTTAGGTGGTTCGGCATATTTTCCTGTACAACTTGCCCCCTGAGCTGGTCTAGTGCTCTCCTTCCTTCCTTTTATTTCTGTGATTCACCCAAGGATTATGTTATTTGAGAAAGCATGGTGCAAAGAATAATTACTGGCTAACTCTAGTTGCAATGCAATATTAATCCCTAATTTATTTCTGAGAAAGTCATGCCCAAGCATTCATCCTCTCATTTGTCTTCCATAAAGAGCTAAGTTTTCAGACCAGATAGTGTTAATGGTAGCTTCCCAAATAGAATTGCAGCCTGCTTCCAGACTCAGGCATGCAGGCGGATGAGAAGTTAAATTTGAATTGAGTCAGAAGCTTCTGGACATTACTTTCACTAAATAATCTTGTAGCAACCCCATCTAATGAAAATCAGATCTCATTCAGGGGAGGGAAATTTGCTTTCCCGAATAAAACTAAATTGGTCCCATAAGATCTATTACCCCAAGAACTAAAGGTCCTGTCTACACAGTACTAAATGAAGTGGTCAATGAATTTAGCCAAAATCCCTAATAAAAACCAAAATATTCTCTTAGAATTCAAATCCTATCAGGGAACATAGTGGAGAAAGTGACTCATATTTATTAATGGGTTTCAGGCACACTCACTCCTTGATCAAATAAATACACTGTTAATCAACAGATATATTTGAATGCTCACTATGTGTTCAGTGAGAATTGTGCCAAGTCAGAAAGGAGATCTGGAAGATGTATAAGACTGATGCAAAGGAAACAAGGGTTTCACACGACTTCTGCTTTCAATTATGGGTTATGATGCAATACAACACTTATATGTTTTGAAATTTTGGAGTCTCTCTCTTTTGCTACCAAGAATAAATAAATAAATAACCAAAATCATCTTCATTTTAGCTACCAGAACTGGGCAAGATAAGCGGCACAAAGTAGATCTTAACAAATACCCTGGCATGAATAAACAAGTAAATAAACAAATGTTTTCTGAGCATACAGAGTACATTAAGCTAGGAGGTCATAGTAACAAAAACACGTTGTTAAGCACTAATATATTTGGTTTTAGACTCTTTACCAAAATCCATGTTGTTTTCTTCTTCTCCCTGAACACAAAACTAATCCCCATTCTGTAGCCTCCTGTGCAGTGAGATGTGGACCTGTGATGAGATGAAGCCAATGTAGGATGTGTGCAAGTGGTAGAAATCACTTCTAAGTCTCTCTCAGGGCATCTTCCATGCTCCTCCCCTTCTGGGTAACTGGATCAGACCACCACCCATAATTGAAGACCACATCTGTCTGAGAGCAGAGCCTCTCTCAGCCTACACTCCTGAATGACAGCAAGGACTTCCCACTAGTTCCCTTTCTATAGGTGAGAAACTAAGTCACAGAGAAGTGAACCATAGATAATAACGGGCAGCACAGACGCTGAACGGGAACATATTTCTACCACAACCATTTTATCTTCCTCAAAAACACGTAAAATGCTTAAAGGAGCCTCTCCATAGTTGACCTCTAACCACTTCCAAGTGACCATAACAGCAACCTGGAATCAAAGTGATGATCTCTCCCAATGTGCCACCCATGGAGCGCCTCCCCTCACCTACACCCTTACGTCTCTAGAATACTTCTAGAGTATTCTGCCGAACCACCTAAAGCATATTTTAATTAACTACAGTGGAGCAAGCACTAAATTAGCTATCCCAAATTAGTCTATCCCAATCTGCCATACCTTTCTGTCTTATGCTGTCTATTTTGTAGACCTCAAACAATGCCATACTTTTGGTTCAATAGTAGACTTTGGTAGCAAGATAGAGCAGAGATCAAATATTCAGTGTGTCTTCTTCATTTGCAACAAACAAAAAAACATAATTGGACAAATCTTGCAGAAGGTCAGTAAGAAAACTACTAAGGTTTTGCTGTTTTGTTATAAAAATGTTACTATTTAAATGTTCAGAAATAAGGAAGTAATAACTTTAGAATTCATTTAACATTATGTACTGTAATGCTCAACTCTTTCTATACCTTACACCTAAGTAACATCTAAGGTGAGAGGTATGATTTAGAAACCAGAATGTTCTCTTTAATTGAGATGTCCAGTTAGCTGAAGGTCAAGATTCATTTACCCAATAAAACTCCCCAGGATATGAAGGCCTCTGAGTTGGAGACATGGAACTGAGCTTCAAGGGTGCCCACAAAGTTGCACTGAACTTTCAAATGGCCTCATACAAAGAAAATGTTATTCCGATGTCTTGATCACACACGATCAACCTAGAGGAGAAATAAATATCTTGTCCCTGCAACTTCATTCATGCAGAGTATAGAAACTTCATACATACTTGGAGCAGTCTATAAGGGCTATCATGCATTTCACAAATCAAGTGTGACTTAAAATTCCAGAGACCACAGCTGGCTCCAGAAAGCAAAGTGGGAAGACAGCTAACCACAGCTTCTAACTCCTGCTTTCTGTACCTTGCTAACCAAAGTTAATATATGAAATTTCTGTGATAACTTTATAAGCCTCATCTTTCCTTGAGGACTATAGAGCTGATGTTTTGTCATTTGGGCAAGAGCTTACTGGATGCTCTGCCTTTGGCTTTCATGTTCTCTGGGACTCTTGATGCTCTAGAATCCCAGTAATAATGGTGCAGAAATACAGACAAATAGCCACTTCTATCTAAATCTTCTGAATGAAACTAGGTATATTCGTTTTCATAAATTTTTTTAACAAAACATCAAATGTTGCAAATATTGTATTCATTATGTCATTTTATATAAGTCTTTAGATAAAACAAGAAAAAGCCATAGTAAGTTATAGATGGAATTGTGACACAGGTGATCCAAAAGTCAACTTGATATTGCACTAGAGCACATTCTTTACTTGGCTCTCAACTCTATATAACAATATGGATAGGGAAATGATCAGAATAATGAACCTTAATTTTTAAATAATTTTATTTGCCACTGTAATAGATTTTAAATACGATTTGGGGCCACTGTACCATTTCCAAAATAAGTAAGAAAGATATATTTAGAGGACCAAATAAGGGAAAGACTGATCTGATCAGTGCACCCTGTTAGTGTATGCCAGTTTTCACTCATGGGTGGAAAAATTAGAAACAGTAAGAAAAATTCAAGAGCTTTTTATAAAGTTAAATTTATTTAATTTAAAAAATTGTATACTTTAAGATTGTCATTTTTATTCTTTTAGTGCATAAATGTCCTTCCTTTTATGAAATGATGTAACTATATGAGATAGTACTTAGTATTTTGTCCATAATTGGCAAAGTAAAAAGCTAATATTTCAATTCTATGCCCCAAAATATGTTTTTAAGATTCTACTGGTCCATGGAATCCAAAGTCTGAGAGAAACTAAGCCAGTTCAATCTCCCTGTTACAACTGACAGTTTACATATGGCAACAGAAGATAAAGGTGAGGTTTCCTTGATGACTTCTAACATGAATGATTTACTCAAGATACCAGAGTTTTTAAGACTAGAAGTATCTCTTGAGCCTCATTTGTGTACTCAATATAGATCTCAGAATTCCTACAGAAGAGGGAAAGAACAATCCCTGCCAATAAAGATTTATAATCTAATTGTAAAACAATAAGTACCATGTGAACTAAAAAGAAACCAAGCATACACACACACACACACACACACACACACACAAACACACACACACACACACACACACACACACATCTTGCCAAGGGTAAGACTGTGTGGCATAGACAAAGGGCAAGTGACCTAGTGAGAAATAAAAGATGACTGTAGGGGGAGTAAGACAAGAAATGATTCCTGAGCTGGTTGTTTGAGGAAGCAAGTTACCTGTGTTGACTAAAAAGGTAGGAGGGCTTTCTGACTAGACAGAAAAGCACTAAAAAGATATCTTAGAGAAAGTGAGAGTACCTGAGATGTAGAGCAAAGTGAAGTGACAGGCTTGGCTGTCATGGATGGGTCATAAGAAGACAGAGGAATTAGGCAGCAAGCAGCCCTGATAGAGGCCTAAAATGAGATGCTACAGAATTTAGCCATAATCTCATAACAAACTAATAGCTATCATACTCAATCAAGTATATAAGATCCAACTAAAAACAAAGTAGAAGGAAATGTTAAGGAGAATCCCAAAATTCATCCTCTCCAACAATCTCAAACCAAAAATAAACTTCCATCAAAAGTGCTTTGGTCAGAACAAATAATCCAATCAAGAAATGGGCAGAGGACATGAACAGACATTTCTGCAAAGAAGACATCCAGATGGCCAACAGACACATGAAAAAGTGCGTCATATCACTTGGCATCAGGGAACTACAAATCAAAACCACAATGAGATATCACCTCACACAAGTCAGAATGGCTAAAATCAACAAGTCAGGAAATGACAGATGCTGGCGAGGATGCGGAGAAAGGGGAACCCTCCTACACTGTTGGTGGGAATGCAAGCTTGTGCAACCTCTCTGGAAAACAGCATGGAGGTTCCTCAAAATGTTAAAAATAGAACTGCCCTATGACCCAGCAATTGCACTATTGGGTATTTACCCTGAAGATACAAACGTAGTGATCCAAAGGGGCACGTGCACCTGAATGTTTATAGCAGCAATGTCCACAATAGCCAAACTATGGAAAGAACCTAGATGTCCATCAACAGATGAATGAATAAAGAAGATGTGGTATATATACACAATGGAATACTATGCAGCCATCAGAAGAAATGAAATCTTGCCATTTGCGACAATGTGGATGGAACTAGAGTGTATCATGCTTAGCAAAATAAGTCAAGCAGAGAAAGACAACTATCATATGATCTCCCTGATATGAGGAAGTGGTGATGCAACATGGGGGCTTAAGTGGGTAGGAGAAGAATCAATGAAACAAGATGGGACTGGGAGGGAGACAAACCATAAGTGACTCTTAATCTCACAAAACAAACTGAGGGTTGCTGGGGGGAGGGGGGTTGGGAGAAGGGGGGTGGGTTTATGGACATTGGGTGAGTGCTGTGAAGTGTGTAAACCTGGCGATTCACAGACCTGTACCCCTGGGGATAAAAATATATATTTATAAAAAATAAAAAATTTTTTAAAAAAAGAGAAAAAAAAAGTGCTTTGGTCTATAGATCAATTTAAAAGTTTTAAAGGTATCGAGCCCATGTGAGAGATGAAGCAACTATAGTATAGATCATGCCTCTTCGACAGGGGCTTTATCACTCCTAAGAAGATAATAACTGGTTCTTGGCGAGAAAGCAGGTTGTAAAAAAAAATCTTAGATATATAATAGTGTAATAATATTTATGATGATAATATTTGTAACAAAATACCATTTCTTAGTATTTGGGTTTTCACTTCTCTTATTAGGGAGAAATCAAATTCATTTTTATTTAATTTAATTGATTTGTTAATCTAAATTCAATTTAGTTTTCTCTTTAAACATCTTTTTCCTTTCTGTTCTGCCTCTGATCCCAAATTCTGGTATGCAATCTTTTTGTGCTGAGAAAAATATCTGCCATACCAATCACCTATACCTTGGAAAAATTTCAAGGCAAGATCTGTCTTTTGTGGAGTTATTTCCATTTTAAGGCTTTTATCAAACTTTGGAATAAAAGATATCACACTATCACATGGGCTCACCACTACTAGGTCCAAAGCTCCCTCTGTACCAACATGTAGGCATTCTTCTAGACATGCCAAATGGTCACTTCCTTTTCTATAATATTTAGTCTGAATCGCCTACATGCTAAGACCCAGTCTCCAAAGGGCATTATGAGTAACAGGGAATGGGCATACTGTCAATAGTTAAAACTCATTAAGCTCTTACTATGTTCCAGACACTGTTCATATCATTGCCCATGACCAATTCCATTAATCCCCCAAACAACTCTATCAAGCAGGTACTATTATTACGAGATTATTTTTTTATATACAAGAAATCTGAAGCAAGAGAGGTCTCACATCCAACAAGTGCCAGAGCCAAGGTTTAAAATCTGCTATATTGGCACCAGAGCCTGCTCCCTGAATCACCACATGATACTACCTTGGAAACTATCTCAGAGTAAGGTCTATGAGACACTTAAATCCTGTCTCTATCATTTCCTACCTGGTGACCTTGAACTAATTACCCAGATTCTCTGATCCTTGATTTCTATAGTTTGCCTATCTCATGGGGTTATAATAAGATCATACCTGCCTGAACAAATCTGAACTTAAAGAATAATCAGGATCAGTTCTTGTCAAGATGTCAGTTCTTCTAACCTTCATCTATAGATCCAGTCAAAATCCCAACAAGTTATTTTTTGGATATCATCAAACTGATTATAAAGTTTATATGGAAAAGCTAAAGACGCAGAACACCCAATGCAATATTGAAGGAAAAGAAGAAAGTTGGAAGACTGACACTACCCAACTTTAAGACTTTCTATAAGGCTACAACAATCAAGACAGTCTGGTACTGGTGAAAGAACAGATATGTAGATCTATAGAAAAGAACAGAGAGCCCAGAAATAGAACCACATATAGTCAACTGATCCCTGACATAGGAAGAAAGACAATATAATGGAGAAAAGATAGATTTTTCAACAAATGGTGCTAGAACAACTGGACATACTCAGGCAAAAAAAAAGACAAGGCATAGACCCTATGTCCTTCACAAGAGTAACTCAAACCAGATCATGGACCTAAATGTAACACAAGACTATAAAACTAGACAACATAGAAGAAAATCTAGATTACTCTGTGTATGGGAATGGCTTTTTAGATATACCACCAAAGACATGAATGAAAAATTAATAAGCTGGACTTCATTAAAATAAAAAACTTGTGCTTTGCAAAAGACATGATCAAGAGAATAAAAAGACATGCCACAGACTGGAAGAAAATGTTTGCAAAAAGCTTATCTATATGATAAAGGGCTCCTAACTAAAATATACAAAGAATTCTTAAAACTTACCAATAAGAAAATGAATAATCTGATTTATAAAATGGGTGGGAGAGCTGAACAAATACCAAGCCAAAGAAGCTACACAAATGGCAAATAAGCATATGAAAATATTCTCAACAACAAATGTCATCAGAGAACTGCATATTAAAACAATGAGGGGTTGCCTGCGTGGCTCAGTCAGTAATCAGTAGTCAGTAAGCCTCTGGCTCACGATTTCAGCTCAGGTGATCTCAGGGTCTTGAAATCAAGCCCTGTATTGGACTCCGTGTTCAGTGGGGAATCTGCTTGAGATTCTCTCTCTCCCCCTTTCTCTGCCACTCCCCACAGCTTGGGTACATTCTCTCTCAAATAAATATATAAATAAATCTTAACTAAAAAAGAGAGAGAGAAGAAAATGAAAAGAAATAACAGTGAAATGCCTCTACCTATCCATTAGAATAGCCAAAATCCAGAACACTGACAACAGCAAATCCTGGCAAGAACATGGGGCAACAAGAGCTCTCATTTATTCCTGGTGGGAATGCAAAATGGTACAGCCACTTTGGAAGACAGTTTGGCTAAATATATTCTTCTCATACAATCCAGAAATCACACTCCTTGGTAAAGATTTACCCAAAGAAGTTGAAAATTTATGAAAACATTTTTTTAAGATTTTATTTATTTATTTGACAGAATTAGAGAGAAAGAGAACACAAGCAGCAGGGGGTCGGGGGGGGGGGTCATCATACAGAGGGAGATGGAGAAGCAGGCCCCAACTAAGTAAGGAACCCAATGTGGGGTTTGATCAACCCTGGGATCATGACCTGAGCTGAAAGCAGACGCTTAACTGACTGAGCCACCCAGGAGACCCTATGAAAATTTATTTATAAATTTTATAAAAATTTGTTCCCATGAAAGCCACACAAGAGTATTTATAGCAGCTTTATCATAATTTCCAAAATTCAGAAGCATCCAAGATTGCCATCGATAGGTGAATGAGTAAATAAACTATAGTACATTCAGACAATGGAATATCACTCAGCACCTAAAAAAATTGAGCAATTAAGCCATGAAAAGTCATGGTGGAATCTTAAATATATATTACTAAGTGGGGGGAAAAAACCTTAAATGGCTACATACTATATGATTATAAATATATGACCTTCTGGAAAAGGCAAAACTATGGAGATAGTAAAAAGATCAGTGGTTGCCAAGGATTAGGAGATATGGAAGAGTGAATAGGCAGAGCAAAGAGGATTTTTAGGGCAGTGAAATTATCTGCATGATACTATAATGATGGCTATTTGTCATTACACATTTGTCCAAACCCATGAAACGTACAACACCAAGCATGGACCCTGATGTAAACTATGGATTCCAGGTAACAATGATGAGCTAATGTAGGTCCTCAGGTGCAAAAAATGTACCACTGCAGTGCTACATACGGATAGTGAGGAAGGTTGCAGGGGTGGGTATACAGGAAATATTTGTATTTCTTTTCAATTATGCTGCAAACCCAAAACTTTTCTTAAAAATAGTCTATTTTAAAAGGGGGGTCAGAATCAGCTTAGAGATCAAAACTAGAAAGATGAAGGGAGAAGATTCTTCTCTATTAACAATCTTCTGAGCCCAAGGGTCCAGGAAAGCACTTAAGGAGCAGACAGTAGAAAGATAAAAGCTGAAGCTCCGTTCCTAGGAGCCACCCAGACATGCAGAAAGAAGAGAAGCAACTATGTGTCTGAGCTGACCAGATGTGCTGGGGACTGACTACTGTGAACTCTTCTTCCTGGCCTGAGTCCTGTCACAGAACAAGTCTTTCCCCAGGGCAAGGTCTCCAACTCTCTCCCTTGCTACAGCTTCCTCAATATATGAGAAGATGTAAACGGGTACTAGTCAAACTCTTGTTGAATTCCTACAACAGCAGCAGAAACAATATATATCACGTCAACACAGACAAATGACTACAAACCACTGAGGGGACTCTAGGGATGAATGTTCTAGAAAAGCCAGGAACCAGGAAGCTCTGCTTCCTGGAATCAAATCCAAGCCAAAAGGTATTCTCACCTGGTAGCCTCAAGCATATCACATGATTTAGAGACGCTGACAAAAACCTGGATTAAAAAAAAAAAAAAAAAAAAAAAAAGAATTAAATGGGAAGAGAGGGGGTGAAAGAAACCAGAATTTTTCCCCATTTTTCCCCATAACCACAGTAAAGGCATTTATTAGCCACATCCACTCTATGGTACCTTAGAAACAAAAGGTCGCCATCCCAATGCAAACAAACTTCTTTCCCTGCTGTGACTGCATTTCATAATTCTTGCACTTCCTAACGTGGAACAGCTCCATCTATGAGATCATTTGTTTTCCCAAGAACTCAGTTACAGAGCTTGCCAATCATTCAAATCGCAGGCACTGGCCAGGAAAACTGTGTGAGGAAAGAAAAGCATTAAGCCCCTTACTTCTCTTCTCTTAGGTCAGCCAGACCATTAGAATCCCATACAATTGTCTTTTCAAAAAGAAAAAAAGAAAAGAAAAAATAAAAAACCATTCGTACAAAGATAACAAGTTCCAAATGTTGTCTTTTCTTAAAGGTATGTTTGTTTCAAATCATATGTTTTTAATCTATGAATAGCCCGAGTTATAATTATTCCAATTCTATACACTTTACAAAAGCCAAGAGATAACATGCAGAAGTGATGAATGTGTTATTGGTGATATATAGAGTCAATCTATTGATTCAAGACATAAACAGAGTCACACGGAAACAGAAGAAATGGTGAACAACACATCCAATTTGCATTATGCCTCTTCCTAGTACAGACCACTTTCAGGCCCTTCCTTTGAGTAGCAAATGATCCCTGCTTTGTGAAAAGACTCTGGTATTAGTCATTTATACCTTAGTGTGAATTTTAATTACTCAACCTCCATGCTCCATTTGCATTTGAAATCTTACTTATCATTGGGAAAGAAAAGATTTCATCCATTTTTTAAGGGAATTTGAAACTTCAATGAATAGATGAAATAGAATTGAAAAAATTAGGGGTGGGAAATCAAAACATGTTTAAGAGAAAAGGATTTACTAAATGTTTTTAATTGTATACCATTAATCTAAGTAGTTCTTTAGACTCAGCCATCAGTTTTCAAAAAGGGGGACTTTTTTGTTTGCTTTGCTCTCGGTAAGTATGCCATTTTTCAATGCATATTTTTAGATGGAAGAACTAAAACAGTGATTGGGAAGACATAGACTTATTTCACCACTGAGGTTTATATCATTTCACTAGTCGCTGGATATAAAGTTATAGAACACATAAACTACTGGGTTTAGTGGAGTGCTATAATAATTAGACTATCTTATTGGAATACCTTATTCAGTACAACCTGCTGAAAGAGATATTTTAGAGATCTCTAAGAATAAAGACCCAAAACACTGTCGAGATGGGACTCTGGACTCTTGGGGATCTTCTTCACCGGTTCAGATCCTTTCCCTCAAACCTGAGCCTTTATATCAGCTAAAGTACACCACACTGACCATGCTGGAATCTCTTCAGATTCGTTTCTGAAAAGACAGTGCTTTTCTCCAAAGACAGGAAACAGATATTGTAAAACGGGGAGAGGGAGGGAGATCTGGTCAGGATCAATGAGTAATCTCATCTGGAATAGAAGTGCAAGATTATATGATAATTTTCTCTTCTGATTTAACTCAAGCCTAAAATTCACCCTGGACAATGAAGGGCCTGGCTCTCTCTTATTTGTAAGTGCTCTTCTGATAGGCATCCTGGCATGGGACACCCAAATTTGTCTCTTTTTTTTATTCAACTAGCCAAAACCACAGTTGTGAAAAGGGAAATCAATGGTTATTTGAAAACCTTTTAAGGAAACAACTTTACTTCAAGACTGTTACAAATCTTAGTGTCTTTCCAGATTGAGCTTAAAATATATCCTATCTCAGAGTTTTATGGAGGAAATGAGATTGTAAATGAATACTCCTTGATATGAAACCTCAATTCTCCATGAAAAGAAACCTGACTCATGTTGTTATAAATATAATAACCACAGGCTGCTGCTAAGCATCACATTTCCAAGAAGCCTATCCATAATGAATTAGGCTAATCTCTGGGAAAGAAAGGGAAATAATTTATAAATATATGTTCCAGAAGAAAACCAAACCATTAATTAAAGTGAGATATCTTCCCATTCTGACACTAGCTGACTAAAGTAAACACTGAAATGTTCCAAAAAGCTGCATGCAATAATGAACCAATTTCTGAAATGATTACAAAAATTTTATTTTATTCCTGCATAAAGGCTAGTAATAGTTATTGAATACCTCCCATATGTAGAATACAGTCCCAGAGAATGCCATATTTCAGAGGGAACATAAAATAAAGCCCTTCCTAGTCTCAGCAATAAAATTATACACACCCAAAAGTAAACAAAAAGTTACCAAACTCCTTGGTAATTCTGACCTATTTGAGAGAAATATTTCCTGAATTCAGTAGAATTCTTCTGCTATACAATATACATAAACAAATAAATTTTAAGGCTACATCTCCTGTGACTACATTGGGTAAATGTTATTTAGTAGACATTCTGCACTCCATAACAAATTTGAATAACTTGGAACATACCCCAATGATCTGCCTGTTAGCTTTAGTTTACATGGAATTCAATCATGTGTATGTGAAGAGCCTTCTTAAAATAGTGAAAAAGCAGCTTTCTTAAGTAGGCAATTATTTCCTTTTAATAATTTCTGTAAGTTTTATTTTGTTAACTAACAGCTCAGAAGCAAATACAAGTTTACTAATTATAATTATCATAAATTTCTTTTTTTTTATTTATTTATTTATTTTTTATTTTTTATTTTAAATTTTTTATTTTTTATAAACATATATTTTTATCCCCAGGGGTACAGGTCTGTGAATCACCAGGTTTACACACTTCACAGCACTCACCAAATCACATACCCTCCCCAATGTCCATAATCCCACCCCCTTCTCCCAAACCCCCTCCCCCCGGCAACCCTCAGCTTGTTTTGTGAGATTAAGAGTCACTTATGGTTTGTCTCCCTCCCAATCCCATCTTGTTTCATTTATTCTTCTTCTACCCACTTAAGCCTCCATGTTGCATCACCACTTCCTCATATCAGGGAGATCATATGATAGTTGTCTTTCTCTGCTTGACTTATTTCGCTAAGCATGATACGCTCTAGTTCCATCCATGTTGTTGCAAATGGCAAGATTTCATTTCTTTTGATGGCTGCATAGTATTCCATTGTGTATATATACCACATCTTCTTGATCCATTCATCTGTTGATGGACATCTAGGTTCTTTCCATAGTTTGGCTATTGTGGACATTGCTGCTATAAACATTCGGGTGCATGTGTCCCTTTGGATCACTACATTTGTATCTTTAGGGTAAATACCCAATAGTGCAATTGCTGGGTCATAGGGCAGTTCTATTTTCAACATTTTGAGGAACCTCCATGTCGTACTGGAACTCTGTTCAATAAACTGCAATTTGCAATAGATTGGAAAATAAAAAAAATAAAATCACATGTAAGAGTCACTGCCACTATAGGAATAACAATAACGACTAATCTTTTCTCCTGTGCTTATTATGTCCAGCCACTATGCTTATGTGTAGAATGATCTCACTGAGTCAACAAAACAACAGTTTCAAGAAGGTATTCTACTTGAATGCCCATCTTTAAAGTGGGAACTAGCAGAGTCTGGGAGTTTACCCAGTATGATATACTGCCTGCCCACCATTCAAGGGATATAAACTGGTATTATCTTCCTTTGTCACTTTAAGGCACAGTCTCAGTACATTTAAATAAGAAGAGAGTGCCCATGAAAAACATCACCGAAACACTTTTTTGCTAGTATCTACAAACAGAATCTGATTTTAAATAATAACACTATTACATCCTGTTCTGTTTAGAATTTCCATCCTATGATCAAGCTAGAAGAACATATCCCTGGAAATAGGCCAACTGGGGATGACCTTCTTGACAACAGCAGCATCATTTGCAGGTCTCCCAGCCCAAAAAGCCTTCCTTCTTAATACCCACGGTGTCCTTTTCTTCTCTCCTATTCTCTGTTCTCTGTTCTCACTCTGGTTCTTGTAGGTCACAGCCCCATGCCTGAACTATCCGAGCAGGTTTCTCCTGGCTTCCCTGTTCAAACCTCCCTTTGCTTACCTATTTTCTGCCTGTTGTCTTCTAATTATTGCTTCTCTCTCCAAACCTTACAAGCCAAGTTTTCAAAAGTAATCCACACTGGTTTCCTTCTACTTCCTTCCCACTCCCTGCACTCCTGTTTCTGTCCCCATCTTTGTTCTTTCTCCAGCTCCTTTGGGTCTCTTCTTCCTCCTCCAACCTTGAAATACGAGTGTTTCCCAGACCTATCCTGGCTTACCACTCTGCTCAGGCCACACTTGTCCTGGCCCAGTTCACCCATGTATGCCAGTAACTAACTCACATCCAACCTCAACAAGATTCCTCTATCTGGACGTCTGATGGGTTCTTCACCCTCATGATTCCCATCTGTCTAATACTGCTTCTTCTCCTAAGAACCCCATTTCAGGCAATGATGCTTTCTTATGAGCACAAAGCATTCATATCACTCCTGAACTCTGCAGATTTCTCCTCTTGAATAGCTCATTAGTCCATTCCCTCCTCTCTATGCCTATCATAACAACTAGTAGGTACCAGCAACAACACTTACCTGGACTATTACAATAACCTCCCAACAGTTTCCCTATCTCTGGTCCTGTCCCCAGGAACACCATCCTCCACACTGACATTGGATTGTTTCCTAACATGTAAAGCCTGATCATAACAACATTTTGCCTAAACACTTCTGACAGCCTACCATCATATGCCCTACTTCAGCAACATTCCTACCACTTCCCATGGTACACACTACATTTTCACAGAACCAAATGCACAGAAGATCTCCATTGTTTTCAGTGCTTTGTTTATGCTGTTCCTCCTACTTGGAATTCCCTCACCATTCTTTGCCCTGTGTGTCAGAGGAGACTTGCAGAAGGGTCCCTACTTTCCCTACTTGCAGTAGGGAAAGCTTCTGGAAGAAGGAGAAAGATACCTTTCACCTGACACAAGAAACATGAAGAGGAGTACAACACACAAAGTCCTGGACATTCAGCCCATGTCAGCACAAGTTAAACTCTCCTTACACAATTATGGTTTCAACTGACCCTTTGCATAAACTAATTTTCTCTGAAAACTACCTTTCATGTGCCCATTTTACTGCCCTGTTTCTAAATTCCCTGGAGTCAGACCATGTTTAAGGCCACTTCATGTTCCTGCCATCCACCCCAGTACAGCACTTGACACATGGTAAATATCCCAAAGTTGCCCAATGATGTAACCTGACAACATCCATTAACAGCAATAGTCTGAAACAAGTCCTTTCACCCGTCTGACTTCTGTTTGTGAGAAGTCAGTCAATCTAGGGGAACCTGGGTTAGTCACTTGAGTGTTGGACTCTTGATTTCAGCTCAGGTCATGATCTCAGTGTCAAGAGATGGAGCCCCTTGTTGAGCTCCGCCCTAGGTCTCACCCTCTGCCCCTCCCCCCACTCACACTTGCTCAATGTCTCTCTCTCTCTCTCTCCCCTCCTCTAACATAAATAAATCTTTTTTTAAAAAATAAGTCAATCTAATGATTATGAGCCTTGGATGTCATGTTTGGGAGGCAAAAAATGTGCATTTGGATTTAGATAAAAGGCAAGGTTTAATGGCTAAGATTTCACTCCCTAGCCTAACTCTCCATATACAGTAACTCACTTTATCCCCAAAACAACCTTCTGCAGTAGAGTTATTGTTGCTGTTTCACAGATATTGTTGCTATTTCACATCCTTATCTTTGAAATAGCTGAGACATAGAGGGGTCCTATAGCAACTCATTAACAGAAAAGTAAAGAACAGACACATGAAAAGATGCTCAACATCATTCATTATCACAGAAATACAAATCAAAACTGCAATAAGATATCACTTCACACCTGTAAGAATGCTAAAATTAACAACATAATAAACAACTGGTGGTGGATATGAAACACTCTTAACACTGTTGGTGGGAAAGCAAACGGGTACAGCCACTCTGGAAAACAGTATGGGTGTTCCTCAAAATGTTAAAAATAGAACTACCCTATGATTCAGCAACTGCACTACTAAGTATTTACCCAAAGAATACAAAGATACAGATTTAAAGGGGTATATGCACCAGGACATTTACAGCAACACTGTTGACACAATAGCCAAATTATGGAAACAGCCCAAAAGTCCCCTGACTGATGAATGGGTAAAGAAGATGTGATTGTGTGTGTGTGTGTGTGTGTGTGTGTAAATGGAATAGTACCCAGCCATCAAAGAATGAAATCTGCCATTTGCAATGACATGGACAGTTAGAGGGTATTATGTTAAGTGAAATAAATCAGTCAGAGAAAGACAAATATCATATGATTTTACTCATATGTGGAATTTAAGAAATAAAACAGAAGAATGTAGGGGGAAACAGAGGTGATTCACAAAAGAGCTCTTAACTATAGAAAACAAACTGAGGGGATGCCTGGGTGGGTCAGTTGGTTAAGCATCTGCCTTCAGCTCAGGTATGATACCAGCGTCCTGGGATCGAGTCCCACATCTGGCTCCTTTCTCGGCAGGGAGCCTGCTGCCCCCTCTGCCTCTGCCTGCCACTCTGTCTTAAAATCTTAAAAAAAAAAAAAGGGTTGCTGGAAGCGAGGTGGGTGGGTGGGTTAAATGGGGGATGGGTATTATTAAGTAAGGCACTTGTGATGGGCACTGGGTATTGAATGTAAGTGATACATCACTAAATTCTAGACATGAAGCTAATATTACAATGTATGCTAACTAATTTAAAGAAAAACTTGTAACTACAAAAAAGAGAGAGAGAGAGAAGCCAGGATGTGGAATCAGGCACCCTGGTTCTAGACGTTCTACTTTCCCCAGGGTCCCGGGGCCTGCAGGACCAGGGCCAGGGCAACTGCTAAACACTCACAATATTACTGACACTTTTAATCTGAAATTCCACTAGCTATAAAGCACTCCAACCCCACCCCTTCAAAATACATACTTATCTCAAAAAAACATGAAAAATATGTGAAATTAAAATTATGTTTAAATAATAATTTCTACTGAAATAATAAAATTTCTTCTGAAGAACTTATAGCAAGAATTTATCTTCTTCCATATTTTATTGATCATGGTTAATAACGTTAAGAGGCAAAAAATTTACTTCTTCAGTAGACTGTAGGAATAAACTTCCATTATGAGATTAGAAGCATCATAACATTTAATGTCCCATCAGACTTATAAAAATGAATGGTTTCATATATGTGGAAGGATAATTATCATGTCCTTGTTTCCTAGAGTCCCTGCCACCACCCGTCCAGCCAGCTGGGGTGCTCCAACTTCATGCCCTCAGAGCTGTGCTATTGCAAAGATGCAGAAAGTTACTGATCAGGTTTGTTTTTTAAAATATTTACCCACGAAAACTATACATATATAATATATATGTAAGCCATAGGTTTATAATAAAATCAACTACAATGGACCAACACACAGCGATCCAGACTCAGTTTCTGAGGTTAAAAATACAATTATGAATCTTTCGAAGAAACAATGGCTTTGTAAGGAAGGCTTTTGAGCTAAAAAAAAAAAAAAAAACCCTGAATTTTTGGCATTGTTTGAGTCCCGGTTTGAACAATAAGCATGGAATATTTGTTATAATGAGTTTGTTAGTCCAGACTTAGTAAAGATTCTATCAGACAAGACTAGAGAAGAATTAGAGGGCCAGCAAGAGTTAGACTCTAGTTAGAGAGGAGAAGGGAGTTGGGGTAAATTGGAAGAGGAGGTGAACCATGAGAGACTATGGACTCTGAAAATCAATCTGAGGGGTTTGAAGGGGCGGGGGGGTGGGAGGTCGGGGTACCAGGTGGTGGGTATTAGAGAGGGCACGGATTGCATGGAGCACTGGGTGTGGCGCAAAAATAATGAATACTGTTATGCTGAAAATAAATTTTTTAAAAAAGAGTTAGACTCTAATGACAACTTCTTAGAATCCATGGGCCTATGTTCCCCACCTGTTTAGTTACAATTGGTGGGGGTATAGAACACCCCAACAAACTTGGGAGTCCAAGAGTTCCTGCATAGAATCCTGGAGAAATGATGGCATGGCCTCGGGAAAGAGGCAGAAGGAAATTTTGAATAGACTCCGTTTTAACTTAAAATGACTGTATTTGTCTTGCATTTTCTTTTTTTTTTTTTAAGATTTTATTTATTTATTTGACAGAGAGAGAGAGATCACAAGTAGGCAGAGAGGCAGGCAGAAAGAGAGGAAGGGAGGCAGGATCCCCGCTGAGCAGAGAGCCCAATGCAGGGCTCCATCCCAGGACCCTGAGATCATGACCTGAGCCGAAGGCAGAGGCTTTAACCCACTGAGCCATCCAGGTGGCCCTGTCTGGCATTTTCTAAGATTTAGATGTAGATTTTAAGATTCTAAGATGTAGATGGAGAGATGGAGATAAATTCAAGTGACAGGAAACTAAAGATAGTTACTTTTTTTGCGCACCTGAGAATGTGACTAAGACATGTGATGTTATAATGTATATTGGTAAAATATTTTTTGAATTTCACTCTAGAGACATATACACACCACTTGGGAATATTAAGTGATATCTGTAATGGATCAGGCTAACAAAGCAAATCAATCTAAGTATCTCCACCTTATGTTAATGCAAAGCATTTGTCTGGGAAAGGAGCTAACTGTTGGTTTGTTAACCAATTATCAAGCATTGTGGATTTGGAAAGTTAGAACTATCTATTCCATCTATCTGTCATCAATATATTAATAGAATGTTTAAAGTGCTTTCCAACACTGGGATTCCATAACTCTGCTATCTCCTGTTCAGGAAGGAAATTAAGCATTTCGGGAAAACTCTCCAAGCCCACTTAGTGACATTTACCCCTCACAGTTAATGCAGGAAAGAAGTGAAGCCCTTCTCTGGTCCACACATCATGGGCTCACAGCCATCTATTCTGAACCAACATTATTCTCTCTACTTGTAAGACCACTTGAGATTCCCATCTTATTACAAAACTCTGGGGAAAAAAATCAGAGAGAAGTAAAGCACAGACCAAATATTTCCAGCCAATCCACATCCACATATAGATTATGTTCACAATATGAAACTTCAGACAATGAACAATCAACCCTGAAACGAGCTTGGCCTCTGGTATGCACTTTGCTAGAGTCCTCAGATACTGGGCTGTCTCTTTAAAAGGATTTGATTATGTGCAGTCATGTAACACTGTGTGCATGTTTAAATGTGTTGTTCTTACAAATTTCTGGAGCTCAGGCACCCATAGCTTCACTTCGTAACCCATGTGTGACAAAGTGTGAAGAGTTTGTGGGGGGGATTGAAATCAGAAAAATTGGAGTTGAAATCCTAGGAAGCCACTGACCTAGAAAAACTTACACTCTGGAAAGGATGACAGATATATACCACAAAATTTCAATACAGTGCTATGAGTGCTTTGACAGACATAAACACATGATATTATGAGAGCAGAAGCAGAAGTGTTGGGGGCAGGAGGGTGTCAAGAAATGAGTCTTACAGAGAGGATGCCTGAGCCAAGTCTTAAAAGAGAAGTAGGAGTCCGCCAGGCAAAGCAAAGTGCTTATTAACTGCTGAACAAGGAAGATCAGTTACACCATCCACATGGCTACACAAGGAAAGCACACATCATCAATTGCTGTGCAACAGGCATGAGAATCAATCCTGAAGAAGTGTGTATCTGGTGCTTTTGATGAAAAGTATAGTAGAGATCTCAGGGGGAAAGATGAAAGATCAGAGAGACCTATAGGTATAAGAACCTTGTCTCTCCACACCATCCATCCGCTTAAACTATTTTTATTGGACAGAACTGAAAGAAACATTGTTGGCAAATAAAATACCTACCAGAACATTCTGGACTGCTTCATCCTGCATATATACTTGAACTCTGACCTGTACAGCACAAATCCATATTCAAGTGGTTAAGGGGCCATATAAGATGAGCGCTTGTTATGAATGAAACTTGGGTGATTACATCAGCTACACTAACCCAGAACAGCTGACAACTATTGCCAATATCATGCGTTCAGCAATCAGCAACATCTTTGGTACAGATGTCAGGGAAACCATCGTGCCAATTATGCTGTAATGATGAGAGTAGAGAGCCTGGCTAGGGAATTCTCATTTCATGTCTTCTTTGAAAAAGCATCTCTTAAAAGAGGGCAATACGCAACATACACAGTGTATCCTGTCACTCTCTTCGGCTTGAGCTGCACTCCTTTTGACTCTGTGGATTGTTGAACTTTCTGATCTTGGAGCTGGGATAGTATAAGCTAAATAAAGAGTTTTGGCACACACAAAGCCCACTAAATTCTTGAATGCTCAAGACAGCTTTACAGTGTCTTAAGCTACATCTGAGCAAACCTGTTTCTTACTAATACTGTCAGTCTTTTTGGCTATTTTATCTACAAAGGACACAAGGAGAAAAATATTTGTTAGTTAATCAGAATCCATCTAAGTTTCGCACAGTAAACTGAGTGATTCTTTCTGCATTCCACTTTCAGAAAAAAAAAAAATAAAAGAATAGAAAACAATATTTTACGGAAAAATAGGCAATGCATGCCCTGGGGTCATTGCAGACTTAAATTCTTCTCTTACATCTTCTGGCAATACATCTCTTACAATACTTCTGGCAGTATTGTGCAATTCACTCACTTTTTCTCAGCACACACCAAGCACCTACTGTATGCTAAGAACTGTTCTGAATGCAAGGAAATGTTCATATATGTGACCTCAGACAGAACACCTTCAACCATTAGGAAATTATCTATGTTTACTATATTAAACTTACTAAGGTTGGGAAAATGTTCAAATAAGATTTTTATCAATAAGAAAGGAAACAAAAATGGATTCATTGTTAATCATATAATTCTATTATAAGCACCCAACTCTACTACCTATGAATGCTTTTGGTAATGCCAGGACTTTTTAAATTTGAATAACTGTGTAGGTCAAGGGACATTAGATTAAGCAAAAGGTTTTAGTTTCTGGCCAAAATAAATGAACACATGACTACAGAAGAATGGGGAAGAAGGAATCACCGTAAGGCAGATCTTCAGATCATGAAGGTGATACACCTTTACAGCTCTGTGTAAATTTAGACCCTAAATACACTATTGCTGCCAGAAACTGCTTCCAATAGAAAATTTTATAGGCATTTTAAAGTCTCATGGGTGAGTCCCTGGAAATATCACAGTTGGTCAAAAAACATATGTGTTTCAACTCTTTCTAACTTGCTTTGGTGTTAGCTTATAAAAACTCATAGGTGTATATTGGACTCATTAAACTGAGGGACTCATAAGCACTGGCTCGATCAGGGCAGGGTGCTGACAGGCATTATACATTATGCAAGCTTCCCCACATCATTCTGCCAACCTGCTTCCATTTTAATCCAAAACATTCCCAGCTTGTCAAATACTAGGCCTCCCTGGAACATATAAAACCAATCATGCCACCTCATGCAAAGGTTCTCTGATGTGGACAAATTTCCACTGGAGACTGTAAGGAACTCATGACTACATTTTCACATGTTACTTCAAATCAATCCAAAATCCTCTCTTCAGAGCTATTACAACAGTAAAGCAGTAACCTAGGGAAAGTAGGTAAAAGAAGATGGCATCCAAAGCATGACTCTTGATAGTTGTCAAGCACCAGATTTATTCATCACTGAATAAATCCAGCGAATATTCATGAGTCAACTATAGATATTCCATTCAAAAACCCACTGGGCATGAAGATATTATTTATTTATTTATTTATTCACCATTTATTCAGTTATTTATATATTTTTAGAATGTTCCAGAATTGTAAAGATCATATTGAAGCTGAATGCAAAAAGATACTTTCAAATCTCTAAATTTTCTAAAGGGGCTACAGAAAGAGCACACATAAAATATACTTTCATGTGAGAAATTGGCATGTCAAGACAATTAGCCTCTTTGTAGCAAGATGGTGGACAGATACATAGAAGAATCATGAGTCTGATTGTTCTACAAAAGTCAATAAGGCTGAGTCTCCAACATAGCTAATGTGTCAAAGAAGGGAAAGATAAGAATTGGAAAACAGCCACACAAAAAACAAAAATGGAAGCATGTTGAATTGTGGTTGAAAACAGTATGAGTAAACTTTGTTCTAAGACATGTGTGGAGCTGGAAGCAACACACCCAGGAAGAGTGATTATGAGCCACAAATAAGAGGTTTATGATGACCTGAACAATAAAAACCTAGTGTAGAGGTGAATTCCTTATGATGGAATGTGAGTTCTCTGCAAACCTCATGAAAAGAAGTCAAGAGAAGAGGCAGAAGAGCTCTGAATTCAGTAGAGGACCCTGAAGAGTGGTAAAGTAATAAATAAATAAATAATAGTGGTATGCTTCCTTCAGTTAAAAAAATGACAGGAATGCCACCAAAAATTCAAACCAACTTGACTAATATCTAGAAGAGGTTGGAAGGATATTTTTTAGCCGCCATATATCTGAAAATGTGCTCATTCATGTCACTTATTATTTGTGCTTAGTGTAGATCAATATCTAAGTTAGGTGAGTCTAAAGATAGGTATATGTAAAATGTTTGGAGAGCCCAGAGGGAGAATTAAGGCAGGTCAGTTTAGTCTTCTTCTTCAATAGACAGATGTCAAAAAAGAAATAAAAATATTTCCAGAGATTCTGATATCTCTAATATGACATTCTTATGAATCAATGAACAACATGTGGTCTAGCTCATAATTTAATGTGTGAGTGAGTACACAATCAGCTAGAGGACTAAACCTAAAATTTGGTTATATTCAACATCAACCTAAGGGATGTCATTGAGTGAGATGGTTGACATTCATTAATGGCTTTCTCAGCAACTTGACTGGCAGGATAAGTAATGCAATATCACTGGAACATTCAGCAGCAAATACAGGAACACTATGAAAATATGGGAATAGAATTTGGTGATCTCAAGGTACCTGGCTAAAACCAAAATGATGTTCTTTAGGAATGCTTATGGATTAACAACAGATACAAAATTAGGTTAGGCAAAGATTTCTTAGACATAGCATCAAAAGCATGATTTGTAAATAAATAAAAAAATAAGTACACAAAATTAGATAGACTTCAACATTTTTAAATTTTCTGCCCTTCAAAAGACAATGTTAACAGTAAAAAACAAGCCACAGATCAGGAGAAAGACATTTGTATATCATACATCTGATAAACACCTTGTGTTTAAAATACATAAAGAACTCTTAAAAGAACACAATAATAAGAAAATAAACAAAATGTTTAAAAAATGGATAAAATATATGAACACATATTTCACTAAAGGAAACATATAGATGGCACACAAGATGAAAAGATGTTAATCATAATTATCATTAGTCATTAGGTAAATGCAAATTAAAACCATAATGACATGCCACTAAGCACCACACAGAATGTCTAAGATTAAGAAAATTGAACAGAAGAAGTGTGGATAAAATGAAACTCTCATATGCTGTTAGTAGGAACATAAGATGTTGTACGCATCTTGGAAAACAGTTTGGCAATTTCTTAAAAAGCTAAATATTTATTTACCATGTGAGCTAGTCATTCCAATCTAAGTATAGTAATGTCTATAGCCACTTTATCTGCAATAGCCAAAACTGGAAACAATCCAACTGGCCATTATCAAATGTTTAGATAAAGAAATTGTGGTATATCCATATGATGAAATGCTCAGGGGAAAAAAGGAATGAGCTGTTAGTACACTACAACATAGATTAATTACAAAATAACTAGGCTGAGTGAAAGGAGCCCAAAAAAGGAATACCTATTGCATAACTCCATTTATAAAAAATTATCTAAAATGCAAACTAATATAAAAATGACAAAGAGCAGATCTATGGCTGCCTGGAAACTTGGGAGATGGAAGCTGTGGGGCATGAGGAGGGTAGAAAAGAACAGCAAGAGGGAAGGATTTTTTTTTTTTTTAAATTAACGTGCAGTGTATTATTTGCTTCAGGGGTACAGGTGTGTGATTCATCAGTCTTACACAATTCACAGTGTTCACCATAGCATGTACGCTCCCAATGTCCATCACCCAGTCCCTCCCACCCCTCCCCTCCAGCAACCCTCAGTTTGTTTCCTGAGATTAAGAGTCTCTTATGGTTTGTCTCCCTCTCTGATTTTGTCTTGTTTCATTTTTCCCTCCCTTCCCCTATGATCCTCTGTCTTGTTTCTCATATTCCTCACATCAGTGAGATCATATGATAATTGTCTTTCTCTGGTTAATTTATTTTGCTTACCATAGTACCGTCTAGTGCAATCCACATCCTTGCAAATGACAAGATTTCAGGGGTTTGATGGCTGCATAATATTCCATTGTGTATATATACCATATTTTCTTTATCCATTCATCTGTTGATGGAAACCTAGGCTCTTTCCATAGTTTGGCTATTGTGGACATAGCTGTTATAAACACTGGGGTGCACATGCCCCTCTCGATCACTACATTTATATCTTTGGATTAAATACCCAATAGTGCAACTGCTGGGTCGTAGGGTAGTTCTATTTTCAACTTTCTAAGGAACCTCCATGCGGTTTTCCAGAGAGGTTGCACGAGCTTGCATTCCCACCAACAGTGTAGGGGGGTTCCCAGTTCTCCGCATCCTCATCAACACTTGTCATTTCCTGACTTGTTAATTTTAACCATTCTGATTGTTGTGAGGTGGTATCTCACTGTGGTTTTGATTTGTATTAAGAGGGAAGGATTGTAAAAGACACAAGAAAACTTTGGGGAATAGTACATATGTTCATTATCTTGATTGTGTTGATGGTTTCACTGTTGTATACATATGTTAGAACATAAAATTGTACATATTAACTGTATATAATTTATTATATATTGATAATACTGTGGTTAAATGGTAAACACACACACATAAAATTAAAGTCAAAGAGTAATTCCAAAAGAAGGAAAAAAGGAACTGCGTAATAATGGATAGCTCAGTATATCTGCATACCATTTTTTATAATATTACTGTCAGAAATACCATTGTCACAACATGGTATTGTTGTGCAAGGGTTGGCAATAATCTTTCCATTGTAGCAGTACTGGTCATACCCTTATTCAAGCACAGGGGTTGATCTACGGTCCATATGTGAAAAATGACAGAATGAAATTCAGTAGAAAATCCATTCATTGTATATGTAATTGGCCAAACTAAGAAGTATAAGCTTGGATTATTGACATTTTCTAATTAACGACTACTAATTTCACCATTTCAAAATCCCCTTTCTTTTTTTTTAATTTAATTTTTATTTATTTTCAGCATAACTGTATTCATTATTTTTGCACCACACCCAGTGCTCCATGCAATCCGTGCCCTCTATAATACCCACCACCTGGTACCCCGGCCTCCCACCCCCCGCCCCTTCAAAACCCTCAAATTGTTTTTCAGAGTCCATAGTCTCTCATAGTTCACCTCCCCTTCCAATTTCCCCCAACTTCCTTCTCCTCTCTATCTCCCCATGTCCTCCATGCTATTTGTTATGCTCCACAAATAAGTGAAGCCATATGATAATTGACTCTCTCTGCTTGACTTATTTCACTCAGCATAATCTCTTCCAGTCTTGTCCATGTTGCCATAAAAGTTGGGTATTCGTCCTTTCTGATGGAGGCATAATACTCCATAGTGTATATGGACCACATCTTCCTTATCCATTCGTCTGTTGAAGGGCATCTTGGTTCTTTCCACAGTTTGGCGACCGTGGCCATTGCTGCTATAAACATTGGGGTACAGATGGCCCTTCTTTTCACTACATCTGTATCTTTGGGGTAAATACCCAGTAGTGCAACTGCAGGGTCATAGGGAATATCCCCTTTCTGCTGAGTAGCCCCACTAGCAAAATCTTGGTTCCAGCTCCATTATTTTTCCATGATGTTTGGCAATTAAAACCATCTCTGGTCCTGTATAAAGCTTTCTTTTTGCTCCAGTTCTAGTTGAACTATTGATTCAAGCTACTTGGGTTAGGGAGGTGGGGAGTAGTCTGCTCTCCCACTCTCTCTCACTTCCCTCCTTTCTTCACCCCTCTAGCACATGGTCATTACAAAAGCTTCTATGGGGAGTTCTGGGGGAGGTGTGACACTCGCTTGCTTCAGAGGCCAAAAATCATAGACAGAAAGTCCACTGTCCCTTTTGTTGGTTCCTTTTTGCTGCTTCCTTCGCCATGCAGCCAAATGTTGACTGTCTCAGGGGCATTTACATGTTGTTCTTCCCAGGGCACTCAGTGACCTCTTCTTGCATTGTGCTCCCCAAGAGAGAAGGCTGCTGAGGCTCTGCAGCTCTGCCTATATTCCCCACCACCATTCACAAAAATGGGTAGCCCAATCCATACCCTTTTGGGACTTGGGTCCCCTCACCCAAATGGCCACCACTCTTAGATGTTTCTACTAAAATTAAGCCTACTTAAGCTCATTCTCCACTTGAGGTCTCCACTTGACAACAAAGAACTCCCATATTTCCTTGTCAAGTCAAACAATGAGAAGGCACCATGGAAATTGCCCTCCACCTTATCCCAGAACTCCCTCTCCCTTCTGCCATTTCTTTTCTACTCCTTTTCCTCAAGAGCAGTGTCACACCTTCTGATGGTTTGGGGTTTAGGGGCACAGTAACTTTTAGAGAAGAAACTACTACCCATTCCTAACTATAGAGAAAAGAATATTCTGAGCACCTCCCATCTTGTACAGTCAAAGTTAAAAATCAAATGCTCCCTCGTACATGAGGCAAAAAGAGGAGAAAGACACCATTACCTCTTGACTGATTCTGCATTCTACCCAAAATCATCTCCTGTATCCACTCACTCTCTTCTACATTTTCTTGATAAAGATCTCAAACTGTTGATCCCCTCTCAGCAGGATAGGGTAGGGAAACACATATTAAGAACCAAGTCCTCTTTGGACTAGGTCAGAGAGAATTCAGTAAATGTTACCAATGGGGCAGGGGGTAGAGGAGAGGGGCTCCACTGTAACCCCTGAGCTGCTGTCACATGGTTTCCAGGGAAGAGGTCCTTAAACACATACCACATAAATCTACTTTTTAAAAAAAGATTTTATTTATTTGAGAGAGAGAGAGAGAACACAAACAGGGGGGAAGGGCAGAGAGAGAAGGAGAAGCAGACTCCCCTCTGAGCATGGAGCCTCAAGTAGGGCTTGATCCCTGGACCCTGAGATCATGACCTGAACCAAAGTCAAACATTTAATGACTGAATCACTTAGGTACCCCATGAACCTACTTTTTACAGATCCCTCTGTGGGGTGCTCCAAAGAATTCCAGAGTGAATGAGTGCAGGGTCTGACAGGGGGTATTCAATAAGGAGCTGAAAAATCATAATTGTAAAGTAGAACAAATTCCATAAAGAACCACAGATAAGGTCAATGATAGATTGTACTGTACCAAGCACTGTTCAGGAATTATCTTCCTATACTTGAAATAAAAGAAGAGATTTCCTCCAGCTGTGGGATGACAAAGACATTGGCATTTGTTCTGAGCCTTGAAGAGAATGAAGAGTTTGAACTTGTAGACATAGGTGGGGAGGCAATTAGAGGTGAGGAAATTTTTTGGAGACAGTAAATCACAAGGGATAACTTATTAACTATCTTTAAGTATAATGTTTCTCAACTTCCCTGATTATAGGAATCACTAAGGATGCTTGTTAAAAATACAGATTCTTAGCTCCACCCCAGACTTCCTGGATCAGATCCAGAGAAAGATACAGGGAATCTGAATTTTTAATTCATGCCTCCTGGGTGATTCTTATGAAAACAAATTTGGGAGATACTAATGAAGGATCTGAAGTCAACTTTCACTAAGAAACGAAACTATTACCTGTCTCATTGGACAAAAAGGAACAACAACAACAAAAAAGGCTCTCATCTCTGTAAAAGTTTGGTGTGGAATAAGAAAGACTTTAATTAAAGGTTTCTAAATACTGCAATAGGTTTTTATGAGAGTTGGAATCTCCATCCCTGAAAAGCCTTTAAAATGGAGGAAATCACCATTTGCCCTAGAGGTGCTGGCTCTGGGGAACAGGCAGAGGGTTGAATTATTTGGGGGATCATATGGAGGTTGTGAGAAATTGAAATTCACCCAAGCAAGAACGAATGGAAAGACTTTATTGTGAGAACACTAGGGAATCTCAAGGAGACCAAAGAGAGGAACCAGAGCTGGGCCTTAGGGAAAGTGGAAAGCCACCAGGAACCTTTGTTCTTTCTCTCTTTGGGACCAAATATTCTCTTAATCCTGTGTGTCTCTCTGTACATATATTGAATTATCTTCTCTCCCCAAGCCAGCTTCTCAATTTAATTAACCACGTATCAGTGGCAACCTCATTCTCCAATTCAACATGATTCCTCAGATATGAGAGTAAAGGATATAGTCTCCATGCCCCAATTCCATATTTTTCCAGGTGATAAAATCTGATTGATCCATGTTGAGTCACATGCCCACACATGATCCAATCATTGTGACTAGGGGTACTCCTTTTTGGCACTCTGAAAATATAGTTGGGAGAAACATGAAAGTCTCATACAGGAATAGGTCAAATGAAACTTCTGCTGCCTTAATTTTATATTTTACCCAAAAAACAATAAGGTTATTACAGGAATACCTTTTCTTTTTAGAACTGTCCCTCTTATATTCATTTTGAAACTCTTATGAAAGAACCACGTATTGGAAAGGCAAGAATAATATTTGTAAACAATCAGTAATCTGGTCTGGTTTCAGAATCTTCTGGATAATCTGAATGCTTATCTAAGATTTGTCTACAAAAGCAACACAAGAAACATTTTGCTGAAATTCCTACAACTTTTATACTAATTAATCTCCATCATTTTAAAACCTGTGTGCTTCAAGATAAACTGCAATGTATGTGTTTCTGATTAATTTTCACTTAACTCGTCTCAATATTGACTAAGTTATCTGCCGTCCAGAAATCTTTTAAAAAGCTGTCACAGTCCTTTCCCTGTGAACAAGAAGACTGAGGTTCATCCTTGGTATATGGAACTTGAATCCCATAGTGCCTCAGCTTGAGTTTGGTTGGTTCACCTGACCCCAAGTGATTCAACACTAAGTTTACTCAGCATTAAGTTGTTCTAGATTTTAGGAGAAAAACTGTTCTCTTATCTCCTGTGGCTGAGATGTAAAAGAGGAACAAGACTACCAAACTGAAATATAATTCTATCCAGAAGTTGTTGTAATACCATAAGTGGCAGAGGGGAGCACATTCTCTCCATCCACACTACAACCTCCTCCAGGAGTGTTCTCTCTCCTGTTGAGGCACTCTCATCCAGAATATGAATTACCATTGCCCAGTGACAGTGGGGTTTATCGTGTTCTACTTTTATAAATAAGCTCACTTCAGCATCTCCCATTGCTTTGATGCCCCAGTAGAGGACTAGGTAGGAGGAAAACTCTTTCCTTTATTAAAACATTCCACTTAGGAAACCAGTCAAGGGAATTGAATAAATAAAAGAACAGAAACAAAGGAAATGTTCAGTGAAAGAAAGAAAGAAGACAAAAAAGGAGAGGAGAGGAGGAAAGGAAAGGGAAGGAAAGGGAAGGGGCAGAGGCAGGGGCAGGGGCAGGGGCAGTGGAAGGGGAAAGGAGCTGCACTTGCTGTAGTCTGACCCAAAAGGCTTTGAAAGGCCAAACGTTTATTCACCTCAAGTTGCCTGTTCCAGAGATTCCACCAATTTTCCAGAGTTCTCCTCATTTGCAATCAGGGCTAGTCCTGAACACAGATGTATAGATTCTTCAAAAGAATACATTTGCCACTAAGAAAATGACATTATGAATGATATATGATGAAAACTATATACTATGAATGTATATATTTCTGGGAGAGAATATAAGGAGCAGAGCTAAACAGCAATTATGCCTAGTCTAAGGGCCTAAAATACCCAAACCATTCTCCCCTCCCTCATCTGCTCTTTGACTTTATAGATCTCCTAATTTGGGTTTATTATATAAAAGAATCATACAATATATGTCTTTTTGTGCCTGTCTCCTTTTACTTAGCATAATTTTTTTGAGATTCATCCAAATCACACCATGTCTCAGTACTTCATTTCTTTTCATGCCTAAATAATATTCCATTTTATGTATGTAGTACATTTTGTTTATCCATTTATCTATTGATGGATGCTTGGAATGTTTCTACCTTTTGGTAATATTAACAATGCTACTATAAGCATTCTTGTGCAAGTTTCAGATAAATGAGAATACCATTTATTACAACCCTTAAAAGAAGAGAGAAAACATTTTTAAGGTAGCAACTCAGCATCATTCCTCTACAAATTGCAAGGTGTGAAGTAGTACTCACGTAAGAGATAACCCAGACCCAGTAGAGAACCTGGATGTTTTCTTAGCCACATATCAAAATGGAAAACTCCAGGGGCTGATAGTGGCCCCTAAACACACTTAACAGGGAGCCCATTCTCCAACCAGATAAAAATCAATGGAGAGGAAGCTGACCACACTTCTACCAAAAATAAAGAAATGTTGGGGCCAACTTCAGAGATGTCTGAACACAGATATTTGCAATTATTAATGAATTAACATCACTGAGAAGTAAGTACTTATGATCATTGGCCTAGAGGAAGACATAGGGAGAGAGTGGGAAGAGGAATTCAGAACAATTGTCTATTTTTTTTTTTATGAAACTTGTTTGTTTTTCTTTTCCTTTTTTTTTTTTTTTTTTTTTTTTTTTTTAAGGACTACACAGCTGTTGGAATTGTGTGAGCATTTAGGGACTGTCAAATCATCATCTGACTTTGAAGAATTCTTCCAAGGTGGATTTTATTGGTTTCAGCTGGAGAATCCATCCCACCACCGCCCCCACTACCACCACCACCACCAGCAGCACAAAGCCACATGCCCCCCAAGCACTGCCTCTCTTCTGCCCTGAAGTGATCCAAAAGCAAGAGTTCACCATAAGGGAAACATCCAGAGTCAATTTGTGCCTCAAGTTAGTTAGTTCACAGCTTTCCATAACCTACAGGAGATAAGACAGGAATCACAACATCCCAACAGAAGGAGTAGCTCAAGGAAGTTCACCTTTGTTAAGGGCATTTGTCCCTTTGTGGAATCTCTATTTTCTTTTCCTTTGTGGCAGGCAGTGGTCTTGATCTTCTAAATGTTCAGTAGAAGAATATTCACATTTTCCTTTCTAAAACTTTCTGGAGCTTCAGCATCACTAATATATTCTGTATCAATATACGCAATGGAGAGATGTTACTGGTACTAAATAAATAAATGAAGACCATGTAGGGAAAGGGGTGGGGTGGAGGTTGCTGGGAAGGAAGCAGACATCTGCTCCTGCTCACAGCATTTAACTCAGCCCACCTCGAAGCACCCCCTGCCCCCACTAGGTTTTGATGCTCTGATGTTCACAGAGCAGTTCAGCTCTCCTCCAAGTTACCATGTCAACACAAAGGATCCAAAAAAGTGTTGAAAAAGCAACGTGGAGGACCTCCTTCAGGCACACACTGTGAACAGAAGCAGAAATCACTTCAGTTCGCTTTGTTCCAAAACCAAATGTAAGCCTTTGCCAACTCTCTGGCTTTGACAACAAGCTTTGAAGAAGATTCTTATGGGATAATATTTCCCATGTTGGAGATAAATTCTAAATTTCTCCAGGCCCATCATGAAAGAAAAGTTCTTGAAGATAAATAAATCCAGCCAAGCAATCTTTACTTTGGGAACACTGTGACAACTTTCTTGTCATTAAAATGCACTCCAAAGGGACAGTTCTACATAAACTTCTCAGAAAAAGAGAGAAGAGGTAGAGAGAGTATGTGTTCTGAAGTAGAGAGTTAGTCAGATGTGTCTGGGAGTTCAAGTGCACCTCAAGATAAATATGACTTGCAAGTTTAGTGTGTTTGTGTTTTAAATTTTTAAAAAATTTTATTCTTACTGAGATATAAAACAGAGAAACCCACTATAGTCCCTGCCTACTTAATTGTGGGAATATATATATATAATGTTTAAATCTACAATACAGTAGTATTCACTGTGTTCACACTGTTGTGCAACTGTAGCACTCTCTAATAGTGCAAAACTAAAACCCTATACCTATTAACAACCCCCCTTTCCTCTATCCTCCTAGTCCCTGCAAACCACCGTCCTACTTTCTGTCTCTAAGAGTTTAAAGTCCTTGACTTTGAAAACTGGAAAAAACTTAAAAACCATCTCATCCAAACTTCTTATTTTTAGCAGAGTAAACTGAAGGATGGAATATTGAAGCTCCAGGTTCTGGGGTAGCCAGTGAGCAAAGGAGCCAGGACTTGGGCTTCTGCTGCACAAACCTAGCACTGGCTCTCATGTAGAATTATTTCAATAATATTATTATGGTTTCCATTGTCTACCATCATCCAAATCAATGTTCATTTCCATACAAAGAAGCAACTTTGCAATAATTAATACACAATGATCCAATTATAATTCCAAAGTATTTTGGCAAATCGAGCAGGACAGTCCAAGTAAACTTATACGCATCATGTAATCCTCCCCAAAATACACTGCTCAGGCTTGAGGTAACAGTATAAAATTCCCAGAGAGAGTTTGGACAAAATTCTGTTAAAAAGGTGAGTATTTAGCTCAAATAAATGAAAATTCTGGATACAGGTTATATCAAAGATGGGAATAGGAAATTTTTTATCTACAATAAAGTCACATTTAACTATTAAACTAAAAGAGGAAAAGAAATGTGCTGATCACAGGGTGGTTAGACACAAGAATAAATGACCCAAGAATGCTGTGAAGTCACCTTTCTCAAAGATATTTTCCCCTAGATTCTCAGAGTTATGACATCACTGCAGGAACTTCCATGTTTCCTTTCCTGGCTTCATTTCCATGACTCTAAAGCAGCAGGGTTTTCAGTGTCCTCACAGGAGCAGAACAGAGATTCTGATAACACCCTGTCTTGGTTTTTACCTTTCTCCTTGGATCCTCAACGTCCACCCAGGTGATAGCCCCAGAAGGTAAAACAGAGTTGTGCCCAAAGCTATGACACTAGAAAGGCTAAAATTGTTTCTGCAAAATCACAAGTCTGAGTTGGCTCCAGATGAATCTCCCAATTCTGTGTGCACAATAAATGAATGCAGCATGAAGAAGCCACTGTGCTGTCCCTGGCCATTAGTGGCCACAGTGAAACTGATAGAGAGTCTCACCTCTGGCTCAAAGCCCTCAGACAAGTTGTCAAACCTCTCTCTGCCTCAGTTTCCATATGTATAAAATGAGAGTGATGCTGGTAACTACTTCAAGAGCTGTGGTGAAGATAAAGTAAGTTAAGATATCTAAACCACTTAGCACCGTGCCTGATCAATATAAACACTCCAAAATGCCAACAATTATTATTCATAATCCATGCCATAATATGCACCCTGATCTTATTCTATTACTCTCTCCCTCCTCTTTCTTCCCCTAACACCTTTAGTGCCTCTTCTTTTCCCTTATCAGATACTGCCTATGCCCCCACCCATTCCCATGAATAAGACCAACCTCATATTTGGTGATTTGAGAGATAGTCAAAAGGATCCTCAGCCTTAACATAAAACTTCCTCTAAAATGTCATAATTAGGGGTATCTGGGTGGCTCAGTCAGTTAGGCATCTGCCTTTGGCTCAGTGCATGACCCCAGGGTTCTGGGATCAAGTCCCACATCAGGCTCCCTGCTCTATGGAGAACCTGCTTCTCCTTCCCCCTCTGCTGCTCCCCCTACTTGTGTTCTCTTTCTCTCTGTGTCAAATAAATAAATAAAATCTTTAAAAGATAAAATAAAATAAAACAAAATGTCATAATTAGGCATTTAATCCTATCAATAAATAGTCATCCTTTTTAATGCAAAGCCCCAGGAGAAGTTTGCAACTACATCTGTCTGAAATTTACTTGTTTATTTACTGTTTTTTTTTAAGATTTCATTTATTTATTTGAAGAGAGAAAGAGAGGGAGAGAGAACACAGAGGGAGAGGGAGAAGCAGACTCTCCGTCCAGCTGGGAGCCCAATTTGTGGCTCAGTCCCAGGACCCTGAGATCATGACCTGAGCCAAAGGCAGCCGCTTAACCAACTGAGCCACCCAGGTGCCCCTATTTATTGACTGTTTAATTACTATCTTCCCCAAGCTCTTTAAAAACAGGAGCTTATCAATCTGGTTCACTACCAAATCCCTAACCCCTACAACAGAACCTAAGTATATAGGAGATACTCAGTAAATAAATATTTGTCAAATGTTGAATGGCTGAATTGCTTACTTTCCCTCCAAACTATGCCAGGCTGTCACCCTCCTGCTCTCTGAATGTGCTATCTTCTCTACACAGAATGTAACATTGATTCCACATGACCAGTGACTGCCAGCTATGTGCTTCTCTGGCCGATTCCTACCAGTTCTCTTGGGTTCAGCTAGGGCCTTTCACAGAGCCATCTCTGACCCATCTGGGTCAATGCCTCTCTGCTGGCTCTCCTTTCCTGTTCCACCTCAGCTCAGCATTCCTGAAATCTTCCCATATCAGCAAATCCCTCAATATCACCAAACCTATAATCTCTACTATAAAATTGGTACTGGAGCACATAAGAGCAAAACTGAGTTCCAAAAGGATTGATTAGGAGGGAGAGAAGGGATGGAAGAGCCTGCTGGACTCTTTCTCCAGTTCAGTGAGCCCCTCCCCTGACCATGATCTGGTCCCAGCAAAATTCTAAATGGCTCTCAGTTAGGCCTTGAGGATAACTTGAGAAGAGTCAAAATAAATCCATGAAGGTTAAATGTCCAGGTTTATAGCTTTCGGGTTACCTATGCTGAGAGTTCTTTGAAGAAAGAAACATTGTCTTCCTCAATTTCCCCAAACTTGGCCCAATGCTAGAAAGTATTGAAACTTCCACAGTGTTTATGAACTAAATGAGTGCTTTTGAACTTACATCACTTTACTTTTGGCCATGAAACTCTGCTTTTATTTTTAGATCAGATATTGAAACACTTTGACGATGTGGTTTCCCCATCATAAGAGCACAATGTTTAAAAATAAATGAGGATTTCTTTTTACTATTCCTTCTCTAAGTTGAAATGATGCATCTAACACAGAAAATCCAGAAATAACACATGGTTAGAGTGAAATTCCAGACACCTCAGTTGACTCAGCTCTGACCCCAAATCAAGACATAAGATCTTGACAAGTGACCACCCACACACTTGGGCTAGGCCATTGTCCTCCATTTCACACTGATGCTTTCTGGACACAATATGTCTAGGGATAAAAAAGCTCTGAATGTGTGACAGGCAAAGGCCCACATCAACAGATTCAACCAGGGTGAGTATGGAAAGGGTCTGGATTCTTGCTCTGTACTAGCCCCCTGCTTCCCAATCCAGAGATAATCTAATAGCTTTAAGCCTTATTTTTCAAATTAGGCCAAGGAGACATTTTAGAACCCCCATCTGTGGGAATATGCCCTCAGCTACCCATGGGAACAGGTAATAAAATGTGGTGAGATCAACATACCCAGTTTTATTTCTAGACTGTATAGTCAAAACAGAAATAGTCTAAAGTTGACAAAAATTTTCTCAACTGTAACATAGCAATGATTTATACTTCTTATAATCTTAATATTGCCTCCAAAAGTGTGAAAGAAAGGACTGCATCATTTCAAGAATATTAATTTTTGATGTCAGAATAAGTTAGAGCCATTGTATCAGTTCCAGACAGTGGGAGACCTCACCCTGATAAATGTTTGTGCAACACATCCTCCTTTAAGATACGCTGAAAAAGAAAATGCACTGGAATCATTTGGGGACAAATTTAGACATGTTGGACAACAAAATATGCAGACAGTTGCTTGGTATGCAATTAAAATACCACTGGTGGGAATGACAGCTCTGGCAATGTTAAGGGAAATCTACTTTTGCCTTCCAAAAACCAATTTCAGTTGACAGCCTCACTCAGCAAACTAAGATGGAGTTCTTAGCCTGGGTCCTCCTGAGAGGTCCACCTGACCCCATTCAGCATTGGATCAGTCACCGACAGACTACACAGAGGGGAGTCAGAAATACTTCTGGAACGGAAGTAGAGATAGCCACATACACTTCACACTCTGAGTTCACAGCCAAGGCACAGCTGAGATCTTCAAAGTACTCCACTGGCGCAGCCTTTTGGGAGAAAGCTGCAAGAGCTGACCTTGGAAATCATTAGTGCTCCTGGTAAGAATCAGCAAGGGAAGCACATAGCTGGCAGTCACTGGTCACATGGAATCAAAATCACTAGTGCTCTTCTCAGTGTCCTGGAGGTGATACATTTGAGCTAGAAGTAATCAAGTGCACATAAAACCTTGAGGAAGGCCCATGGCAGTTTATAGAGGCTATACCCGCTTTCATCATAATACTCTGAAAATTCCAAAATGGCAATTAAAATTGAGGAAGACACAGCAAAATGGAAAAACATTGCATCCTAAAATTTGTATAGAACCAAAAGAGACCTCAAATTGCTAAGGAAATGTTGAAAAAGAAAAACAAAACTGGGGCATCACATTGCCTGATTTCAAGTTTTACTACAAAGCTGAGATCACCAAGACAGCATGGTACTGGCACAAAAAGAGACACATAGACCAGTGGAACAGAATAAAGAGCCCAGATATGGACCATCAACTCGATGGTCCAATGATCTTCGACAAAGCAGGAAAAAACATACAGTGGGAAAAAGACAGTCTCTTCAATAAATGATGCTGGGAAAATTGGACAGCTATATACATAAGAATGAAACTCAACCATTCTCTTACACCATACACAAAGATAAACTTGAAATGGATAACAGACCTCAATGTGAGGCAGGAATCTACCAAATCTTAGAGGAGAACATAGGCAGTAATCTCTTTGATATCAGCCACAGCAACTTCTTTTAAGACATGTCTCCAAAGGCAAAGGAAATAAAAGTAAAAATGACCTTTTGGGATTCACCAAGATCAAAAGCTTCTGCACAGCAAAGGAAACAGTCAACAAAACAAAAGGCAACCCACGGAATGGGAGAAAATATTTGCAACACTACAGACAAAAGGCTGATATCCAAGATCTATAAAGAACTCCTTAAACTCAACACACACAAAACAGATAATCATGTCAGAAAATGGACAAAAGACATGAACAGACACTTCTCCAAAGAAGACATACAAATGGCTAACAGACACATGAAAAAATGTTCATCATCATTAGCCATCAGGAAGATTCAAATCAAAACCACATTGAGATACCACCTTACACCAGTTAGAATGGCCAAAATTAACAAGACAGGAAAAAACATGTGTTGGAGAGGATGTGGAGAAAGGGGAACCCTCTTACACTGTTGGAGGGAATATAAGTTGGTGCGGCCAATTTGGGAAACAGTGTGGAGATTCCTTAAGAAATTAAAAATAAAACTACCCTATGACCCTGCAATTGCACTACTGGATATTTACCCTAAAGATACAGATGTAGTGAACAGAAGGGACATCTGTACCCCAGTGATTATAGCAGCAATGGCCACAGTCACCAAACTGGAAAGAACCAAGATGCCCTTCAATAGACGAATAGATAAAGAAGATATGGTCCATATATATAATGGAGTATTATGTCTCCATCAGAAAGGATGAATACCCAACTTTTGTATCAACATGGATGGTGCTGGAAGAGATTATGCTGAGTGAAATAAGTCAAGCAGAGAGAATCAATTATCATGTGGTTTCACTATTTGTGGAGCATAAGAAATAACACAGAAGACATGGGGAGATGGAGAGAAGAAGTGAGTGGGGGGAAATCGGAGGGGGAGACAAACCATGAGAAGCTGTGGACTCTGAGAAACAAACTGAGGGTTTTGGAGGGGAGGGGGCTGGGGGGTACTGGGTGAGCCTTGTGGTGAGTATCAAGGAGAGCACGTACTACATGGAGCATAAACAATGAATTTTGGAACACTGAAAATAAAATAAAATAGTATTTCAAAAAAAAAAAGTTCCATTCTCATGGATTGGAAGAATAAATATTGTGAAAATGTCTATGCTACCTAAAGCAATCTACACATTTAATGCAATCCCTATCAAAATACCATCAACTTTTTTCAAAGAAATGGAAAAAATAATCCTAAAATTTATATGGAATCGAAATGGCAATTAAGCTTCCTATTTAACAAAAAGAAGGCCAGTATATTCCATGGTTTAATCATACCTGTGGGTGAGAGAATGTCCTATCTCTAAGTATACCTCTTCTTCTTTTTTAAAATGGAAAATGTCAAACATATATTAAAATAGAAGACTAGCATAATGAACCTATCACCTATCACCTAGTCTCAACAATTATCAACGTTTGGCCAATCATGCTACATCAATAACTCACTCACAGCACTCCACCAACACTGGATTCCTTAAGGCAAATCCCAGACATCATACAATCTCATCCGTAAACACTTCAGTCTATCTTTATTTTTTTAAAGATTTATTTATTTAGTCAATCAGAGAAAGACAATTATCATATGGTTTCACTCATATGTAGAATATAAGAAACATTGCAGAGCATCATAGAAGAAAGGGAAAACAGAATGGGAATTCATCAGAGACAGAGAAAAACTACAAGAAACTCTTAACTCTAGGAAACAAACTGAGGGCTGCTGGAGGGGAGGTGGGTGGGAGGATGGGGTAATTGGGTGATTAGCATTAAGGAGGGCACATGAGATGAGCACTGGTTGTTATATGCAACTGATGAATTACTGAACACCACATCTGAAACTCATGATGTACCTTATGTCAGCTAATTGAATTTAAATTTTTAAAAAATTTACTTATTTATTTGAGAGAGTGTGAGCACATGCATGTGGGAGCAGGGGGCAGGGCAGAGGGAGAGGGAGAGAGAAAAAACTTCAGGCAAATTCCCCACTGAGCAAGGAGCCCAACACAGGGCTCCATCCCAGGACCCTGAGATCATGACCTAAGCCGAAACCAAGAGTCGGACGCTCAACTAACTGAGCCACCCAGGCGCCCTTCAGTCTATTTTTAAAAGACAAGGACTATTTTTTAAGACAGCCATTAACATATATGAAAATTTAGAAATTCTTTAATATCATCAAATATCCAGTCAATAATCAAACTTGTTCATTCAAGGTGAGTGCTGTGAAGTATGTAAACCTGGTGATTCACAGACCTGTACCCCTGGGGATAAAAATATATGTTTATAAAAAATAAAATAAATAAATAAAAATAAAAATAAATATATTTTTTAAAAAAAAGAGGTACAAACTTCTAGTTATAAAATAAATAAGTTATGGAGGTGAAAAGTACAGGATAGAGAACATACTTAATAATATTGTAATAACATTGTATGCTTACAGTTGGTGACTGCACTTAACATAATAGCCTTTAAGTAATGTGTAGAATTGTTGAATAAATATATTGTACACCTGTTCATTCAAATTGAGGACCTTATATTGCAATCAATAGGTCTTGTATCTCAATCTGTAGTACATTGTCTTGTTTCCTCTATCTCTTGCAGTTTGTTATTGAACAAACCAGGGACTTTTTCCTGAATCATTTCTCACACTCTGAATTTTGACACCCCTGGTGTCATTTAATATGTCCCTCTTCACCTATTTCCTCCTGTAAACTACTAATTAGGTCTAGAGGCTTGATTTAAATTCAGGTTTGATTTTTTTTTTTTTTTTACAAAAATACTCTATCAGTCATTCAATACAGGCATCAAGAAGCACATGACATCATTATACTTAGCTGTCTCTTTTTGTGATATTAGCAGCTGTGGCAGGTTGTTGTTGGAATTATTATCAGTGGTTGCAAAATGGAGATGATTCTCATTCTACTCTTTCTTCATTTAGCTTGAATACATTTTAAAGAGAATGATTTCTTCATCAACAGTTTGATTACCTTGATGTACCTTGAAAAAAAGGTAAAATGCTTAACTCTTTCCCTTTATCAATTTTCAAAAAATTGAGTTCATTTGCTAACATCCTTAAGAAGATTTTTCTGATTTTACTTTTTTTTTAAGATTTATTTATTTATTTGACAGATAGAGATCACAGGTAGGCAAAAAGGCAGGCAGAGAGAGAGGGGGAATCAGGCTCCCCGCTGAGCACAGAGCCTGATGTGGGGCTCAATTCCAGGACCCCGGGATCATGACCTGAGCCAAAGGCAGAGGCTTAACCCACTGAGCCACCCAGGCACGCCTGATTTTACTTTTACTATCTTTATGAACTCATAAATTAGTATTTTGTATATTTCAATCTATTGCAGTTATCAGTCCACTGTTTATTGATGCTCAAATTATCCCCCATCTTTTTTAAAATTTGAGTATCGTTGACACACAATGCTATATTAGTTTCAGGTGTACAACTTAGTGATTTGACAGGTTTATACATTATGCTGTTTACACAAGTGTAGCCATCATCTATCTGTCCCATTACATTGCCACTACCATATCATCGACTATGTTCCCTATGCTCTGCTTTTTATTCCAGTGACCTACTCATTCCATAACTAGAGGTCTGTATCTCCCTCTCCCCACCACATATTCTGCTCAACCTTCTACCTGCCTCCCCTTTGGCAACTACCAGTTTGTTCTCTGTATTAATAGTTCTGATTGTGCTTTTTGTTTGTTTATTCATTTTTTTACAACTCTATTTATAAGTGGAATCATATTGGTATTTGTCTTTCTCAGTCTGGCTTATTTTACTTCATACCCTCTAGGTCCATCCATGATGTTTCAAATGGCATAATCTCATCCTTTTATGGCTGTGTAATATTCTGTTGTGTATATATATATCACATTTCCTTTATCCATTCATCTATTCATAGACACTTACATTGTTTCCATGTCTTAGCTATTGTAAACAATGTTGCAGTAAACATAATAAACATATTAAACATATGTTAATATATATTAATATAATATAATGTGTATATTGTAATAATATAATTTGTATATTATACAAATATATTTATATTTGTATAATTGTAATAATATAATAATATTGTAATAATATAATTTGTATATTAACAAACATAAACATATTAAAAACACAATAAACATATTGTGTATATCTTTTAAAGTTGGTGTTTTTGTTTTCTGCAGGTAAATACCCAATAGTGGAATTATTGAATCATAGATTATTTCTATTTTTAATTTTTTGAGGAACTCCATACTGTTTTCTACAGTAGCTGCACCAATCTATATTCCCACCCACAGTGCACAAAGGTTCCTTTTTCTCCATATCCTCACCAACACTTTTTTCTTGTCTTCTTGATTTTAACCATTTGAAATGGCTAAATTAGCATGAGGTGACATCTGTCTCATTTTTAAGTAATAATAATCCCTTCAAATTAGCTCCTGAGTTCTTTTGTCATGATCCCACAGTCTTTAACAAATTCTTCATTCTATATTATAATAAAGTGTTCTGGGATCACCTTATATTTTGCATGGCAAAGCTGAAGTCAGAAAATTCTCAAAATTTTTGATGTTAAGGAATATGCCATGAGAGATGTTTTAAAATCTCTTGGAATAGACCTTCATGTGGTTATATGTCACCAACTTGATAGTTGCATTTATTTGTTTCCTTTCTCTTTTAATTAAGATTAAATCACATATAATATCCTTAGTTTCCGGTGTACATCATAGTGATTCAATATTTTTATACATTAGTAGATGATCCCCATGGTAAGTCTAGTTATCATCTGTCATCATCTAAAATTATTACAATATTATTAACTATATTTTCCTATGCTGTACATTACACCCATGATTTGTTTATAACAGGAAGTTTTTATTTCTTAATCTCCTTCACCTATTTTTGCCCATCTTCTAACCGTTCTTCCCTTTGGTAAATAACAGTTTATTTCCTGGATTTATGAGTTTGTTTATGTTTTGTTTGTTTGTTTGTTTTGTTTTGTTTTTAAGATTCTACATGTAAGTAAAAGTAAATGGTATTTCTCTCTCTCAGACTGACTTATTTCACTTACCATAATACTTTCTAGGTCTATCCATGTTCTTGTGAATGACAAGATTTTATTCTTTTCTATGGCTGAGAAATACATACATACATACATACACACACACACACACATATATACACATACACACACACACACAAACATGCATATACACCACATCTTTATCCATTCATCTGTTGGTGGACTTTGGGTTGCTTCTATATCTTGTCTATTGCAAATAATGCTTCAATGAATACAGGGGGTACATATGACTCTTCAAATTCATTATTTCCATTTTCTTCAAATTAAATACCCAGAAGTAGAACTGTTGGATCATATGGTTCTATTTTTAACTTTCCGAGGATCTTCCAAACAGTTTTCCACAGTGGCTGCACCAGTTTTCATTCCGAAAAACAGACGGTTCCCTTTTTCCCACATCCTTGCTAACAGTTGTTACTTTTTAAAATTTCTCTTTGATCATAGCCAGTCTGAGAAATGTGATATGATACCTTATTGTGGTTCTGATTTGCATTTCTCTGATGATTAGTGATGTTGAGTATCTTTTCATGTGCCTGTTGGCCATGTTTTCATTTTTTATTTGATATTTTAGAGGGTATATATATATATATATACACATATATATGTATGTGTGTGTGTATATATATATATTCCCTTTCTTTGCTCACTTTTCTCTACTTTTTCCACTTAATAATATATTAACAACATATCCCAGAAATCACTTTGTGAAAGTATATAGACATCCTCATTTCTGTTTGTTTTTATACTTACATAGTGCTCCTCATTTATTTTTATAGCTACATATCACTTCAGCAGGTGGCTGCACCATAATTTATTCAACCAGTCCTCTAGTGAGGACACATGTGCTGTTTCCAGCCTTTTGCCATTCCAAATACTATTTTAATAAACTGTCTTGTACAGAACTTGGAGGCATAAATTTGGAAATATATTATGTCTTGGGATACATTTCTGGAAATAGAATTGCTTGACTAAAGGATAAATGCTTATATAACTTGGCTAGATATTGTCAAAGTCCTGATAGTTTGCATTTCCACTAGTAATGCCCAAGAGTACTTATTTCCCCACAAACTAAGAGTATTTATGTAAAATTTTGAAAATTTTCCTGTGTGATAGCTGATAAGTTGTATCTCAGTATGGTTTTAATTTATATTTCTCTAATTAGAAACAAGATAGAGTATCTTTTTCCATTTCTAAAAAGTATTTGAATTTCTTTTGCTATGAGTCATCAATCTCTCCTATTCATTTTTCTGTAGGATTGTTGTGTTTTTTTTTGTTTTTAGAAATCCTTTAAATAATAGGATATTAATCCTTTATCTGTGAGAGAAATTGCAAATATTTTGCCAGCTTGCCATTTTACTCTATTTATGAATATTATTGGGGGGAGGGCATAAAAGAAATTTTTTCTTATATATTTATCAACCCATACTGCCTATGGACTTTGAATTAGAGGAAATAATTCTCATAAAGGAATCCATCTGTGTTTTAATCTACTAATAGTATTATTTCATTTTTTATAATAGATTTCTAAAACATTTAGAGTTTATCCTGTTAAATAGTTTTCACATGGTTATGTTATTACCCCCACCACTACTCATTTTAAAAAAGTATAATGTGAATCTAATAAAGAGGAAACATCACAGAAACCCAAATTAAGAAATATTCTCTAAAAGTGCTGGTCTATATTCTTCAAAATATAGCAATGGCACAAAGCAAAGAAAGGCAACTAAACAGATATTATCATTAAAAGCAATATGTGACTTGAATTAGCACATTTTTCTAGGGAAAAATAACTATGAAGGACATTATGGAATAACTGACAGAACTAGAATCTGGGATTGTATATTAGAGTGCTTTATCAATATTAAATTTTCTAAATTTTATTTTTTAATTTAAATTCAATTAATTAATATATAGTGTATTATTAGCTTCAGAGGTAGACTTTAGTGATTCATCAGTTGCGTAACACCCAGCGCTCATTATATCATCATTACATCATCACGCAGTTACCCCAACCCCGCACCCACCTCCCCTCCAGCAACCCTCACTTTGATACCTGTACTATGGACACTTATAAGAATACTCTTGTTCTGGGGCACCAGGGTGGCTCAGTGGCTTAAAACCTCTGCCTTCAGCTCAGGTCAGGATCCCAGGATCCTAGGATCGAGCCCCACATCGGGCTCTCTGCTCAGCAGGGAGCCTGCTTCCTCCCCTCTCTCTGCCTGCTTCTCTGCCTACTTGTGATCTCTGTCTATCAAATAAATAAATAAATAAATAAATAAATAAATAAAAATTTTAAGAAATAAAAAATAAAATAAAATTTAAAAAGGAATACTCTGTTCTTAGGAAATATGCACTAAAATATTGTCAGGTAAAAGGATATGATTGTGTAACTCTTCTCAAGTATATAGATATGTGTGTGTATATATTTATATATACACACAATGTTTATATATAAATGTGTGTGTGTGTGTGTGTGTGTGTGTAGAGGGGACAGGGAAAGAATGGAAATGATAAAGAAAATATCTTAGGAAATCTTAGGAAAGTTTATATGGGAGTTCTTTATACAATTCAAATTAACCAAATAAATTTCTATCTTTTCCCCCACTGAACACTAATGCTGTCTGTATAATAACCTCCATATCCATGTGCAACCTGGTTTATACACTTCTATTGTCTATGAACCAACCTAAACTATTTCAATTATAGAAACTTTATAATAGGTTTCAGTATGCTGATAGAATTCATTCTTCTCACTGGTCTTTTAAGAGGTTTCCGGAATATTCTTGCATCTTTGCTCTTCTTTCTAGAACATTATATTTTTATTGGAATTGCCTTACATGTATAGGTTAATGATGTCAGTTCTCTCTTAGAGAGAACTGACATCATTATGATGTTGAGTCTTTCTACCCAAGAACTTGGTATGCATTTTCATGTGATCAAGTCCACTTTTGTATTTCTCAGGATGTTTTACAGCTTTCCTCCTCATACATGTTTTGGCACTTTCTGTTGGCTTATTTTGCTATTATAAATGTGTTACTCTCTTCTATTTTATCTTTTAACAAGCTTCAACATCCCTTCTGAGTTTCCCAAATGAAAAAATTATTAGTCATTTTGTAATTATTCTAAGGCACATATTTTCTAACATGTTTTTAGTATCTTATTATTTCCAATCATGTTGAAAATTCTCAGAACAAAAACTGTAATTCACTTTAATTAAACATCACAAACATATGCTTTAGTTAGTACATCAGGAGTTAAGAACCCCTCAGTCTCAAGGGTTAAACTGGTTAAAAGCAACACATGGCAAATGACATCATATATCTGCAGAAGGCCTATAGTTTCCACATCAAAAACAGAAGGCAGAAAGCTGGAAAAAATAATTCAGTCTTGATGAAGTGTAAACAAAGTCTTTAGTTTTATCAGTGGCCTTAACATACCTGAAGAAAGCAATAGGTGAACTAACTCTCTAACTAAAGAGTATGAATTTGTCAATATTTATTCAATCTTGTCAAGAAAGGAAATAACTGAATTATGGAAAAAGAGTAAGTCTGAGAGCTCCAGAGGAACCCTTCATTGAGGAGCAGTTACCCCATGGCTTAAGAAAAAGGAAAAAAAAAGTACTACCTGATCCTGATTCTCATGGCTCTTGCTCTGTTCCTACCAAGAAACCTTCAAGAGTAAAAGTACTTGCCAACTTTCAAGTATCCAACCTCCACTAGGGACACTTCTCACAATAGACAAACCAGTCAGCTTTGTGGTATACACACCAGTGTCTAGTGAGCCTGTGGGAAATGCAGTCACCTGGCCTGGATGACTGGGCACAACCTAGCACACCAGCCTGCAAGTCTTGTGAGAAGGCCTCTTGAGGGGCTAACATATACCTCTCAAACTGAGCACAAGCCATACTGGATGTTTGAGAGATTAAAAGCCGTAACATCAAATTAATGTGGTATCAGGTCACAGAGATGTCAGAAAACCCTAGGTGGTTTTAGCTCTGACATGAGGAAATGGTCTTTCTGGACCTATTAGTGGGTTCCTGAGAAAGAAGCCTGGTGGACAAGCTGACTCTGAAGATTCCTTAGATGTGAAAGATTCTCCGTCAGATGGATCCAAAGGACCTCAAAGAAACCCCTACAACACGGCATGCAAGTCCATGTCAGAAAGGATCCAAGTACTGTAGGGTCAAGAAAGAGCCCTGATGGTGAGAGCATTTTTTCTAGTCATTCTAAACAATCTGAGGCGTTTGAAGTGGCAGGGGGCGGGGGGGAGGTTGGGTACCAGGTGGTGGGTATTAGAGAGGGCACGGATTGCATGGAGCACTGGGTGTGGTGAAAAAATAATGAATACTGTTTTTCTGAAAATAAATTAATTAATAAAAAATAAAAATAAAAATAAATTAAAAAGAATGGGGCACCTGGGTGGCTCAGCTGGTTGGACCACTGCCTTTGGCTCAGGTCATGGTCCCAGAGTCCTGGGATCGAGTCCCACATGGGGCTTCCTCTGCTCTTCGGGGAGCCTGCTTCTCCTTCTCCCTCAGCCTTTTCCCCTCCTTGTGCTCTCTCTCTCTTTGTCAAATAAATAAAAATCTTTAAAATAAATAAATAAATAAATAAATAAATAAGAATGGCATTTAAGACTTCATAAAACTTAAAAAAGCTCAGCACTAGGTGGCAGCTATTCTCCTCTCACAGAGGTTTAGTAGGATCAATGGGAGCTCCATTTCAAAGTCACAAATATAAAATTGTTCTCCAGAGCAACCCTACCAAGACCCCCTGGGTTTTTGTTTTGTTTAGTTTTTTCTATTCAAGAGAGGAAACCTGACAGCATTAGGGAGTTCAACTGCCTTCCTAGAGTATAATGTTTTACAGAACCAAATAGGTTTGTCACTCCCCAAATTCTCTCAGACTAAAATTAATTTGAAAACAAAGTTGAAATCCTCTTCCAAATTAATCTTTATTATAAAATTTCCATTGAAAATTTTGCCTCCACTTTTTGTAGGTCCAATATATTTCCTAATTTATTCTTTCTCAAGATTCTTAAAGGCAAAAATTTTAAGAGCAGGATTATAATAAATGATGTTGACATTATATTAAACCTACAAAACTGAAGTCTGGCTAAACCTATGGCTTTGCTAAAGTAAATAAGTGGTTTTATTAGCAAATTCAGCAGCACATTTAGAAAGAATCAAGCCTTTTACCCTATTTATTAATGTTGGCTTTCTCCTCAATGCCAACTGCCTTTTATTCTGCCAACTAGAAAGAAGCACCAAATATACTTCTGGGGTTTTCCTGGAACCCGGTAGGCAATTCTCAGAGTCACTTAACAGACTTGTTCTCAGGAGCCTATGTATCCTCAGACTTGGAAATTTATCTGTTTCCTATTTTTGCCCACCCCCCTTTTTTTTATCTCCACAAAGAGAAAAGGAGAGGTTGCCAAGAGAGAGCTTAAAACAAAACTGCCCTTTGACCTGTAGGCTCACTTTACCAAAATAAGAGAGGACTGGTATAGCCAGGAAGACCCACGCTCTGCCCACAGCCCTGTCAACGTAGGTATTTGCCACCTGATGGCCAGATGTCACTTGACTCTACCAATATCCCAAGACACTGAATGAAGAAACCAACAATAGAGCCGAAGCCTCTTGTATTTCTTTCACTCTTTCTCTGGGCTTGTGTCACAGCTCTGTGCCCTGCCCCCAACCTGCCACCTTTGACTCACTGAGCTATGGAAATCTTTTGGCCTGTTACATTTAATATCAGATAGTTGGTCAACCATCAGTTTCACTGAGAGTCTTCTATGTGGAAGAAGAATTCCTAACCAATATATTAAGATCTTTGTGCTGCTATTCCTGATAATTTTAAAAGGATGATATATGCATAACCAAAAGCCCTCCAAAATCTTATAATATATACATCTCCTTTCTTCACTCTTAAATTAGTTGTTTTTGTGTGCTGGGTATATATGAGTTAATTATATCACTCATACACATACAGAGAGACATGCTTGAGAAACATTTGGTCCTTGCACTATGTTTTAAGAAGGGCCTACATCTTTGCATGGCAATCAAAAGAGAGAACAACTTTCTAGGCAGAGTAAAACACAAGGGCAGAGCATACAGTCATGAAAAGTATGAGGAACTATAGCATTCAGTGAAGTACAGAAAAAGGTAAGACCAGAGGAGGGAGAAGATCCAGTTCTGAAAGACCATGAATCTACCTAAAGAGTCTGGAGCTTACCCTTAGCAATGAAGAACCACTGAAGGGTTTAAAGTGAGAGTGATATGATCAGACTTGTATTTTGGAAAGCTCATTCCACCAGCATCATGGGGGATGTGCTGGTGATTTCAGAGACTGAAGGGAAGCATCCCAGGTAGAAGGCTGTTGCAATGATCTAGGTAAAAAAAAAAAAGGAAAGCCTGAAATAAATTGGTGGCAGAAGAGACAGGAGGAGCATAGAGGAAAGACTTCTTTCATAACTTGTTCACCAATTAGGAACTGGGAAAAAAAAGAAAGGGCAGAGTCCAAGATAACAGTCAATTTTTTTATTGGAATGACAAGATGTAGAGCAGTGTTATTTACCGAACTAGGGAACTATAATGGGAAGAGTATATCAGCTTGTGAAGAAAAGAATGGGCTCGATTTTGCACAGACTGCATTTGAAGCAATTGTACAAAATACAAGTGGGGGCATCCAAAAGGCAGTTAAATAAATGATTTTAGAGACTGGAAGTGAAGTCTGGACTGGAACCATGGATTTGGGCACCATATGCATATAGGTGGCAGATTAAACAAGAGGAGTAGAAAGATCTATGAAGGAGTGTGTAGAGAAAGGGAATAAGGCAGAGGATGGAAGCTGGTGTTCCCCCACCACGTTAGGAGCAAATAGAGCAAGAGGGGCCAATACAAGAGACTGAGAAGAACAGAATATTCACCAGCTGGAGGGAGACCAGGGGCAATGTTACAGTATAAAGAGTCCTGATGCTGGAGAATACTTCAAGAACAAAGACACAATCAGAAGCATTAAATTCCCACAACAGTATGAGAAAAATGAAAAATAGCAATGATTCCTTTGAATTCAACCATTTGAGCACAGTGCTCAAAGAGATCTAAAAGGATCTGACCAAGAGCACAGGTGGAGAAATCAGTTTGGTTAGAGGATTGTTAGAGATGTCTCTGAGATCCGGGATAAGGCTGGGAAGGAAGAGTGCAAAAAAGGAAGGTCATAGAGTGGAAGCTGAGGAAGTTCACACCAGTGCACTCAGTTTGTCTGAAAAGAGGCAGCTAAGGATCTCTGCTGAGGGAAAGTGGGGCCACAGTGAGGGAGGGAACTGGGAAGAGAATCTATGTCGGCTGAGGAAGATGATGAGGGAAATTCCACCCTGCCCCACACCTCAACCTTGGTGTCCACCCACCCCTTCTCTAACACACCCAGCACAGTGACTGGCTCATAATAGGACAGGCTTAATATTCGCATTTTAGGTTTACTTATTCTCGTGTATTGAGTTCTACTTGGCACAGGCACTGGTGCTAGACTCCCTCTGGAGTGCAAAGATGCCATAATATTTGGAGAGATGTGACTCTTCCTCAGTGCAATTTTATCATCCTTCAGGTCTCATTTTAACCCACCACTCCTTTAGGGAGACCTGTCCTCTCTTCCAGACTAGGTTGGGTCCCTCTGTTAAATATGCTTAGCACCATATGCTTTTCCTTAATAGCTTATATAGTAGCAATAGCTAAATGATTCATGATATAATTATAAAATATATAATATAAAATCTTCATTACATAATTATACATAATTTTTAATATCTACTTTCTTTCCCCATTAATTATACACTCCATGAGATTAAGAAGTTCACCTCTTTTGTTTATTGCTGGATGATCAGCACCAGGAGACTTACTGGAACTCATTCTTTCATTCATGAAGCCAATAATTGTGCAGCCCTTGTGATACAAGAGACACAGTGCACATACTAGACACTTGAGAAACAATTGTTGAAAGAAAGAAAGAAGCAAAGAAAGAAAGAAAGAAAGAAGTGCTCTAGGATGGTTCATTTAAGGACAAAATCTAATGAGCAAATAAGCTATAATCTATAATCACAATGTACCGTTGTCCAAACTTCTTGCTAAAGGGATAGCAAGTATAAGGCACTCAGTTCAGTGAATTTAAATGGGGGAATGCTAACTTTGGACAGAAGTGATGATTTGGGGAAAAAATAATGAATATGAATTGGAACTGATGCTAGAGGGGTGGGTGGCCCATGAAAGGAAATGTTATTACTAGAACCTCTCTTCCCAGTATTCATAGGTGGGATCCAGCTGTATACTACAACACTTTCAGTAAGAAAAGGAATAGCGTTTCTTACCTTAATTGAACCATGAATAATACTTCTGTTGTACTTCAAACCATAAAGCTATATATGACTCCAACAATTGTAAGATAAAAGACTTGCAGTACAATTTTGAGAAACGATGTATCATTACATTTTTCAATCCCTCAGATTTAATCAAAGTTTAGAAATGAAAAGTAGCTCTATGTTACTACCTTGGAAAAATGATGGTACTAGGAGCAGTAACATGAAAACAGCAAAATGATAAACATTACAGTCCAGGAAGCTCAAAGCTGTCTACCATGTAAGACATGAACTTGAGAACATTTTCTTGGCACTTTTGGACTATTTGAACTAAATGGAGCATAAAAAGGCCTTACCCATTTTTTTTTTAATTCCATTCACCCTCTTAAGAAGACCAATGAGTCTTTGAATAACTAAACAGTGAGCCTGGAATCATACTTGATCCTAGAAACTTTTACACTATTGAACTGGGTGGCCTTCAACAGCAGAGATACAAAAAACCTTTCCCTGCAGTACCTCTTTGCAAATAAATCACTCTTGCGAACAGCTTTCAAAATTTAGGAGGCCTCCAATAGCAAAACCATTTGGCTTACAATGGTTTCCTTTGCCCTGGCTATATTCACCAACCCAGGTCTTCCTAAGTTCCATCTTTGCCCACATGTCTAGTATAAAGAAAAAAAACAAAACACTGTCATCATTTTCGTCTCCTGCTGCTAGCCCCTTACAAAATCATAATAAGCAAATGAAAAGCTCTTTAAAGGAGAAGATAATTAAAGGGAAATCTAAATAAAGAAAAAGTATTAAATGGATATCCATCAAGATGTCTGTAGCAACTGGTTAAAAGGCTGGTATATTTCTAGACCACATGAGTGCCCCTCTCCGTCCCCAGCCATCTACAATCTAGCTAACAAAATGTTAATGCCTGGCACCTAGAGGGGCTTCGGTTCTGATGGGAAATGCTTGTGCTGTGTGTGATTACCGGAGATGGAGAGACAGAGATGGAGATATTCTCAGACATAAAGAGAAGGATAGAGACTTCTTGGAAGTAGGCAAACTGCATTCATTCTATTTTCAGCACTTATTTCCTGATTCCCTTTAGGGGAATCACAGTTTTCTCTAGCTCCTGGGCAAATAAGTTAATTTTTCAGTTAAAGAAAGTTAGAAGTCAATGTTTAAATAACCATATATTTCCACAGAGATATGGTACAGCAAAGCTGGCATTAAAAAAAAGAATATTATAATAATATCCTTTGTAATAATAACCCAACTAATACTTTGTCATTCATTATGAAATTGAAGGTTTTTACCCCAAAGAAAATCTTCTAATGGACTTAGGGTTGTAAACCAATGATACAAAAGATTAGACTTGTGTTAAAGGAGGCATGGTGGGCCCTATTGTCCGTCAGCTGTGTTAGTTCTCCCGGTCCTGTGAGAACCTGCTCATTTCCCTAGCTAGCCCCTCCCCAGCTCCAGTGTGTCTCCAAGGTTCTGCTGTGCCACTCCTTAAAAATGTCTCTCATACTCTGCTAAAATTTCCCAGAAACTCATTCTCCCACTTCTATTCTCTGCGTGTTGGCAGGTTCTAAATAAGCCAGGGTACTTACCAACATTTTCCCAGTAAAAAGCAACCCATGAAAATTCTGGGAATTAACTCAAAGAGGGTTGGGTTTGAGGCCAGGAGTAGTCCCTCGCCTACTGTCTAATGAGTGAGCTCATTTATGTGGTGCAATGGTCTGAATGTTTGTCTCCTCCCTGAATTCGCACGTTGGAACCCTAACCCAGTGTGGTGGTGTGAGGAGGTGGGTCATGTTGGGTTAGGTTACAAGGGTGGGGTCCTCCTGAATGGGATTAGTGCTCTTATAACAGAGACCCCACAGAGCTCTCTAGCCCTTTTTGTCACATGAGGATAGAGTGAGAAGTCTACAACTGAGAAAAGAGCCCTCATCAACCATAATGCTGCTCCGATCTCAGACTTCTAGCCTCCAGAAGTGTGAGAAATAAAGTTCTGTTTTCTGTGAGCCACTCAGTCTATGGCACTGTGAGACATAGGGATCCTATGGGAAGAAAACCATCTTGTTAAGAGTTTAGAAGAGGGATGGAGATGGTGAGGACCATGAAGGCAAGGATACAGCATCTGCTCCAGACCAACCCTGAGGCTCCATCAGGGCACTCAGCTGGGAGGATGGTCTCCCTTTTTCCAAGACAGCTCTGGGGCTGGGCTGCCACAAAGATTGGGGAGGCCAAAGACCCTTTGGGGTGGATGGCACCAGCAACAGGGCCAGTGACAAGGGATAAGTTCCCTCCCCTAATTACCCTGTGAGCAGTGGGCACCAATAGAGACTGGAGATGGGGGGTGGGGGAGTGTGAGGAGCCTGAGTCCCATGGACAAAGAGAGAAACTCACCTAGGGCCTACTAAAGGTTCATGGAAGGAGTTGTCCCTCATGAGGCGGTATAAGCAGGAACTAGAAAACACACATCCTGGCTGTTCCTTGACCTTGTAACACTAGAATTAAAGAGGCTTGGGGGCATCATTCTGAGTTGTAGTTGCCCATTCACTCCAAGATTAGGATGCACTGTCATTATCTCTACTAATCTCTTGCAAAGAGACATGGAAAGGCCTAGTATACACATTTTCTAAGAAAGAGCTCCAAATGAAGGTCCCATTCTAAGTAAGACATTGGTGCAGATACACATTTAACATCTCTGGGGATGTCAGGAGAGAAATAGCAGAGCTGTTCACGAGAATCTGCTGATGTTCCTTCCAATGGGCCTGTGCCTTTCCAGACATGAACTTGGAAAGAATGTTCCAGACAAAGGAAACACTTCAACTTGTTTGGACTTTTGTGTTACGGATAACTTTTCCTCTCTGTTTAGACTAAATTTGTTAACATTATTGCCCACCTCCCACAGAAGGCTTTTTTTTTTTTTAACTTTTTTTTTTTAATTTTATTTATTTATCAGAGAGAGAGAGGGGGAGAGAGCGAGCACAGGCAGACAGAATGGCAGGCAGAGGCAGAGGGAGAAGCAGGCTCCTCGCTGAGCTAGGAGCCCGATGTGGGACTCGATCCCAGGACGCTGGGATCATGACCTGAGCCGAAGGCAGCTGCTTAACCAACTGAGCCACCCAGGCGTCCCCCACAGAAGGCTTTTTAAAGCCAGCAACCAACCCTAATAAAATTTTAATGCCACAGATTTACTGTTTATCTGCTTGTGTACTCTGTATATATCTGTGCTTCACATACTAAAAAATATTTTATGAGGGTGCCTGGGTGGCTCATTTGATGGCTCATTTGAAAGTAGCTGCCTTCAGGTCAGGTCATAATCCTGGAGTTCCAGGACAGAGCCACACATCGGGCTCCCTGCTCAGCAGGAGTCTGCTTCTCCCTCTGCTTCTTCCCCTGGCTTATGCTGTCTCTCTCTCTTTCTCTCTCTCAAATAAATAAATAAATAAATAAATAAATAAATTTAAAAATATTTTATGATATTATGATATTTTTCCCCCAAAGACCATTATTTGTCCCCTGGAAGCTGATATTGCCCCCAGTGGGAGTGCAAGATTTAGACATCTTTTGTTTTCACAGCATGTACATCTCAATATTAACCCTGCACCCTGCATTCCAGGCCCAGCTCATCTCCCATTGGAGCCAACAGCACACATACCCTCAAAGATCTAGAACCTTCCCTCACACACACATAACTAAGATGGTATCCACATGTATAACCCACTGCTGTGGCTTATGTTTATTACATCCCCAAACTGGCCTGCTGCTACTTTGCATACATCCAAAGGATCTTGTCTTTGGTTTTGCTGCTAAATCATATGTGCCTGCTGAAATATAATCCATTACCTACTTGTTAATGTTGTTAGACATGTCCCAAACTTCTCTAGAACACTGCAGTATAAACACTTTGCCCTCCATGAACTAGAAAATCAAATTTCCCTTTTTATACCAGAGGACTTTTTAAACAACATAGTCTCTCCCCATAAAGCTCTTATAATTCCCCAGATCCCAAACTTTTTATTTTTCATAATCTATACAAACTGTCAAATCATTGGTGACGTTGGCAAAAATGGGAGTTCACACCACTTTTTCTCAGCTCCACGTTCACCACTCAGAGAACATAAAGTCAACATCTACTTTTCTTGCCGTGGGCTCTAAAAAATCCTCAAAATATGAATTTTTAAATGGAGAAGGTGTTTTCCAATTATATTAAGCAGAGGGAATCATTAAACAGGCACCTACCACTCTGGGGGAAAATCCACACATTCAACTCTAGTCATCATAAAATACAAGTATCCTAAACAGAGCCTTTATGCAATGCCATGGCACCTTCAGCCTTCATTTTGTGGTCTTGCCTTCTCAGTAAGTCTACTGCTGATAGCATCCAATTAATCACCCAGGTATTAGACTTTGTGATGCAAAGCAATGAAGTGTTAATGAGGACCACGTGTGGTTTGTGAATGGCCTCCATGTGACCGGCCATGCTTGCCAAAAGGAGGGAAAACACTCAAGATGGAGCAATGAGGGATCATAGAGAGCAACCCCAAGCAGTAATACTGTGTGCGTTCGGGTGTGCCAAGGACTTCAGAAGGATTCCAAATGCTACGCTAATGTTTTGTGTCAATTTGATTTCAAAACATGCTATTTTCAAAACCTTTGGGGGGTTCCTAATTCACTCATAATGGTAATTGTGGGTCCACTACTCTTCAACACATAACAATCTAATTTAATTCATTAGGAAGAATGAGTGCATTGGAAAAACAAACATATCTGAGTTACGCCACACTTTGTCCTTCCTACCTCAACTAGTCATGCAGAATTGGCAATTTATTAACATGTCTGAAATAGGCTTTGAAAGACTTGAGTACAAGGCCAACTTCGGCTTTCAATCAACCCTTAAGATTCACACATTTTCACATTTTGTATTTTCATCAATAATTTATCAGCCTGACACCACTGTCTGTAGATAATAATGGCTCTTGTAGAATGTCTGAATCAATGTTCCTCAGCCAGGAGTGTGTCTCTTAATAGACTGGAGAGATTCTGAACATTGACATGTCGATTCCCACACCTGGAGAGGCTGTTTGAGCATGGTCTGAGGCTGGGCTCTGGAGTCCTTATTTTTCAGGACTAACCCAGAGTTTGGCCTGCACATATGTTTAGGATTAAATGTACTAGTCCTTTAAACATGATTCAATTAACATTTCTTATTCACATATAAGGTTATATTCATAACTTTAAAGATACCATATTTCTTTTCATTTATATACAACTTTAAATTGGACTGTTCTGTGGAAGTAAGCATGCTTAGAAGATGGGGCAGAATTTTCCCGAGGTGGACATTTATGGCTGTCTACAGTTCTGGTTAATATTACTCAGTAACAAACCACCCCAAAATCAGTGGGGCAAAGCAACCATTTGTTTATGACAGGAAATCAAACAGGGCACAGCAGGCATGTTTATCTTTTGGCCTCACTTGAGAAGATTCAGACACTGAAGATGACTCAGTTGCTGAGGATAGGAACCATCTGGAAAGTCCTTCACTCACATTTCTGGCACCGGGGCTATACTGACTCCCGCAGAACTTGGCTGAGGCTGTCAAAAAGAGCACCTCACATGGCTTCTCTCTGTGGCTTGGGCTTCCTCACAGCATGATGGCTTTAGGGTAGCTGAATTTTTACTCACTCCAGTATGAGTGTTTCGGACAACAGTATAGATACTGTACTCCCTTTATGACCGCCTTGGCACCACCTCGGTTTCATTATTCATGGCTCAAATTAAGAAACAAAATAAACCTCATGGAAGAATTTCAGACACTCCCCAAAGCCTCAAAGGGAAGAGATTTGGGGATGAGGGGAATAGCTTTTAGGGTTCCTCCATCCCTACCCTAATTTGGCTTCAAGAAGAACCTAGGTATTTGTGAGGCAAAGCAAAAAGGAAATACAGGCCCACCCGTAGAAATTTCTGGAGTATCTAACAAATTATGGAGGGCATGTGGCCAGCTATCCCATGAGGTGGGAATGAGAAAGCAAAACAGGATAATCCTATGAGAAGAAAAATGCCATTTTTAGACCTGCAAACAATTTTCACCAGCCAGCATTGTGGTCTCTCAACTCAGTGACAGAATGAAGATGGTACATTTCCGTAATGCTTCAGTGTTTTCAGAAAGCCTTCTCATTCACTCTCCCATTCTGAATTCAGAAGCAGCAGGTACAGAGGAAAGGCAGGTTTTAATGGCTTCGTCTTTCAGATACGAGACTAGAGAGAATAGAAGGTGTGGAGTAGATTCTTCTGACAGTCTCGCTGCTACTGTGAGGCAAAGCTAAGATGTGCGTGTATCACCTCACACTTTATTCCACACGGGCTCATCCAATTGTCTTCACTAATTACACAACAGAAAATCTCACCATGCACGCATCTCTACCACACTACTGAAAGCACTGAGCTACCAATTCAAAAAGGTCCATTTATGCAGCACCTGGGTGGCTCAGTGGGTTAAGCCTCTGCCTTCGGCTCAGGTCATGATCTCAGGGTCCTGGGATCGAGTCCCGCATGGGGCTCTCTGCTCAGCAGGGAGCCTGCTTCTCTCTCCTCTCTCTCTCTCTGCCTGCCTCTCCATCTACTTGTGATCTCTGTCAAAAAAATAAAATCTTAAAAAAAAAAAAGGTCCATTTATGTATCGTTAGCTGACAATGGTTGAGTGCTTACTATATTCTGTGTCCGGTATGGCTTGGATGCATGGTTCATGCACACTCTTGCAGCTCCAAAACTTGTTTGTAATGTTCATATTGATTGATACAAGATGGCTAAATAAGGGATAAAGTCCCCAAGACAAAACGGTAGTAGCTATATAATTTTTCTCAAGATGACTATTAATGATATCACCTAGAAACACCAAGTAAATTCAAAAATGTCAAAGAGTCACACACATGCTGTGACCAAGGGGGGAACATAAATGATATCCGTTTCCCTACTTGACCTACATGATTTGCCCCATGAGCGTCTACAGTTCCTTCCAAATTCACGTAGTTGTCTTGCCAAAACTCTTCTCTGTCACATCCCAAACATGAAGAAGAATCCTGAGTAGAGGAATCCAAGTAGCAAATGAAAAGGGAAAGCCCTGGATCCTAAGGAGCCACTTAAAATGATAAAGCATAAAAAGAAACAAGAGGACTTGTGATATCACCAGAGCAAGAGGCTAAGGGAATCGGTCTTGGGCACACCACGGGGATGATGCAGAGAACCTCAGAGAAAGCTGTTCAACGGGGAAGTGTAGGGGCTACAGAGTCTCTCCAACAAGCTTGAGGAGGCAGCCAGGGATGGTCCCGGGGCTACTGGGGCAGGACTGATGATGAGGTCAGATGGCTGCCCACCAGAGCTGAAAATGCCAGAAGCATCGCCCGCTGGACTTGGGCTGACAGACACCTGCCGGGATAGACCGCAAGGTCAGGCAGAGTGGCCACCCACGTGGCTTCCCATCTCACTTAACAGCCATCTGGGCAGCTTCATAAAGGAAGGAGGACATGGCAAAACAACAAACACTGGATTTCTGTTTTAGGTTAATGCCGAAGGGAAATGGGACAAAGCTCTTTGGTGTCGGAACTGGGACAAAGCTCTTTGGTGTCCGAACCTGACGTCCTGTTTTCTTCCTTCACTCTCTTCTTCCAGAGCTCAGAAACCCCCACATTTCACGGTATGGCTGCCACGAAGCAAACCTCATGCTTTTGGTAAGATGAAGTGCTCTATATACCCTAGTTTAAAAAAAAAATTATTAGGTATTTAAGATGTTTAAAACTTTTATTGGGTTTTTGGAAGGGTATTCCTTACTAGATTATACAGGTGTTGAATGTTCTACCCAATTCTATTTTTCCCGTAAGCCCCACCATTTTTACTGCATGAAATTCTATAATGCCTCAATTTTTAAGAAGACATATATTACACTAGAGCAGAAATAACTGTATTCTCTCTTTTTTTTTTTTATGATTCTATTTATTTGTCAGAGAGAGCGAGCGAGAGCGAGCACAGGCAGACAGAGTGGAAGGCAGAGTCAGACGGAGAAGCAGGCTCCCTGCGGAGCAAGGAGCCCGATATGGGACTCGATCCCAGGACGCTGGGATCATGACCCGAGCCGAAGGCAGCTGCCTAACCAACTGAGCCACCCAGGCGTCCCTGTATTATCTCTTTTAATCTTCCTTATATTCCTACTTTACAAGAGAAAACACTGAACACTGGGTTGGTTTCCATTTGATATTAAAGTCCCACATCTTGAGCATCTTCTCCCAACCTGTATTCCCTTTCTTTTTTCTAATATAATGTTTGCCAAGTAACTCCTAAGATGTCACACTAAGAAAAATCACAAGTAGGGAAGTAGCTCCCATCCCCACTGAAAGAGGGAATTTGCTCGGCATCCAAGTGGAAACTGGTTTCTAGTACGTAGGCCAAGAGTTCACCCAAAAAAAATTCTCAAAAGAAGTTCTTAAGGCCAAAAGAAAGAAACAGAAGGACTTCCAAGAAATGGATCCTAAGGAAGAAAAAAAAAAAATCCAACTGGCAATCTGAAATAACAGGCAATTTTCCCAAAGTGACTGATAACTATTGCATTATTTCTCCCAAGGTCAGCAACAGAATAGGAATTAGAAAGACCAACTTGGGACCTTCCCTACTCCTTTTAAATATTGTGTTTCTGTTGCTTGGAACGTTCATATTTCTGCCTCAGACTCCTCTCCTTGCTATATTTCACACCCCCTCTGGCTTCACATCACAAGAACAAGGTCAGTATTTGTTTATAATGGAATAGGGGTGCGATGGTGAATAATACAGATGTATATTTTACTTGGAACAAATGCAGTTCACCTTTCTTCTCTGAGTAAATTCAGATCTTGAGAGAGACTGCAGTGCATAAACCTTCAAAAGGAGGCCCTCCTTGGGTATTCAAAACATTTTATCACACCACAAGATCCTCTTGTTTCGAGCAAAAATCACCAACAAAGAAAAAAACAGTTTCTAAAGATACTTGTTGGGAGTTTGGGTTTGTTTGGGATGGCAGTTATTTCTTCTGGGACAAACTGTCAATGTTAACAGACAAACCAAATTATGTTGATGGAATTGGGAATGAGAGGTTTAAACGAATGACTTCAAAAAGGTACATCTGTAATATCCTAGGAGAGTACGTTTTCTTAAGCCCGTTGCTTTGGGTTTTTAAGAAGGATTGGAATAAATGTTTCTACATTAAAGCAGAATGCTAAGGTCAAGATGAAGAGAATCGATTCTACGATTCTCTCAAAAGCTCAAAATCGAGAGTTTTTTAAACAGAGACAGGACAGGGATCGATCTTGAGACATACAATAGATTAGCTTCCATTTGGAAATAGGCAGGAACTCAATCAAGATACAGAACATAAAACTTTCCGTTGGATTCCTATTTTATTTCTTTTGTGGCCACATGTGTCTGTCTAATCTTGACCACAGAATCAGAATGTTAAAAAGACTTTGAGGGTTCATCGAATCCACACCCAAGCTTATGGGAAGACCTCCCACTAAATCTCCAGACACATGGGGACTTACCCTGTTTTTAAAGACCTCCACGAAGTCTTTACAAAAAGTGTTCAAACACCAGCTCTCCTGCCAGCAGTCTCCTTGGCTTGTTGAATTTGCATTGGCCCCACCTCCATTAATCAATCCCACCCCAGCAAATAGGACCAGCCCCTTGTCTCTAAACATTTCAACATCTGCCGGCGCTTATGTGCACTGTGTCGCCCAGCTCTGGCCCCTGAGCTGGCAGTCTTGTTCTAATCTCTGTGGGGGCCAAGGCACAGGTGTGGGTCTCAGGCAGCCCGGGCCCCCACACTCCCCCACATGGCCACTGGCAGCCCTCAGCTTCTGAGGGGAGGCAAATTCCTAAACACTCCAGAGCTTTGGAGTGTTTTATTCTTCACAAGGAAAAAAAGATTCATAGATCTTCTATTAGGGAAGCGGCATGTGACACATGACATGAAATATTTGCACCCCCCCCCTTACAGTGGATTGATAATTATGTAGCTTCCCCCGATCAAACTCTCAATCAAGCCTCAAGTTCTGTGGGGCCAACTTCAACTGAAATTCCCCCTCTGCTGGCTTGGAACGGCAGGTAAGTCGACTCTCCTTCTCGTTAACATGAAAGAACTGGAGGTGTTAGGAATAGCCCCAGGACTGAAAAAACAGGTACAAACAGTGATGTTTCCCAGGAAATGTCTGTGGCCAGAACCGTGAATGAGGAGCACTCACCAAGCCTGAGGGGAATGTCTGCTTTCCTTTCCTTGCCGCAGCTATCCTTCAGCCTCAGAAGGCCTCCTGAAACGGCTTTCCTCCTCCGTTTCCCCCATCAGGGCTTGCAGCTGGCCCCTCTGCTGGGCATCAGAAGGCCTGAGAGGAACACATGGGGGTCATCAGTAGCACCCACCAAAGCAGTGAGGATCATATAAGGAGAACGGGGACATGGCCACAACCCGCCAGCGCTCCGCAGACAGACCCGCCCCAGGGATGACAAGGGCTGTCCACCCCCCACCTCGCGGTGAGAGGCTCATGCTGTTTGAGCATCTTTCTCACGTTCAGCAACAGAAGCTAGGACTCCTGAGGTGACTGATGTGACTGTCCACTCCAGTCCACAATGACATACCCCTGAGAGAAACACGAAACCCAGCTGGAAATGGAGAGGCTTTTGGGGTCAGTCTCTTCTCAGGTGGCACAAATTTGCAAACCCCGGCCCCTTCTACCAGGGCCATCACCTAGGGAGTTAGATACACCAGCTAGACCTCCGCAGATAAGGCCACTCACTTCCCTCTAACTTCCTGCTTGTTGCACTCGCTCTGAAGGCCTCAAGCTAAAATCAGATTTTGATATTTACTGTAAGAACTATGGAAAACCCCCACCTTCATTTATCAAAATCATCTTTCAATCTCCCTTAGTTGTTTCCACAGTGAGAAATCACACCCAAGTTCTTACAGCCCCATCTGAGCCCCATCCAGCTCAGATGACCTGAAACTGATGTGTGGATTTGGATCATGTTAAATCAGTGTTCCCAAAGCTTGGGTCATCCTTTCTATCGCAAGGTGATTTTCCCAGACTAAATGAGGATATTTTTATGTGCCAAACAGATTGCTTATACAAACTTGGTTCACGTGACTTTTAAAGAAAGCATATAAATTACACCACTATAAACCTTTCTTTTTTCAGATTTGTAACTGGAGGGTCATAAATATCAGACTTGATCATCTTTGGTTCATAATCCAGATGTCACTGTTTTACCGAGCAAGCCAAGTCTTAGAAAGGGTAGCAGCGCCCCCTGCTGGTTTCCTTTGCAGGCTGCGTTTTTACAAGGTTGAAGTCTGGGTATGAAGTCCTTTGATGCTAAAATCCCTTGTAGTTAAGAGAGGAAATGAGGTCTTGAATGCAACGTTCTTCATTTCCTCGGCAACGCACCCTGCAGCAAAGAGAGGTTCACATTTCTTCCATTATTATTTCTACCGTTTAATACGGCCAGCCACATTAGACCTGATGACATCTCAGTGGCATTGTTCCCCATTACTAATCGTGTGTGACAAAACCATGAGGGGGTTCAACCTATCCCACTCCATGTAATACTCCCACTCCAGGAAACTGACCAGCACTCCTGGAAATCTTTGAGGTGGTCTCTCAGGACAAGGACAGCCCACTTAAGATGGCAGAACCTGGTCCCATGCCATTTGGGTTGTTACTCTGGAGACCAACTAAGAGCTTCAGCTGCAGTAAGAGAGCCCTGATCATTAGACACATTGCATATGATTGATCCTGATCTGAAAGCAGCTTACAAGCCCCAACATGCCAATCATTTACTGCCAAAGGAATCCCTATGGATTTAGAAAACCAAGAGTGGGTGGCTGGATATGGCATATTATCAATGCAGTCATTCATTATCCAACAGAAATATCATTGTGTTCAACAAATATTTAGTGAGCATTTACATCGTCCCGGCACAGCGTAGGCATCAAGGATACCATGGTGAACAAAGAAACAAAAACTGCCCTTCACGGAGCTTGCTGTGTCAGGAAGAAAATAGGCAACCTACAAATAATCCCCAAAATGAACGTATTACAAACTGTGACAAAGGACATGAAGGAAAGGCACACAGTGCCAGGGTGTCATATATCATCTAGGGGAGTAGAGACAGTTTCCTTGTATAAGTAACATTAAAACTAAGATCAGGAGGACAAATGGGAGTTCCAGAGGGTTCAGACAGAAGGGAAGTGGGGAGCATTTCAGACAGAGCAATGAGTATGTGAAAAGCAACTAACTGCCAGGCAGAGAGGGTCAAGTTGTTGGATGTGAACTTGTCACGAGTGTCTGTGTCTTTATGACATTATAGCTATAAAACTGATCCCCCCCTCCAAAAAAAATTAGATTCTAGAAGCCAATAAACTTTTCTCAGCAATTGACCAAATTCCTGCAGCAAACTGAGTCATCAGCTCGTATCTTGGGAAAGGAGAGAATAGCAGCCAACCCTTGTGCACAGTGGGCCTTCTTCCAGTTTTAAAGCCTACCCACTGGGAGGTCAGGATCCCACTGAGCTCTTGGGTTTGTCTTGCACACTTGTGACTGCTTGCACCATGTCCCTGTGCCAGAGTTTTCCCTTATATGGACATCTGCTTACCTGGATCTCTCACCTTCCCAGACACCAGAAATTCCTGTACTTAATAGTGCTTCTACGCTAAAACTTCCCAGAATTTTACCCTGGCCTTCTTTGACAACGCCTCAAAAGGATGAACTGCAACATTATTTTATTTCTTTATTCCTGATATTTTAACACTCACTTAGAACTCACTATGTGCAAGACAAGTTCTACGTGCTTCACAAATAGGAACTCATTTAATTCCCTTGATAATCCTCAGAGGTGGTTACTAACATTATCTGCATGTTACAAATGGAGAAACTGAGGCACATAGAAGATGAGTGGCAAAACCACAATTTGGCTTCCAGAAACAGATCTCAGAATCATCACTCCAGGTAGCTTCCTCGTAGCAACAGTAGAGCACTCAACCAATGGGGGGGCAACACTCTATCACACTCCTCTGCTATCCGTGTGCTGCTCCTCCTCCTTGGAATGCCTTCCCATCTCCTCCTCCTCCTTTAAGCTCAGTTCATGTAACATCTCCTCTGCCAGGTCCTCCTCTCTCCCCCACATGATCTTTCTTTTGTTTGTGCTGCCTCTCAACCTTGTGCTCATACAAGGGTGGGGATTAGGATGATGGGAATTGGGCAAAAGTAAAGGGGTGCCAAAACATTCAGGAAGAAAGATCAATAAGACTTTTATTGTAGGAAAATGTACATAACATAAAGTTTGCGGTTTTGACCATTTTTAAAGGGTTTTTAATATAATTTTTTCATTTTTTTATAAACATATAATGTATTATTAGCCCCAGGGGTACAGGTCTGTGAATTGCCAGGTCTACACACTTCATAGCACTCACCATAGCACATACCCTCCCCAGAGTCCATAATCATATGATCATATGATCATATGATAGTTGTCTTTCTCTGACTGACTTATTTCACTAAGCATAATACCCTCTAGTTCCATCCACATCATCACAAATGGCAAGATTCCATTTCTTTTGATGGCTGCATAGTATTCCAGTGTGTGTGTGTGTGTGTGTGTGTGTGTGTACCACATCTTCTTTATCCATTCATCTGTTGATGGACATCTAGGTTCTTTCCATAGTTTGGCTATTGTGGACATTGCTGCTATAAACATTTGGGTGCACGTGCCCCTTCGGATCACTATGTTTGTATCTTTAGGGTAAATACCCAGTAGTGCAATTGCTGGGTCATAGGGTAGCTCTATTTTCAGCTTTCTGAGGAATCTTCATGCTGTTTTCCAGAGTGGTTGCACCAGCTTGCATTCCCACCAACAGTGTAGGAGGGCTCCCTTTTCTCTGATCCTTGCCAGCATCTGTCATTTCCTGCCTTGTTAATTTTAGCCATTCTGACTGGGGTGAAGTGCTCTCTCTTTGTGGCTTTGATTTGTATTTCCCTGATGCTCAGTGATGTGGAGCACTTATTCATGTGTCTGTTGGCCATCTGGATGTCTTCTTTGCATAAATGTCTGTTCATGTCCTCTGCACATTTCTTGATTGGATTATTTGTTCTTGGGGGTGTTGAGTTTGATAAGCTCTTTATAAATTTTGGATACTAGCCCTTTATCTGCTATGTCATTTGCAAATATCTTGTCCCATTCTGCCAGTTGTCTTTTGGTTTTGTTAACTGTTTCCTTTCCTTTCCTGTGGAAAAGCTTTTGATCTTGATGAAGTCCCAATAGCTCATTTTTGCCCTTGCTTCCCTTGCCTTTGGCAATGTTCCTAGCAAGACGTTGCTGCGGCTGAGGTTGAAGAGGTTGCTGCCTGTGTTCTCATCAAGGGTTTTGAAGGATTCCTGTCTCACATTGAGGTCCTTCATCAATTTTGAGTCTATGCTCATGTGTGGTGTAAGGAAATGGTCCAGTTTCATTTTTCTGCATGTGGCCGTCCAATTTTCCCAACACCATTTGTTGAAGAGGCTGTCTTTTTTCCATTGGACATTCTTTCCTGCTTTGTCGAAGATTAGTAGACCATAGAGTTGAGGGTCTATTTCTGGGCACTTTATTCTGTTCCATTGATCTATGTGTCTGTTTTTGTGCCAGTAGCTTACTGTCTTGATGATGACAGCTTTGTAATAGAGCTTGAAGTCTGGAATTGTGATGCCACCAACTTTGACTTTCTTTTTCAATATTCCTTTGGCTATTTGGGGACTTTTCTGGTTCCATATAAATTTTAGGATTATTTGTTCCATTTCTTTGAAAAAAATGGATGGGATTTTGATAGGGATTGCATTAAATGTGTAGATTGCTTTAAGTAGCATAGACACTTTCACAATATTTATTCTTCCAATCCAGGAGCATGGAACATTTTTCCATTTCTTTGTGTCTTCCTCAATTTCTTTCATGAGTACTTTATAGTTTTCTATAGATTTGTATAGATTCTGTGCCTCTTTGGTTAGGTTTATTCCTAGGTATCTTATGGTTTTGGGTGCAATTGTAAATGGGACTGACTCCTTAATTTCTCTTTCTTCTGTCTTGTTGTTGTTGTAAAGAAATGCAACTGATTTCTGTGCATTGATTTTATATCCTGACACTTTACTGAATTCCTGTGAAAGTTCTAGCACATTTGGAGTGGAGTCTTTTGGGTTTTCCACATATAGTCTCAAATCATCTGCAAAGAGTGATAGTTTGACTTCTTTGCTGATTTGGATGCCTTTAATTTCTTTTTGTTGTTTGATTACTGAGGCTAGGACTTCTAGTATTATGTTGAATAGCAGTGGTGATAATGGACATCCCTGCCATGTTCCTGCCCTTAGCAGAAAAGTTCTCAGTTTTTCTCCATTGAGAATGATATTTGTGGTGGGTTTTTCATAGATGGCTTTGATAATATTGAGGTATGTGCCCTCTATCCCTACACTTTGAAGAGTTTTGATCAGGAAGGGATGCTGTACTTTGTCAAATGCTTTTTCAGCATCTATTGAGAGTATCATATGGTTCTTGTTCTTTATTTTATTGATGTGTTGTATCACATTGATTGATTTGCAGATGTTGAACCAACCTTGCAGCCCTGGAATAAATCCCACTTGGTCATGATGAATAATCCTTTTAATGTGCTGTTGGATCCTATTGGCTAGTATTTTGGTAAGAATTTTTGCATCTGTGTTCATCAAAGATATTGGTCTATAATTCTCTTTTTTTGATGGGATCCTTGTCTGGTTTGGGGATCAAGGTGATGCCAGCCTCGTAAAATGAGTTTGGAAGTTTTCCTTCCATTTCTATTTTTTGGAATAGTTTCAGGAGAATAGAAATTAATTCTTCTTTAAATGTTTGGTAGAATTCCCCTGGGAAGCCGTCTGGTCCTGGGCTCTTGTTTCTTTGGAGATTTTTGATGACTGTTTCAATCTCCTTACTGGTTATGGTTCTGTTCAGGTTTTCTGTTTCTTCCTGGTTCAGGTGTGATAGTTTATATGTCTCTAGGAATGCATCTGTTTCTTCCAGATTGTCAAATTTGCTGGCGTAGAGTTGCTCATAATATGTTCTTATAATTGTTTGTATTTCTTTGGTGTTGGTTGTGATCTCTCCTCTTTCATTTATGATTTTATTTATTTGGGTCTTTTTTCTTTTGGATAAGTCTAGCCAGGGGTTTATCAATCTTATCAGTTCTTTCAAAGGACCACCTCCTAGTTTTGTTGATTTGTTCTACTGTTTTTTTGTTTTTGTTTTTGTTTTTGTTTTGTTTCTATTTCATTGATTTCTGTTGTTTGGGGATGGAATGTTCTGAATATATCTGTGATGTCCATCTGGTCCAGTGTGTCATTTAAGGCCTTTATTTCCTTGTTGATCTTTTGCTTGGATGATATGTCCATTTCAGTGAAGGGAGTATTAAAGTCCCCTACTATTTTTGTATTATTGTCGATGTGTTTCTTGATTTTGTTATTTATTGGTTTATATAGTTGGCTGCTCCCATGTTAGGGGCATAGATATTTAAAATTGTTAGAGCTTCTTGTTGGACAGACCCTTTGAGTATGATATAGTGTCCTTCCTCATCTCTTATTATAGTCTCTGGCTTAAAATCTAATTGATCTGATATAAGGATTGCCACTCCAGCTTTCTTTTGATGTCCATTAGCATGGTAAATTGTTTTTCACCCCCTCCTTTAAATCTGGAGGTGTCTTTGGGTCTAAAATGAGTTTCTTGTAGACAGCATATTGGTGGGTTTTTTTTGTTTTTTGTTTTGTTTTGTTTTGTTTTTATCAATTCTGATACCCTGTGTCTTTTGACTGGGGCATTTAGCCCATTTACAGGTAACTACTGAGAGATACGAATTTAGTGCCATTGTATTGCCTGTTTGGTGACTGTTACTGCATATTGTCTCTGTTCCTTTCTGATCTACTACTTTTAGGCTCTCTCTTTGCTTAGAGGACCCCTTTCAATATTTCCTGTAGAGTTAGTTTGTTGTTTACAAATTCTTTTAGTTTTTGTTTGTTCTGGAAGCTTTTTATCTCTCCTTCTATTATCAATGACAGCCTAGCTGGATATTCTTGGCTGCATGTTTTTCTCGTTAGTGCTCTGAATATATTATGCCAGTTCTTTCTGGTCTGCCAGGTCTCTGTGGATAAGTCTGCTGCCAATCAAATATTTTTACCATTGTATGTTACAGACTTCCTGTCCCGGGCTGCTTTCAGGATTTTCTCTCTGTCACTAAGACTTGTAAATTTTACTATTAGATGACAGGGTGTGGACCTATCCGTATTGATTTTGAGGGGGATTCTCTGCACCTCCTGAATTTTGATGCTTGTTCCCTTTGCCATATTAAGGAAATTCTCTACAATAATTCTCTCCAATATATCTTCTGCTCCCCTCTCTTTTTCTTCTTCTTCTGGAATCCCAATTATTCTAATATTGTTTCGTCTTATGGTGTCACTTATCTCTCGAATTCTCCCCTCATGGTCCAGGAGTTGTTTGTCTCTCTTTTGCTCAGCTTCTTTATTCTCTGTCATTTGGTCTTCTATATCACTAATTCTCTCTTCTGCCTCATTTATCCTAGCAGTAAGAGCTTCTATTTTTAACTGCACATCATTAATAGCTTTTTTTAAATTTCAACTTGGTTAGATTTTAGTTCTTTTATTTCTCCAGAAAGGGCTTTTATTTCTCCAGATGATGTTTCTCTAATATCTCCATGCTTTTTTTGAGCCTGGCTAGCACCTTGAGAATGGTCATTCTGAACTCTACGTCTGACATATTACCAATGTCTGTATTAATTAGGTCCCTGGCCTTCGGTACTGCCTTTTTTTTTTTTTTTTTTTTTTGTGGTGAGTTTTTCTGCCTTGTCATTTTATCCAGATACGAATATATGAAGGAGGGAATAAAATACTTAAAGGGTGGCAAAGACCCCAGGAAAATGTGCTTTAACCAAATCAGAAGAGACCCTAAATCGTGGGGTGGAGGGGGGAGAAAGGGGGTAAAGAGAAGTTCAGGAAAAAAATTTAAAAAAGAAAACAAACAAAGAAAAAATATAACTTAGAAAAAAATATATATATACACACACACACACACACACACATATTAGAGTGGTGACTAGAACAGGGTCACCCAAGTAATTTTGGGAGTATTTTGGTCTCTTAGAAGAAACCACCTCCCAAAATTTTAAAGAATGAAAAACATATATAAGGGTAAACACAATGAAGAAATGTAATATGACTATAAAGGTGAAAAAATTTTTTTAATTTCTAAAAAAGGAGTTAATAAGATAAGTTGGTTGGGAGAATAAAAAAAAAAATAGGTGGAGAGATTTTTCTCTGGCTGGAGACTAGAATAATGCCCTGTGCTAGATTTAGGGTGTATTTTGATCTATTAGAAGAAGTTGTACCCCAGATATTTTTAGAAGAAAAAACCCTATGTGTATACAAAAAATAAAGTTAGATACAATGAAGGATAAAATATGACTACAATAATGAAGGTTCAAAAGATTTTTTTTTAATGAAAGGTATTGTTAAGATAAACTAGTTAAAAAAATTAAAAGAGGAAAGGGTAAAAGTTTAAAAAAATTAGAAAAAAAATAAAATTTAAAAAATTAATTAACTTTGCAAGACTAAAGAATCATGGGAAGAAAGCCATGAATTCCATGCTTTGCTTTCTCCTCCTCTGGAATTCCGCTGTTCTCCTTGGTAAGTGAACTTGGTCTTGGCTGGATTTCTTGTTGATCTTCTGGGGGAGGGGCCTGTTGTAGTGATTGTCAATTGTCTTTGCCTGAGGTGGAATTGCACCATCCTTACCAGGGGCCAGGCTAAATAATTGGCTCAGGTTTGGTTTTGAGAGCTTTTGTTCCCTGAATGCTTTCCGCAGAGTTCTGGAGGACAGGCAGCCTCCCAATCTCTGGCCTGGAGGGAATGAAAATGGCAGCCTCCCAATCTCTGGCCTGGAGGGGCCAAGTGCTCGGGCCCCACTCCTCAGTCCAAACTTGGAGAAAAGCGCTCAATCACTCCCATCTCCCTGGCCTCCAGCTATGCTCCAAGCTCACCCAGCCTGGACCAAGCATCTCTGTCTCTGGCACACAGCCCCGCTTGGAGTCTCTGAACCCCCTGAGCTCTTCTGGGTTGGGGGGCGGTTTCGCCAGATCTTGCAGGGCCCCTGCTCACAAAGCAGTGGTCTGTGCCACAGATCACTCAGGTAACCCTGAGCTGAGAGCTTACTCCTCGGCTCCATCCCTGTAGCCAGCTTCCCCACTCTAATACCTGTGAGCTCTGCAACACTCAGACACCCCCTATCCTTCTGTGACCCTGCGGGACCTGAGGCTGCACTGTCCCTGTGTGGGCTTCACCCCAGCTTAGCCTCTGGAGTGATGTTCCTCAATGGAGCAGACTTTTAAAAGTTCTGATTTTGTGCTGCATTGCTCCGCCACTTGCTGGGAACTGGCCCCTCCCCCTGCAGTCTATCTTCCTGTTGCTTTGGATTCACTTATCCGCTGGTCCTACCTTGGGAAAGTGGTCGATTTTTTGTTTCTAGAATTGCTGCTCTTCTTCTCTTCAATCTCCTGTTGGATTTGTAGGTGTTTAGAATGGTTTGATAAGCTATCTAGCTGATCTCCTGCTACCCGATGTTGTCTCAGCCTGCCACTTCTCTGCCATCTTGACTCCTACCTCAATTTTGACCATTTTTAAGTGTGCAGTTCAGTGTCATTAAGTGCATTCACAATGTTGTGCAACTACCACTTCTATTCATTTCCAGAATTTTTTATTTTCCCAAACAGAATCCCCGTACTCATTAAGAAATAACTCCCCATTTCTCTTCCCTCCAGTCCTAGTATCCACTATTCTACTTTCTGTCTCTAGGAATTTACCTCTTCTAGATATCTGGAATGTCTAAATCATTTTGTTTCATCTAGAAATGTAATCATACAGTATGTGTCTTTCTGTGACTGGCCTGCTTCACCTAGCATAATGAAGTTAAATAATATTTTAATGCAGGGTTTTTAATAATCAAAATAAATACAGAAAATTCATGATGAACAAAATATCGAAATTTTAGACAATGATAGGACCAGTATCACTAACTTTTCCTTTTGCCATGGTTCCAAGGCAGCTTACACTGATCCAGTCTGAAATTTTTGATATTTTTTTCATCATGAAATTTTTTACATTAATTTTTGTTTTCAAAAATATTGCATTGAAATATTATTTAGCTTGATAACTGACTTTTGGGGGGGGGCACCAAGGCAAGATAAGTGCCTTCTATGTCTTATCATAGACCCAGCTCTGGTAACAAACCCTATCCTTCCACCACCGCAAACAGTGTACAACCTGAGTAAGATATGATGTGCTTGTATGCAAACATAGCTTCAAGACAAGTCTTTCCTTAGCCACCACCACCTCCCAGTGGGACCACTACCCTTCAGCCCCTCTTATACTCTTGAGCCATAACTGGGCTCACAGCTCTAGCTTGCACATTTAGCTGCACTGTGATTATTGTCTTCTATATACCTTTCTGGTCTGTGAGCTCTTTGAAGTGAGAGACTGAATATCTTTCATCACGGTAGGCACTCAGCCTTGTACAGTGTTGGGTTCATAGAGGATGTTTAATAATTATTTGTTGACTGAAAGGCCCTTTGGCTCTCTTTCCCACAATGAGTATTTCAAAATAGCAAAGTGACATTTTGCCTTTATCTGGTTTAGTTCCAATAAACCATATAGGATTATTACATACTGCATACTATATGTGATGTATATATTATAGTATATAATTATGACTTTAGTTCCATAATTCATATAGGTCCATGTTAAAGGGCTGGTGACCTAGAAAACCCTAACTGTGGCATAATTCAGAAAAAAAAAATTTGGAGTTCCCTGGTCTCCTACATGTTCATAGTCTTCCAGGCCAAGGACAACCCACTCTTGCCTCCTCCAGCTGTCTTTGCCCATTCAGCATCTTCCTTGGACTGCTGTGTCACAGGCAAGAGACAAGAGTTGAGCATTACTGGAACAGAACCCACTTCTGGTTTCCCAAAGCACTGATTCCACCTCTGTTTCTGCTTGACAAAAGTCCTGTCCACATGCTGGCCTGGCACTCTTGGCTGTCCCACTCCTGGCTATGGACCTGGCTGCACCTCCAGTAGGAATGCCTGCACCCCTGTTTGGTTTCCTGATCTTACTTCCTGTCTTGTGGCCACAGTCCTGACATTGGCTTGTCTCTAACCAGAATCTATAGCCAGCATCCCCGGTGTTCCAAGTCTTGGCATCATGACTTATAGACTTCTCACCTTTGAATTTAGTTTGGACCCCATCATCTCAATTGATATTTCACTTCTTATTTGATGCCAGTAGAAAATGAGGTTTCCAAATCCTTAAGTGCCTAGAATTGTTCATCTGGCTCTACATGTAGAGGTCTTTAAAGCAAAACTAAACAACACACCATCCAAAATCGCAGCTTCTGAATTTATCACCCACCCCAGAGTCAAACATCCCCATCCTAATGAAGTTTGTTTCCCCAATAGCTAGAGTTTTGCTTGGATTGATTTCGCTATAGCTGTTGGATCACTTAACTTTATAACTAGAAATTTTCTTCCTCTTTCAGGATGCCTGCTGTTTCTGAAGTTCCTCCTTCCTTTCCGTCTCCATAAACAGTCTTCAGTGAGCATGCACAATTAAGACCAATTGACCAAAGAGGCTTGATAAGCAAGTGCCCAGGTAAGACAAGATAGCAACAATTCTCTCAGAGCTATTGCATCACCTTTCACAATACTTAAGAATAAAGTCAGAGCTAAAACCAATTCAAATCGATCTTTCCAGTTTGATGAATGCCAAAATTATTTTACAAAGATCAAAACTGGAACAAAAAAAGGAAGAGTTCAAGGAAGATATGTCATCCAAATTCATCTTGAGACTCTGGGAGAGCAGCCCAACTCACGAATTTTTGTCATGAAATAAATGCCCATACGCATTCATAAAAGTATACATGTAAAAATACTGTAGTTCCTTCATGGCATAATACAGGCCTTTGAAGGTAAGTGTGTTTCATGGCATTGATCTGAATCTCTTTCTTTATATAGAGTCTGATTATAAACAATGAAACTCATTTTCATTTGTACCCTATAGAGTTAGATTTCTTTAGAATACTATTAGATAACTTGGATAAATATGCAATGATGAAATTATTAGTATGTTGTTATTTTTACAAACATATGCTTTATTAGTTTGCTATGGCTGCTATAACAAAGTGCCACAGGCTAGGCAATTTGAACAACATAAATTTATTGTCTTGTGTTTCATGAGGCTATGAGACCAAATTCAAGGTGTCGGTAAAGTTGTTCCTTTTCAAGACTATGAGGGAAGGATCTGTTCCAGGCCCTTTCCTTGGCTAGTAGATAGCTATCTTCTCACTAAGCCTCTTCATGTCATCTTTCCTCGATGAATGCCTATCTCTGTGTCCAAATTTCCCCTTATTAAAACAATATCAGTCTTATTGGAAAGGAGCCACCATAATGAACTTATTTACCTCTATAAAGACCCTGTCTCTAGATAAGGTCACATTGTGGGGTACTGGGGGTTAAGACTCCAACATAACCTTTTTGTAGGGGTTGGATATCAAAATTCAACCCATAACACATATCATATTCATGTTTTTATACCTTTCTTCACTTAAGGAAGGATTTAAGATAAACATGTGCAACAGGAAAAGTAAATTTAGAAAATATGTTGGTCAGTTTTCCCCATGCTCATGGGTCTTCCAGAAGAGCTGCTTTCCATTGTGGTAAGGACCAGCCCCTTTGAGGAGAATAAAGAAGCAGGACAGCTTCCTTTGTTTCCCGTGGGTCATGATTTTCTGAGATTATGATGTGATGGATTATGATGTGATGGAGGGCACAGAAAATTTTAACATAGATATTTTATTCTCAAGTTCATGAAGCCCTAGGATTAAATGACGCAGTTCATCATTTGTTGAAAGAGCACACCTCTTCATCACAGTCCATACTCATTCTTAATCCCATTCTTATGTCACCAGTCAGAATTTGCTACATATTTTGTGGGTCCAGTGCAAAATGAAAATGTGGAGTGCTTTGGGGGAGTAGGTGTTGGGCAAAATGGTTAAGGGAGAGTGAGATATAAAGGCTTCTGTTTTGCGATGAGTAAGTCATAGAAATCAAAGTCACAGCATATGAGGGAAAAGAAAATATTGGGTCTTTTGTTCAAAAATTATTACGAACTTTAAGACAGCAACATCAGAGCATTAAATCAAGTGTGGTGCTTTTCTAAACCCAGAGCCTGTATACAGTCACACAGCATGTATACACAGGAAGCCAGCCCTGAACACAGTGTATTTGAAGCAAGCATACCAAATAAACATTTTGCAATAGTAAAAATATTGTTAAATTGTGTTTTGGTGAAACTTTTAGTGGAGGGTTCAGGGTGCAAGTGAAGGAAAGAAACTACATTACTAGTCAAAGTTTTGGATTGGTGGGGAGACCAGATCTCAGTGGCTTACCCAAGGTTTACTTCTTGCTCATTGCACTGTCAGAGGCTGGTCAGTCAATAATCCTGTGACACTTTCTGCAAGCAGCCCAGGGGCCTTCCTTCTTGCAACTGTACCATCTTGGAGTTCTTAGCTTCCAATCACAGGGAGTAGAGAGAGAATAGACAAAGCCTGCCCTCTCTACTTTGTTCCAGACCAGAAATGATGTATTATCTTTGTTCATGTTCTCATTGACCAGAACCCACTTCAGTGTTCCCAACCTAGCCTCAAACAGGCTGAGAAATAGTTTCCTTGTATGCTCAGGAAAATGAATTGGTGAACATCTAGCTTAACTCTGCCATGGAAACTATCAGCCTCCATGGAAATAAAATAAATCCTTCAACTACATATTAGTAAGTGTCAGCTAAGTGACAGGGCTGTGCAGGTCTTTGAGAAGAGTTTGGAGAAGGTATTTCAGTACCCATCCTTCAAAGGCTTAGTGCTTTGTTGTGGAGGTAAAACACACAAACACCAGAAAGAGCAATATCAAAAGAAGTAACTATATCATGTGGGATTAGGAAAACTTCACATGGGAACTTGTACTTGAGAAAAAGTGGAAATAAATGAAGATCACCCAAATGAGAACAAGCAAAGACTTTTTGTTCCAAGCTTGCTATAGCAAGGGATTCTGTCACCATCTCTTGCATTTGTCAGAGGCTCAGAAGTGGGTAGAGGAATGGGAAAGCTATACAATGAAAAAAAGACAAGGCTGCAGGGCCCTGACTAGAAGTGGTTGGCATGAGGAACCTGTAGGTGAGCTAACTAAAAGTGGCACATCCTGTATGATTGGTTAAGACTTCCTCCAACTATTCCTAACTTGGAAGTGGGGGCAATAATTATGGAAATTATTAATTAAGTCCTAGATTTGGGGCCCATTATTCACAAGGTATTATTATTTGGCTTCCTAGATTGTTTTTTGCTAAAAACAGTGGTCTGAGTACCTACAAGTCTGAGTTGTGGGTAGTAGGTTGGCTTCCTGGACCGGCTACCACACACTGTGAGTCAGAGTCCTATTTTTTTTTAAAGATTTTATTTATTTATTTGACAGAGAGAGATCACAAGTAGACAGAGAGGCAGGCAGAGAGAGAGAGAAGCAGACTCCCCGCTGAGCAGAGAGCCCGATGCGGGACTCGATCCCAGGACCCGGAGATCATGACCTGAGCCGAAGGCAGCGGCTCAACCCACTGAGCCACCCAGGTGCCCCCAGAGTCCTATTTTTATATATGGTCTACTTATCATCTGTGTTTTTCAGTCTCTCAGGAGCTCTAGAAAGACCATGGAAGGACAGTTCACAAATAGCATGAGCAGAGATTGTTTTTTTATAATGAAGAACAAAGAACCAAATCAGTATGGATATTTCATGTTCACTCACTCCCTTATTCATTAATTTCATTAACATTCATTGGATATCTACTCCCTTCTGGGCATTGTTCTTGGGGGAGATATAATCCTCAAGCAGTTTATGGACTCTCTTATGCATGGTCCTGCTGGTGCCCTATAGAAAACAATTTGAGGGGCTACTTTCTCATTTTTCCCAAGATGAGATATAACTAGTACAGATAGATAAGAAGGAAGTTAATTAATCACATACAATGGGTACCTAGGGCATTCAGGGTAAAATCTCACCCAGAGATTAAGAGGAGATGGAAGGAAAAGATGGACATGTAAACAAACAAGTGTAATAAAACATTGTTAAAAGGCCTTCCCCACTTCTACTTAATAATTCCATGCTGCCTACCAACCAACACCACCCAGATGCAGCCATTAATGTCTATCCAAAGGCAAAGAAGTCAGAGTCAGTTTCCTTTAAGTTTTAGTGAGCCCGATGGTGGATTTGTTCATACCCTTCAATGTCATTGTATTCATATACAGTATTGACCCAGTAGTTTTCAAACTCTGATTCCCATAGCTGGGTTAAATATCCCTCCCTTAAAGCTGCCAGAAGGGGCGCCTGGGTGGCTCTCTCTCTCTGCCTGCCTCTCCATCTACTTGTGATTTCTCTCTGTCAAATAAATAAATAAAATCTTAAAAAAAAAAAAAAAAAAAGCTGCCAGAAGGATGGATGCCTGAAATCAGTTCCCTGTTCAGCCCTCTGAGCTGAATTCAGGACATATTCAGGACATATTCAATGTCCTCAGCAGGCCATTGAATACCAAATGATGCCTCCCAATCATGGGATATAGATACCATGAAGTTCATTTTTTTACTCCTCTAATCCTTTGGAGAATGGTCTATGTCAGCAGGAATGTCAGAGAAGAATTTGGGCTTCATGAAATTGAGCATGTTGCTTTAAACATTTATGTCCATTGTGTATATGGTCTCAGAAGATAGTGCTAGCAGCTCCATCCCATCTTATAGCTGAGCAGTTACGAGGTTCACACTGTGTTCAGTGAGGGACACAAAGAAATGAAGAGCAGATTCTACTGAAGCTTCAGGAATGATCCCTCAAGAGTGATAACCAAGGTAAGAAGAAACGTGAAAGATAGATCCACTGGGACAGATCAGATTGGAAAAGGCATCCCAGGTAGACCAGCCTAGCAAGCAAAGGCCCATATGGATAAAATAGCATGGAACTTTCCAGAATAACAAATCCTTCAGGTTGATCTTCTCCTAAATATGCAACTCTGGATAAGACCCATCCTCTGGAGGTAAGATAACATGGTGGATACTGTGCCAGATGTTTCCAGCCAGTCCGGTTCATTTATGGAAAGAATTCATTAAAGGATGTGGCCGGAGAACACAGGAAGTTGCATGTTCCCCCACAGCAAATACCGCTGGCCTTGCAAACATTCTCCTTACAACCCCAGGGCTGGATGCACTGCCAAGCTCACAGGTCCCCACCAAGGATCCAAAATCACATACCATATTGTATGTGGTTTTATGCATTACCCTTGATTTCCCAGATTATTAATGAAATTATTACTGTATCTGCTCCCTGGCATCCACTGCTGTTACTCATGAATCTGGTTCCTTAAATTCCTTCAGGATAGAAAGCAGGGAAGGGAAGTACCGAGCTCAGGAGAGCCTCTCAGGTAACCACACACATCCTCCCACATGCTGCTCCATAGTTGTCTGGTTCCCTCTACCTCTGATGCAAGAGACTCGAATGGGGTCTTCCCCTCCCTATATAGTACATTCCTTTCTCTCCTTCTTGCCCACAAAACATGCCTGGCAGCTCTGGTGACCAATGAACACATTGTACAAAGAGGAAAACAGGTGACCTCCTTCCCCCCATTTTAAAAATCCACGGACCCACATCAGCACATGGCTGTGTTTTCCCTGTTGGCACCAGAGTAGGGCCTCAAGGTACAGTTGTGCAGATTGTATCTTGTCCAAGGAAGGGATATGGAGGCGGAACAGACCCTCACTGTGTCCTAAGTCCTGATATGAGGCAATATTCTTCAAGAGGACATTGAACCCCTTTGTTTTGCTGAAAGACACTGTATGAGTTAATATAGCTCTGAGTTTCAAGTTATATGAATTCCAAACTCTCAATTAATATATCCAAATACATCCTATTCTGAAGGAGTTCCAGGATGATAAGCTCCTACCTCCACCAGTAATGCCAACTCACTTCTGCATCAGTCTGAATACCAATTCAGAATCCAGTGGCCTTGTCTTGTGAAATGTACACTGAAGAAAAGACTGGAAGTCCGCTGGAATGGTTTTGGGCCTTGGATCATTAACTTTATTCATTCATTCAACAACTATTTATTAAGGATATCTTCCATTCCAGGATTGGGTATAAGCACTGTAGGGGTACAACAGTTAACAAAATAGACAAAAATCCTAGCCTTTATGGCACTTACATGAAGGAAGGGAAGGAGACTAGCAGAGGGAGACAGACAATAAATAAACAAAATTAGTAAATGAAATATATGGTGTTCTAGATAGTCAAAGGTGTTGTGGAAAAAGTAAAGCTGGGGAAGGGGGTAGAGCTATCTGGGGGGTGGGGATTACAAGTATAAGCAGTCAGGCAGTAAGGGAATAGTCCATGTAGTTAAATGGGGGAAATCATTCCAGGCAGAAGAAATAGCAAGGACAAAGACGCTAAGGCAGGAACATCCGAGGCTTATCTGAACTAGCCAGGAGGCCAGTGTATCTGTGATGGAGTGATGAAGGATCAACAAAAATAGAAGATACAATCTAACTACAAGACCTCATATAGCCACTTAGCCTTTATATCCTTAGTTTCCTCTTCTGTAAAAAAAAAAAAAAAAAAAAGGAGCAGTAATACCATTTCATAGGGAGCCAAAAAAGTGCCAGAATATATTTGGGAGAACTTGGTAAACCATAAACATAGTAAGGCATTATACAACTGAGACATCTATCCTTTCCCTCTCCCACCCTAATGCCATCTTCACTTTTCTTTCTCTGTGTCCCTACCCAGCCATGGGTACCACACAAAATGGTAGTATTCCTGCCCAAATTTCTCCAAAATGTGGTATGAACAACACCACCCCCTTCATATCCTGACTCAGCTATTTGTAGAGGTCTTTCGCACCCAATGGCTGCCCAATTTTAGAGAAGGAAGGAAATGCCCACCAGATACACTTAACCACCCACTAGCTACTACAAGGAGTCAGCCATCTTTGTACAGTGCCTAGCACAGAGGACAAGCTCCATAAATGCCTGGTGAATTGGATGGACCTGAGAAGGAATTTAATGGGCTACCTGGGTGGCTTAGCTGGCTAAACAACTGCCTTCAGCTCAGGTCCTGATCCTGGAGTCCCAGGTCAAGTTCTGCATTGGGTTCTCAGCTCAGCAGGGAGTTTGGGTCTCCCTCTGCCCCTCACCCCACTCCTTTGTACTCTCTCTCTCTCATTCTCTCTCTCTCAAATAAATAAATGAAATCTGAAAAGGAACTTACTGCAGAGGCAGAAAGAAGGAATAATAATGCAAGTGACAACAAAACAGAAGCCAAGAACTAGGGAAGACCTACGCAGACACTCATAATTAAGATAAAATTCACAGGTAAACCTGTAGAATGTTGGTCTCTAAGGGACAACCTGCTTGCCTTTGTCTAGCATCTGAAGCCACACCTTCAGGCCAGATGGCTGCCATGGGTATCTGCTCTCCATATGAGGACACAACTCTGCTGCGGCTGAAGAGATTCACAAGGGAATTGGGAGTAGGTACAATGGAGAAAGTCCCAGAAAAATCAAGGCTTACAGTCACACTGATCTATGGGACCAATTTATGTTTATTGGTTTATCCCACGGGAAGGCTGGTTCTAGCATTTGATGCTCAAACTGCCCAGTTCCCCATTCACAGTGAGGCAATGGCTGAACTAGGCCAGTCAGCCACGAGGGCCTTGGCAATGTCCAAGTAGCTTAGGTAATCCAAGTTAAATTCAACTAGAGAGAGGGAAGAGTCAAACTTCAGGGCAACCAAACACAAACACCAAGTTTAGAGGCAGAATAAGAGCAGGAGTAAGGAGCTAGGAGCTCAGTCTGGCAGGGAAGAGACCAAAGAAAGAGAAGCAGACTCCCAATGGAGAGAGATCCAAGTGGTCACCTCAAAGAGCTCTGGGGCACACTGGTAGTGATGTCACCCTGACTTAAAGGGCAAAAAGGAGGTACCACAGCAATTTAGGAAACAGACATCCCGCAAGCCTTCTTCACAGCCTGTTTGGTGATACTGAGTGTGTCCCTCTGAGCTCTCGCCCTTCCTTCTACCCACGTTTCCCACAAGCCCATGCTGTTACTTTTGATACAATAATAATGCTCTTATTAATTCCCTAACAAGTCCCTTATATTCCCATACATTCCATATTTCACACTTCCTATCTCCCACCTATTTGACACACACACAACTATATGATGTGAAGGGAGCCTGGCAGACATCAGCACTCCCATTATACAGAAGTCAGAGATGGAATTGTGACTGGAGGCAGGATCTTCCACACCACATCTAGTTCAATGCAGGGCTGGGGCTTAGAAATCCTGGACAACTTCATGCTTAACATAGTAACAGAAAAAAAAAAAAAAAAAAAACAGAAAACAAAGCAATGACTTCATTTCTCATGTATCAGCATTTGAACTGTGCTTTGGTAGGTGCTGGGTTATGATGAGGCAAGACAGATTTCTGGTGAGGTATATGAAGCGCCAATATACCTCTACCGACTGGTCAGTCACATATCCGCTGTCCTCAACTTGCTCCTGCCCTCATTTAATAGACAGCAAAGGTGACATTATGCTTTAAAGATAAGAGGATCCTAACCTTTGTAGTAAGGCTCTAATCAAGCCTTTCTGATTCCTATGAAGACAGGCTACAAGCATTCCAGTCGCAGGACCGAACTTTTCTCCCCAGTGTCACATTAGTTTAGAAAGAAGAATATTGTTCCTCCTTTCACTGAAGAGAAATATATCTACATATATATGTCTACACATATATTTATATTATAAAATATGTATATATATATTTTTAAAGATTTTATTCATTCGATAGACAGAGATCACAAGCAGGCACAGAGGCAGGCAGAGAGAGAGAGGGAAGGAAGCAGGCCCCCTGCTGAGCAGAGAATCTGATGCGGGGCTCCATCCCAGGACCTCAAGATCATGACCTGAGCTGAAGGCAGCGGCTTTAACCCACTGAGCCACCCAGGTGCCCCAAAATATGTATATATTTTAAATATATATATATATATTTACACAGAAACATAAGCAAAAGCGCCTCTTCCACAAAATCCATCCCTCACTAACAAGACGCACATTCTAAGACAAGTCATGCTCTGGGTGCTTTCTCTCCATTAAGGTTGTTTTGCTGCTCGTTAGATTTCGTTTCACCTCCACCTGGGTGCTAGGAATTTACACAAGATATGGTATGGTCCATGGGGCGCCTGGGTGGCTCAGTGGATTAAGCCGCTGCCTTCGGCTCAGGTCATGATCTCAGTGTCCTGGGATCGAGCCCCGCATCGGGCTCTTTGCTCAGCGGGAGCCTGCTTCTCTCTCTCTCTCTGCCTGACTGTTCACCTACTTGTGATCTCTCTCTCTGTCAAATAAATAAATAAAATCTTTAAAAAAAAAAAAAAAGATATGGTATTGTCCAGCTCCTCCCCTCAGAGATGATTCTGGTGCATTCATCTGGCTCAGGAATTGGGGTGTAATCACCTCAACACATCTCTGTGGTTTCATCTGAAACACAGGCTCTTCCACCGGCCTTTTCCCCAAGTCTGTTTGGAAGAAAATCCGAACATCGTCCTTAAACCCTGCAAGGCCCTGAAAAGGGCAGCTTTGGTAGATCCAAAAAGTTCTTGACTCTTGACTTGGAGAAGGCCAATAGAAAATCCTGTACCATTTCAAAAAACACAGTTTCTGGACTACCACCAGATTTCTCTCTCTCTCTCTCTCTCTCTCCAGCAAATGGTTTTTACAAGCACTTTGAATGTATATGTTTAACACAAATTATTTGGTTCTTAATAAAGTGCTGGCACATCTAGATTTCTACAGCACATTTTTGCCTTTGTGAGGATTTTAATATCTTTCTCTCTGATACGAGTCCCAAAAACCTCTGGGTGAGCAGAGCTGGCCTGGGACTGTTACAGGCTAGATGTCCAAAGTTAACAGCTATTGGAAATTTTTATTTATTTTCTTCTTCTGTTTGAGTGTACTTAATGCTATTAAAGTTCTGTCTGGCAGCAGAAAAGGGTATAAAAGTGGCCACTTACGAAAAGCCATTAGGCCATTCATGACAACAGCTGCCTGATATTGCATTTGATTTAATTGGAAAAGGATGCAGGAAGTCTGGGGCGCATTAAAGAAACTCAGGGTTTGGAGATCATAGGAATTTTCTCCTCTATTTTCTTCTAATAAAATTACCATTATTAAGTAATTTATTGAGTGTCAACAACATACTAGACACTTTTTAAGTTATTTGAAATGCACTGATTAAGGGAAAATCATTTAAACTCTTTTGGAAGGGCTCTCTGTGGACCTTCCCAAGCCTATGTTCAGCTGACAGGGTGACACCGTCATTAAGACCATCCCCCAATAGCTATGGAGTCAAAACCAAGACCCTGAGCAGGCATGTAAGGCTCTCTCTCCCCCCTTTGGCCCCAGCTGTCTCCAGACCTTCTTCCACCATTTAGTTTTCCAGCCACAGCACAGCGTCTGCTGCTCCCCAGGCTCGGTACCCTCTCATTCCCCAGCCCTGGCACCGCTCTTCCCTCCGCTTGGCAGACCCTTCCCACCTTTCCCTGCTTTGCTTAGGGAATTCTTCTTCCCTCAAACACAGGCATCAGATCTAGCAAGTCCACTGCTAGGGGTATACCTGAAAGAACTGAAGGGACTCAAAGAGACATATGCATACCCTTGTCTGTGGTGGTATTATTCACCAAAAAAAAAAAAAAAAAAAAAGGTAAAGGCAATCCAGGTGTCCATCAACAAACAAATATATAAAGAAAAATGTAAAAAAAAAAAAAGTGGTATGTGTATTCCGCGGAATGTTACTCAGCCTTAGGAAGAAAGGAAATTCTGACACACACTACAACATGGAAAAGCCTTGAGGACGCTATGCTAACTGAAATAAGCCAGTCACAAAAAGACAAATACTATATAATTCCACTCACACGAGGTAATTAGAGGATTAGTATCATAGACACATAAAGTGCAATGGTGGTAGCCAGGAGCGGGGGGAAGGAGAGGGTGGGGAGTTAGTGTTTAATGGTAGAGATTCAGTTTGGCAAGAGGAAAAGAGCCCTGTGGATGGATGGTATTGGTGGTAGCAGACGGATGTGAATGAACTTAACACCATTTAAAAATGGTTAAGGTGGAAAACTTTAAGTAATGCGTATTTTGCCACAGATTGCCACAGATTAAAGATTGGAAAATGAAAAATAAAAATTTTTAAATCTCAGCATCTCTATGAAAACTTTCCCCATTTCCCAGCACCAACAGAATTGGTCCTTTCTTCCTCTGAGCTCCGACTCGGAAATTAATTCAAAATTAATCTAGTCTTTTTTTTTAAAAAGTAGATATGAGTGGCATTAATTTTTCAGATCTCAAGAACACATGAAACACTCTAAGTCTGCCTTTAAAAAGGTAAAAAATGTATTAGATCCTTCTAATCGTTTCTGTTCCTTTCCTTATACAACTGACATTGAGTGACTGGGCCAGCTTCTTCTCTTGACATCTCCCTGCTGAGTTCCCAGTATCAGATCAACTCTCTAACTACAAGATGCACAGACAGTACAGTCGGACCCAGTACCCAATTGGTTCCACTTGTCTCAATTCCTTAAACTAGATTCTACTCCGCTTTACTTTGGCTCACCCAGATGAGGCCTCAGGCCACTGACTGATGCTCCCCTTCCTCTAGTCCTGTGAATATTACAACTCTGGCTCCCCAACAGACCCACCCATACACATCCAGCATAGTGCAGGGTCCTGATGAAATGACTTTGTTTTTAAAAGATGAAACTTTAAGGAGCATTCCAAACTTTCAGGGGCTAGAAGGAAGGCAGGTAACAAGTGCATAAGTATTCTCTTAAAATGCTAATGTTCCTAGACTGTAAGAAAGTCAAGTGTTCATCCATTAATATAAATTAGAAGTAATCTCATTAACCAAATCCTACAAAAGATAGAGTGCATAGGAAGTGAATTCTGTTTGGGGGCTGGGCGGAGGGGGTGGTTACTAGTAATAATTGTAGCATACGGTCCGTTTTGGAGAGGGGTAGGGGGTACGGGTAGGGTTAACACAATTAAGGAAACTATGTGCCAAGAAGACTAAAGAGAGCACAAGAGGGAGGAAGATGTTAAATAATAATCATCCTAATCAGGCCTAGTTGTTTCTGTGTCCCAAAAAGAAAGAACTTTTCTTTTCCTCTGCCCTGCACCAAAGAACTCGAAATCAGCACTGGGGCTCTGACTGTGAGTTGTGCTATGTTGTCAGTTAAGAACGACTTTATGAAAATATTTCTTGACTCACCGTCTTCAGGAATACTATATCTGCACATGTATTTTAAATGAATAAATAAGTGAGCAAATACTATATTAAGCATATAATCATTATATGTTCACTTGTAATTTGTTGGAAACATAGGCTAGCTTCCAAACAATGCTGGGAATGTTGTTTGTTCAATAGAATATTCCCTGTACTGAATGTAGTTAGTAAACTGCAAACTAAAGAATAATTCGGGAAGAAATACCAAGAATCGAGGCACCTGCATGGCTCAGTGGGTTAAGCCTCTGCCTTCAGCTCAGGTCATAATCTCAGGGTCCTGGGATTGAGCCCCACATTGGGCTCTCTGCTCAGCAGAAAGCCTGCCTCCCCCTCTCTGTCTGCCCGCCTCTCTGCCTACTTGTGATCGCTATCAAATAAATAAATAAAACCTTAAAAAAAAAAAAAAGAAATACCAAGAATTGTCATCCTCTGCATTAGTCTCCCAGGGCTGCTCCACAAGTTACCACAAACTTGGTGGCTTAAATGACAAAAATGTGAAATTCCCTCACAATTTTAAGGACTAGAAGTCTGAAGTCCAAGTATCAGCAAGACCACCCTCCCTCTGAAGGCTCTAAGGATGATCCTTCCTTGTCTCCTCCAGCTTCTGGCACCCAGAAATCCTCAGGGCTCTTTGGCTTGTAGCTGTATCATGTATCATGCTCTTCTCTCCCCTTGTCTTCACGTGGCCATCTTCTTTGTGTCTGTCCTCTGCCTAAATCGCCCTCTTCTTTCTTTTGCAAAGACACCAATTATGGAGCTGAGTAGGTTAAGTGGATTTAGTGGATTAAGTCTAGAATTATTTCACGTCAAGATCATTTTTCCCTTTTTTTTGTTATGTTAGTCACCATACAGTACATCATTAATTTTTGATGTAGTGTTCCATGATTCATTGTTTGCATGTAACACCCAGTGCTCCATGCAATAGGTGCCCTCCTTAATACCCATCACTGGGCTTACCCATCCCATGCCCCAAACTCTCAGTCTGATTCCCTGAGTCCATAGTCTCTCATGGTTCTTCTTCCCCTCTGCTTCCGCTCCTTCGTTTTCCCCCTCGTTCTCCTAATGTCGTCCATGCTATTCCTTATGTTCCACAAATAAGTGAAACCATATGATAATCGTCTTTCTCTGTTTGACTTATTTTACTTAGCGTAATCTCCTCCAGTTCCATCCATGTTGATGCAAATATTGGGTATTCATCCTTTCTGATGGCTGAGTAATATTCCACTTTCTATATGGACCACATCTTCTTTATCCATTCGTCTGTTGAAGAGTATCTCAGCTCCTTCCACGGTATCTCAGTTCCTTCTGATGGCTATTGTGGACATTGATGTTATGAACATTGGGGTGCACATGGTCCTTGTAGTTACTGTATCTGTATAAATACCCAGGGGTGCAATTTCTTTCAAAACATGTCTCATCTCAAGTTCCTTAACTAATTTCATCTATCAAGACCCTATTTCCAAGTAAGGTCATATTCTGAGGTTCCAGGTGGACAATGAATTTTTGGAAGACATGATTTAACCCACCATGCCCTCCAAATGGGTAACCAGTAAATGTGAATATAAGAATGAGATGAGTTGTCTACAGGAGTACCCCACTATTACCATCAAGAATGAGATACATCCCATACCTCATGTAAGGAAAGGAATATCTTCTAAAATCTCAACAAGGAAACCACAATGTAAGCTGCATAATATCAATTATTTATACCATTTAAAGTTATGTTAACAGGATGTTGAAGAAGACCAGAGGAGGGGGATTCTGAAAAACTTAGGGAGCTTTTATACCATCCCAGAAAGAAAATGATTTGATTGTAGTTAACTATTACTAGTTACCTAGAGCAGAATGTTCTCAAACTGCTTTTCACAGAAAACTAGTTCTATGGGATGTTCCTAGAATTAACATTGTACACACATGCACACCCAAACACAGTTGAGTACTCAGCATTCTCAAAACCACACTTGTGAGGAGCAAAGCTAAGGACCTGCCCTTGTCCCATGGTGACCTCACCACAAGGCAGTGATGTGGAAGGGTTGCCCTAAGCAGCCAGCTGTGCTTTCCCTCCACAACCCACTCTCTTCCTATAGCCCTCTACTCCTGCATTTAAAAAATATGCAATGCACACATTCCACATGAGGATAAACTCTTGACAAGGGACTGGAAATTCCCAAGTATTTATTTTCTTTTCATCAGTGAACTGAAAGAAGAAGTCATTCTCCTAAGTACAAGAATATTATTCATTTATATATAATTAAATTGCACAGTATAGTTTAAATCATACAATGACCTTCTTAAGTTAAAAATACTAAAAATGATGTTTGAAAATGTGGTTGTGCTCTGAAGCATCATTCTGAACTTGCACCTGTTTGAAGATTCACAAAAGGAAAAAGAGTTTTCTCTATATACCTTACTTAAAAGTTGGGACTCCGGGCGTCTTTCACACATACACATGCGTACTCACACACACACACCATAAACTCCTCTCCCACTCACCACACTCAGCTCCTCGCTGCCAGGCACACCTCTTTACAGGAAAGAAGACACAAACAGTACACCAAAAAAAGAAATCAGCGAAACCAAATAGTGAGAACAGAGCATTGGATGTGGGGCAGGAGTGAAACATGACCAGAAACCTCCAATACTTTAAAAAAAAAAAAAAATCTGTTACACTTGGGTGTACCTCTAAGTCTACAAAGACTGTTCTCCACTATCTTCACAATTTAGATCCATCCTCATCACTGACCCTACAACAAGCCCCAGCAACTTGAAGTCCCCTTCTGGCAGAGTAATAGCAGAGACAAATTTATCATTGGTGGTTAGTCTGATCAAGCAAGCTGATCCTTGGTTGGGATGTGTTTCCCAAAAATGTCAGGGCTGGAGACAGGAGGGAAATGGACATTCTGGGCTCTAAATAAATGTTTAGATAGATGGATGGAGATATTTGTGAAAACATGTCCCAGGAAGACAGAAGATGGTTGTTTAAATTTTCAATGACATAATAAAGCTATTAATGAGCTTGGCATTGGACCATGACTTACACATGTCTACTTTTTATAAAATGAGAATACGCTTAACTGTTAATTACCAAAATCACTAGGCTAATTGGAACAATACATCTTTGGTTTCAATATGTCATTGTGTGTGTGTGTGGTCTCAAAACCTGTAACTATTTGTAAGTATTTGTTATTCCTTATAAGATGATTAAGATCCCAGATACTCCCAAATTTCAGAATGTTACCTCTAACTTGATGCCTTCTGAAAAATACTTTGATAACTAAATGCCTTGTTATTAACTAAGCTAAGAATATTTTTTAAGATTTATTTATTTATTTAAGAAAGAAAGAAAGGTGGGGAGGAGCACAGGGAGAGAAGCAGACTCCAGTCTGAGCGTGGAGCCCTATATGGGGCTCCATCCCAGGACCCTGAGATCCTGACCTGGGCTGAAATCAAGAGTCGGCTGCTTATCTGACTGAGTCAGCCAGGTGTCCCTAAGCTGAGAAGATTTTTTTAACCTCATACTCACATAAATTCCAAAAGACACTGAGCACTACACTTTTTGTGCTTTGGGTAAATGGCATAACAGATTTCAATGTCATAAAGGCTAGGAATCTGGGACAGTGAGTTCTCACTCTGGGATGTGTGATTTGGGGCAGATGACTTTAATCTACCTGGATTTTGGCCTCCTCACTTGTAGAGTACCGTGTGTAGGTTAGAATAACTGCTTAAGTTATATTAAGATATATTTCTATAAAGTGAAAATTAAAAATATATAATAACCATTATGTACTTACATACCCAAGCTTCACAAATGCATTGATAGACTTTGAATGAAGTTCATCACACACACACACAAAAAAGACCTAAACAAAAAACGAGACTCAGGGGTAAAACCAGCCCTGCGGAGAACAGACGCCCATACCTGTAGCTGGCAATTACAGATATGAGATTCTAAACAAAAATATGCCATTAGGCTTTTCCAAGGGTGGAGACACTTAGCCAGGCTATGGAAGATAGGGCAAAGAGGTTTTTTTTTTTTTTTTTTCCACATAACAGTATCATTATTTTTTCACCACACCCAGTGCTCCAGGCAATCGGTGCCCTCTATAATACCCACCACTTGGTACCCCGACCTCCCACCCACCCACCAATTCAAACCCCTCAGATTGCTTTTCAGAGTCCATAGTCTCTCATGGTTCACCTCCCCTTCCAATTTCCCTCAACTCCCTTCTCCTCTCTATCTCCCCATGTCCTCCGTGCTTTTTGTTATGCTTCACAAGTAAGTGAAACCATATGATAATTGACTTTCTCTGCTTGACTTATTTCACTCAGCATAATCTCTTCCAGTCCCATCCATGTTGCCACAAAAGTTGGGTATTCATCCTTTCTGATGGAGGCATAATACTCCATAGTGTATATGGACCACATCTTCCTTATCCATTCATCCGTTGAAGGGCATCTTTGTTCTTTCCACAGTTTGGCGACCGTGGCCATTGCTGCTATAAACATTGGGGTACAGATGGCCCTTCTTTTCACTACATCTGTATCTTTGGGGTAAATACCCAGGAGTGCAATGGCAGGGTCATTGGGAAGTTCTATTTTTAATGTCTTGAGGAATCTCCACACTGTTCTCCAAAGAGGCTGCACCAACTTGCATTCCCACCAACAGTGGAAGAGGGTTCCCCTTTCTCCACATCCCCTCCAACACATGTTGTTTCCTGTCTTGTTAATTTTGGCCATTCTAACTGGTGAAAGGTGATATCTCAATGTGGTTTCTTCACAGCAAAGGAAACAGTCAAAAAAACAAAGAGGCAACCCACGGAATGGGAGAAGATATTTGCAAATGACAGTACAGACAAAAGGTTGATATCCAGTATCTATAATGAACTCTTCAAACTCAACACACACAAAACAGACAAGCATATCAAAAAATGGGCAGAAGATATGAACAGAGACTTCTCCAATGAAGACATACAAATGGCTATCAGACACATGAAAAAATGTTCATAATCACTAGCCATCAGGGAGATTCAAATTAAAACCGCAAAGAGTTCTTAAGATTGCAGAGAAGAGGGGCGCCTGGGTGGCTCAGTGGATTAAAGCCTCTGCCTTCAGCTCGGGTCATGATCCCAGAGTCCTGGGATCGAGCCCCATATCCTGGGCTCTCTGCTCTGCGGGGAGCCTGCTTCCTCCTTTTTGTCTCTGCCTGCCTCTCTGCCTGCTTGTGATCTCTGTCAAATAAATAAATAAAATCTTTAAAAAAAAAAAAAAAAAAAAGAGAGAGAGAGAGAGATTGCAGAGAGGGTCCCCTTGCAAAGAGTAGTCAAAGATTTGGGCTTTCTTCTCTTTCCATGAGTGCTAATCCCCCTCTCCAACTGACTCACTCCAAAAATGGGCAGGTTCAGCTTCCATAGAAACCTTACCACAAGCTCCTGAAGTCCAGAGGGCATAGAGCCTGATAAAGGCAGGAGACTGGTAAAGGCATCAGTGTGTCCCTGATGGCCAAGAGAGGAGAGGAAACTTCCATGAGAGCGTTGGGAGCTGAAAAGAAGGAGATATGTCTCTTATAGCTAGGAAGGGCCTCATGGAAGACAGCAAGCCTTGTGGCATCTGGAAACAAGCCCATCCAGGAGGTCTCCCTGCCCGGATGAGGAGACCCCAACAGCAAGGCTCTGGGTGGAGTGCACCATCAGAAGCATAAGCAGAAAATGGTGCCAGACAAAGATATGATGGGTAGTTCTCTCATGGAGAAGTCTCCAAATAGCCTCAGATGTGTCCCCATATCCTCTGCCGTAACCAGAGGGCACTGACCCAAAACTGAAACTGAGCCAGTCAAGTCAGATCTTTCTGCCCTGACCTCTCGTTTCTGCTGCTGCTTCCTCTGTTGTGTGTGTGGGGGAGGGGGGGAAATGGGGGGGAGATGACTCCATGCTCTCCCTGTGATCCAGGGACAACACAGAGTAAGGAAAAGAAGAAGCTGAGCCTGTAAGTCCAGGCACTAAGCACAGCGAAGGATGCTTGAGTGAGAGATTAAAGCTTCTGTTGAGATTGGGCTTTTTTAAGAACTTTCAACTCAGACTATGAATTAATACCTAAAAGTAACACCAAAGCTCTCGAATCTGCCCAAAATACCATCCAGGAATAGGGAAGAGAGATTTCCAGATGCACACGTGAAAGAAAATAAGTGGTGTGAAAACATAAAAACCATGTTGTGATGTCTACCCCACCAAGTCCTATTGTTACATAAATATTTTACCATATTTTTGTCAGAGCCTTCTTTTAACAGATAAAACTTTATAGATACAAAGTCCTTCCTCCCAGTTTACCTCTCACCCTCCCCAGAAGCAGCCTTGATCCTGAAGTTGGCTTATGTCATTTCTGCCTGTTTTTATATTCTCACAATGTAATTATAGATTTGAAAACAGCATATGGTATTTTAAATTTGAGGCATGCTAAGGTCCTTTGTAACTGATCTGTGGGATGGTATGCTTTTATTTATTTTAATTAAATTAACAGACGTGAAGGGACTTTTTAATTCCCCCTCTACACTTGAGTCTCCTTGTTCATGAACAAAATACAACGTATGACACGATAATGTGGAAAGAGGAGCCTGTCCTGAGCAAGTGGCTGGGCTAAATTAAATGAAGCAAAGCCAGCCAGGTAGTTGCTTTGCAAGAGGAAAAGAAATCACGGTGCAGATACAGGATGCAGCCAGAAGAGGGCGATATAATCTAATAAAAAGAGTGCATGCTAGGGCAGTAATTACTTGGTGGCTAATTAGACACAGACCTCTAACACAACCTTTAAGCACTAGAAGGTAAAGTTGGGAAACACAGGTCTGGTCATGTGAATTATTTGCCCAAGATAAGAAAGCTGGTTAATATTTACCACTTCTGCCTTCTAGTTCACCACAATGGGAGGTCTGTTGGCAGTCCTGTAAAATGACTAATTCGGCAGACACAAGAAATCAGATTGGCCTAAATCAGGATGATGTTTGTACTTATTGAATTTTCTGTGGTCCCTTGTGCTGGCTTTAAGCCCTCTACACGCTCAATCGGGCACTTGGATCATCACCAAGATATTAGTGTTCATGGAGAGAACCAAATTCCAAAGAATTTGGAAACATAAAAATATAAAATTGTGCAATATGCAGGGGTATTTTTAACCCCCTCCCAAAAAACAAACAAAAAAACTTTAAGCCCTAATTATTTACATTTATTCTAAGCTATGTTGATAATGTTTTATGTGAAATTTTTCTAATGCTATCAAACGTACATGCTATGGATTACCCAGTTGGGATAGGGGTATGAATCAAATTAGGACAGTTAATGCTGAAGTCACAAAGAAAGGCCAACATCGAAGTAGCTAACATTTTAAAATGGGGATCAGCAAATCGGTCCAGACCTAATTTTCAAATAGTTTTATTGGAAGAGAGCCAAACCCTCTATGTACATAGCATCTGGGGCTCCTTTGGAGTAGCTGAGTAGCTGTCACCAAAACACAGGGTATCTTCACTTTGGCTTTTTGGTCTGCCAAGCCTAAAATATATACTACCTAGTCTTTCACCCAAAAATGTTTGCCAGCTCCTCTTACAAAGCAAAGCTGTCCAATCAGGCTTTCTACGATGATAAAAATGTTCTATTATCTATGCTGTGCAGCACATTAGCCTCTAGCCTCACATGGGTACCGAACACTTGGGAGTGTGGCTGGCGGTTACCATCCTGGACAGCAACGGAAGAGCAGAATTATTTTATTTTATTTTCAATTAATTTAAAATTGAAAGAGACACATGTGGTCAGGAACTCTGAGGAATTAATCACCTCATGGCCATCTGTCAACTCTTGGCTCCCCACAGTGCTGAGGTTGTATTACTTAGAAAAACAGGCTGTGGGACAGACTCGCCCCAGGGCAGGATTTCACTGACCCTGGCCTCACAGTGTTAATGCATGGAGACTCTGGGCTCTCTTTGGGACTTCAGCACCAGCTGTCCTCTCCTTCCCACGACTCTCTACTTCCTTCTGAAGGACCATCGCTCAAAAACTCCCCTGGGGGAGGGTGCGGTGGTGGACAGGGAAGGCACAACCCACCACTACGTAAAGCTGGATTGAATTTCTTTGTCTTATATTTAACTTCTTTAACCTGTACCAGTGAATCGTGTAGGGATATTTTGACTGCAGGGAACAGGACACCTAATCCCCGCCTGAGCAACCAGGGTCTATTTACTCCCACAGTAGCCTAGAGGCAGGCAGCCCTGGCATTGGCTCCTCCCATCTTCATCAACACCAGAGCCAGCATTCTACGGTTCTGCTGAACTTCCTCTCTCAGTTGTAAAAAGGCTGCAAAGGCATCCAAGTCCGAAAGAAGTGGGAATGCGCATTGCATCCAATACATCTGTCCCTTTTCTCAGTGAAGCGCAAGACATCCCAGAAGATACTCTGGCTATAAACTCTCACCTTGTTGGTACCGGGATCAGAGACCCACCAGAGCTTCAAGAGCTCTAAGAAAGGCTGAGAAACAGGACTGGATCCGCCAGGAATAGCTGTCACCCAGGCATGAGCACACCAGTCCCATGACGGAGGGGGTAGATAATTGTGTAAACGACTAACAGTGTCTCCCAGTTAGAGAAGAGCTTAGGTCCCAAGGGTGTCCTCCGTGATAGCTTTCCAGGATGTCATGAACAGGTGTGCGTTATTTGTACCCATCCCTTGGTTTGAGAACTATTTATTGCCTACCTATGCAACATCAGGCATTGGGCCCGATGTCAGGCCGGGGTGGAAGACAGGGCTGCACATGCTGGCCTAGAATATGGGGTGTCTGTACAAAGGGGTGAATGAAAGGTTTTGTGAAATAATACAAAGATCTGTGACAAGTAAGCCACCAATTTACATATCCACTTAAGCGTCTCAATACACTTTACCTGCAAGTATTTTCTGAGTGACCCGGCTCATGATATTTTACTGCATATCTGTAAACACAGTATGCTTTGTGATTATTTTGATTGTTTTAAAACCTCCTAGGAGATACAAATCTTGGTGAGTCCATGTGTAAGAAAGGTGCTAGAGTTTTTGTTACTTTTCTGTGTAAGTCCTCCATTCTACTGGGGTGGCAGAAATAGTATCCATGAATTTGTAGTTCTCCACGGTTGAGCTTAAGTCCAGGGAGAAAGGAGACACCTTTTGAAGGAAAGGAACAGCCTGACCAGTGACAGCATCTGAATGCATCAGCAACAGTTGAGGTCCAATCCCATCATCCACCTGCTTGTGGAAAATACATCCCTCACTCAGCCTCATGGCCCCTTCAGGGATGATGCACGCCTTGCTCTGCTTCTCTGTCTTAGGAAGTCATTCTGCAGTTATGTTCCACGGTGTGGTACAGGTGATTCTGTGAGGCTGCTAGGGCCCCTTACAGGCTCAGCAACCACTGTGGTCATCTCTACTCTGAAGTCTTACCGCCTCTACGTAAGAGAACAAGGTTCAGCCCCCAACCACATTATGAAATCCTACAACTCCAACAAAGGGCTGTGTGGCCTCCTGGGACTCTGGCAGGAGGGTGGGACAGAGGGCCACTCTCCAGAAACCCACTTATTTCTGCATTCTTGAGGCTTCCTTATCTCTTTTTCTCCCCTGGAAACTTTCAGCCAGTTATTTGAGGGCTTCTATGTAAGTTTATAGTAATATATTTTGTCTTCAAGTATTTTCCATCGTAGATCATTTACATGTCTCCAAATCAGAGCCATCTCCAAAGCAGCAGAAGAAACTGAGAGTGTGGGGGAATTTGTCCAATAAGGAGGAAGACAAGAAGCTTAGCTTTTCGACCATCCCTCTCCTCCCCGTGAGACCCACTGTATGGCCAAAGCAAAGCTGTAGGATCACCCCTCCCTTCCACATTAGCTCTACCTGCATGTCTGAGATTTTGCTTCCCTTTGAAATTATCCTTCAGATTCAGATGGAAATAACTTATGTGAACACACACAATGAGTCACAGGTAAAGCACACTCTAAGCAAAGGGACAACTGAATCAGTGAATTGTGTCTTGAAGGTTGAAAGGGGGCTGGCAGATTGAGGAGCTGGAGAAAGCTGCCAGACACCGATGAAAGAGGACAGCCTCAGGCACCAACACTAGTTGCAGTAGTTACGTGCTGGGAGTATTTAAAGAACTGCAAGTCCATTAGTCCCCCTTATCCATGGGGATACGTTCCAAGACCCCAAGTACATGCCTGAAACCACGGGTAGTACTAAACCCTACATATACTGTTTTTTTCCATACACACACACACCTGTGATAGAGTTCAATTTATAAATTAGGCACAGTACAAGGTCAACAACTAATAATAAAATAGAACAATTATAACAACCTATTATGATGGAAGTTATGTGATGAGGTCTCATTCTCTCTCTCTCTCAAATGTCTCATTGCACTCTTCTCATCCTTCTTCTTCTAGTGAGGATGTGAGACGATAAAATGCCCTCATGGTAAGATGAAGTGAGATGAGTGATGCTGGCTTTGTGACCTAGGTTTGCGCCACTCGTGACCTTCTGAAGATACGTCAGGAGAACCATCTGCTTCCAAACCAGTTAACCGAGGGAAACTGAATCCTCAGACAACAAAACCACAAATAAGGGGTGGAGGGGGGGGCTGCTTTACCTCACCAGCAGTCATGTGCATTGGTTTAGTTCTACAAAGTTCCTGCAAACACTACATTAACTAGTACTGAACCACTGCTTCTAGGGGAAAAGATAGGGTTAGGTTCCGACAAGCTTGTGGTCACTATATATTCATCAACTGATCAATAGTTGAATTTCTTTTATCAGTGTTCATACTTAAAGGCAGTTATTTAAGATATATTATTGATTTGTGAACATGGAACTTACAGCCAACAGCACTATAACTCATACTTGGACAGAGCTTCCCTAACACATGTATTTTCTTCATAAGGAACTTCTCACACTTAGAAACACTAGACAACACTTCAGCATTATGCTTGGGGTCATCGTGAACAATGAGATCAAGAAAAAGTATGATACGGGGTGCCTGGGTGGCTCAGTGGGTTAAGCCTCTGCCTTCGGCTCAGGTCATGATCTCAGGGTCCCGGATCAAGCCCCACACTGGGCTCTCTGCACAGCAGAGAGCCTGCCTCCCCCTCTCTCTCTGCCTGCCTCTCTGCCTACTTGTGATCTTTCTTGCTGTCAAATAAATACATAGGATCTTAAAAAAAAAAAAAAAAAAGTTGATACAGAAAACATGGCACCAAACAAACTACGAGAAGGACAGTTCGTGTTGGGACAGTCAAACAGTAGCCTGCGCCCAGAGTGGGACCACCAAGGACACCTGCGGGAGGACCAGAGATGGACTGTGACCCCTCAGATTTCTATAGGTTGGGGCTGAAGGAGTTTCTGATGCCTTGTGACTATGAGCCCCTCCTTGACCCCCTTCCTGGACTCAAGCATGGTGAAGCAAGGGGTATCCGCTGTAAACCATCACACATCGTTTAGCAAATTCTGTGACTTCTTTGGGAGTTTCCATGTGATACCTAATGTCACAGGAAATACATTTTAAAGCTTTTTTAATTCCCCAAATTATCTTTCCTGGAAAATAACTTGAATGTGAATATTTTTCTGCAAGACCCATTATGTTTTCATTTTGAGATTAAAAATAAAAAGCTAGAGGCACCTGAGTGGCTCAGTCAGCCAAAAGTCTGCTTTTGACTCAGGTCATGATGCCAAGGTCCTGGGATCAAACCCCAGCAGGGAGTCTGCTTCTCCCTCTCTCACTCCCCCTGCTTATGTTCCCTCTCTCGCTGACCCCCCCTCTCTCTGTCAGATAAATAAAATCTTTTTAAAAATAAAATAAAATAAAATTCTAATGAAAACTACATCATTTTTGGAAACTGCTTTCCATTTTCAAATCTTAGATATGTTATTTTGTAAACTCTAGGTTGCAAATTGTTTATCTGTAACAAAAAAAAAAAAAAAAAAACTTAGACCCTCTGCTGTTTTAGGTCCCTCCATTTCTGGGACTCTGGGATTCTGGCTCTCCTACTCTTTGAGCTTGCAACTTTGGATCAAGTCCATATCAGATGTAAACACCCAAACTCTGAATCTAAAATTGTCATCAACCAGTAAGAACAGATAAAGCTTCATAGAAGTTAGCTCCACTTTTTTAATGGCTAGAGGCTACTGAAAAATGTAGAACTGAACCTCAGAAGAGGAAGACTTTGAACAATACCAAACTGCCTGAGGGGTTCTGACTAACTAGGCAGAAAGGGATGACAGCCTGGGGCAAAACAGGAAAAAGGGAGGGAAAAGCAAAGCACCCAAAGCACCTCTCACAGAAAATGTGCACCAGACGGACGCAGGAGACTCAGAACTCCTGAGCTGATTCAGCCTGGCTTCTCAAGGTCAGAGGCCACTCTGTCCCTCTGTCAGGAGAACAGATTCTCCTGAACACAGCACAGGGGACACCAAGCCCAGACGTTGCCTTTGGCTGAACTGGAAGACAGAGACAGAGGGCTGACTCCAGTGCTATTCATTTAAATGAGAGAAAATATGAACTCGAGAAAATAGGTAACTAGGAAAGAAGCCAAGGAAAATAAATTTGACACAGATTTATAAAGGAATAAACCTAATTTTTTTTAGAAATCCACAAAAGCAGAAGTTATACATGGTAGTTGGAGAACTGTATAAAAGGTTCAAAACTCATCTAGGAAGTTCTTATTACCTAGTGTCCCCAGAGAATAACCAACCAAATGACCTTTGTGACTGCCACATGGCAGCATTATGGACTTGCCACACCCCAGGGAAGGGGCTCTCCTCCATGGAAGGAGGAAAGATCATAGGCACCTACCCTATGACTAAAACACACCTGACAGATGAAGCTATGCAAATGAAAGCATGATTACAAATGTTACAGCTACAAAAGGATACCAGATGACTGAAAGATTGTCCAGCACAGAATAGAAGACATAGCCTAGTTCAGATACATGGGTCTGACAGTCCCGCAGCCGGATCTGCAAAAGGATTTTAAAGTGTACATTGTAAGGGAAAACCTGGAAATCAGCCTGACGGAAATCATGGTGACCCGACCATGTCCCTGAGACTATACCATCCTGAGGGTTGGAGGAAATTAACAAATTGAATCATATAATAAGGCAATTTCATTCCTTTCTTACATGGGCTTAACAAAAAATAATTAATTTGATGACCAATTGAACATGAGGGTTTATAATAAATCCTTAAAATTTTATACAAATTATTATTATAAGCCCATGTATTGCTTCCCTACTTTGCCCACCCCTGCCCCAGAGTGAGATTTCATAGTTTTCAACAGATTCTATCAATAGAGTTCATCCAAAAATGACTGACAATCCCAGGTGGTAGTGCGACAGGAGCTGCTGAAGCACTAAGGACAAAAGATATTAGTAAGGTGATTAGCATTTTTGGCAGTAGAGAGAACCAAAAAGAGGTAATCCTGTGAATGTGGAGAAACTATGCTGATGGTTAATTTTAAATGTTTTGGTTTTTGTTCTAAGTAGGCTCCACACCCAGCAGGGCTTGAACTCACAACCCTGAGATCAAGACCTGACCTGAGATCAATGTCAGACCCTTAACTGACTTAGCTACCCAGGCACCCTTATTTGATTAATTTTATTAACCAGTCACCCAGACTAACTGTTAGAGGCATGGAAGTTTACCTAAGCCAGAGGGGACTACTAACAACAAAGAGAGATTTGGGTGAGGGCCATGCCAGAAATACAGTTAATGGTTCAGGAAGACTTGCTTCGTACAAATTAAAATCCTGTTGAGTAGAATCTAGAAATGTCCCATGGCAGAACAGAATGAAAACCGTAACACTGATTTAAATCAATCTTTTCCCTGAAGCTATCAGTTAAAACACTTCTTACAACACCTCAGAGGCAATCAATCAGTGATAATAATGGCAGAGGTTGTGCCACTAATGTCATTTCATTAAAGAGGGGGTGGTTGATTATCTTCACCCATTGCAAGTCTTCCCTCCCCAACCAAATCTTATCCATGACAAATTTCTCCATCATAGGGCCTTCTTGGAGAATCATGGAATTAAAAAGCATTACTATGGGAATTAATGTTCAAAGTCATTGTCTCCAATGTTCCTATTTTAATCCATGTGGGAAAAGGTTCAGTGAATTTTCTCAAGGTTAAAGGCAGAACTGGACTTCCACATCACTGCTCCCTCTTCTGCCTCCCTCTGACAACCATGGTCTTTTACAGTTCACTTGGAATCACCCACTTTCTGCTTTGTGACCCTTTTCCACTAAGCAGGTGTTTCAGTCTTGGGCTTTCATTCACCTTTCATCTCATCTTGGGTGGTTAAACCTTGTTCTCAGCTTTTAGATGAAATCCTCTGAGGGCTTTGCTCAGAGCGTTCAGTAACTATGCATTAACTTGATTCATTCCCAGCGCCTAAGGGACACTGCCAAATGCACGGAGTATTTGTTTTTATCAAGAAGGAATTATTCAGACTTCCAGATCATCAGGTACGTTCCTACTAGGAGAAATTACTAAGCTGCTTGTTTGTCAATAATGTGCACTAGAAATGTACTTGCGAAAGCGTTATGTTTGATTCTAATAAGATCAAACAGAGTAGCATGATTTTTCTCTTTAGCAAACAAACAAAAAAGGCTGAAACCTTTTTAAAAAAGTCTTCCTGGTACTATTCATAGCTGCTACAGTGACAAACTGTGACCACCTTACCTCTGTGATATACACATCTCTTCCGTTCTTCTAAGCAAGGCCTCCCCTAACCCCCACCCCTCAACCTCACCCCCATGTCATGTAACTAGAAAAAAATTACAACAGATTCCAAGTGTTACAGCTTTTTTCTGTTTCAGATTGTTTTTTGTTTTCTTCCATCATGAATGTAACTGCTGGACAGACACCTAGACAGAGAGTTGTCTGCCTCAGATGAGCACCATGTCCTATGTTTCCAGACATCAAAAGTCTTATCACCCAGCACCTAGATATTTTTACTGAAAGCTCATTAACGTTCATCCACTGTTTTTTAACAAATAAATACTACGCAGATGACTTTAATTCTCTTTGAAGAATTTGAAACTAGCATAAGTAGGTAGAAATGACAATGAAATTTTACCTCAGTTTAGGAAGGACTTCTCAGAATTCAGGGCTGTTGAAAAACTAAATAGTCTTGTTCACGCACAGCCAAACTGAGGGATGTTCTGCAAAACCTCCTATCTGGGCTCTTCAAAAATAAAAAAAATAAATTATTCTGGAGCAAAGGAAATTACATAACTGGATTAACTGTAGACTATGTGAAAGGAAATACAAGGTAAAATATTTTATCAAATCCTGGTTTGACCAAAAAACAAACAAACAAACAGCTATAGAGAACATTGTTGGGATAATTGGAGAAATCTGAGCACAGAAATACAGTCCACATTAGATAACAGAAATGTATCAACGTTACATTTTCTAATGCTAGTAGTGAGTACTTTGGTTGTCCAAGGTCGTGAGATGAGGGAGAATTAGAACTTCACAGCTTGGCCCTGGAGCCATTTTAAGTTTCCTCTCACTAAAGGTGTTTAAACAAAGACTGACAAAGACTGTCAATGACCTGGTAGTGACTATTAGGTAAGTTTCTAGATATCAGTGAGGGTGAAGGTTGAGGGTCTGGGCTCTTCAAACATGTTAATGCTGTGGAAAAAAAAATTTTTTTTTAATTTAAAATTAAAATTTAAAAAAATTTAAATTAAAAAAAAAATTTTTTAAGCTGGAAAATTGCTCCAAGTTTAAGAAAACTAAGAGACCAGATGACCCCTGAAGGAGATGAATCAGATGAGCTCATGGCCCTGCACCAGGGGTGCTCTAGAGGGAAGAGGTCACACAGTCTTCATGGGTCTGCAGGCACAAACTCCTCCCTGGAGTGATTCAAATCTTTGTGTCTGAGTCCCAAGGTGAAATGGTTGTTCCAGAAATCAAGGAAAACTGATGATGCTAGCAATAACTCCCTAAATGAATAAATCCCTTTTCTTGATCAAGATGGCTGATGAGTCCTTCATTTGACCCCAGAGTCCTCTGGTTAATTAAGAATTACCTGGACAGTGTCTGGCACCACTGTAACGCGATTTATAAGCTAAGTCTTCTCTCACTCCACTTCCGGCACCACTCTCCCCCATTTTGGGGGGAAGAGAGTGAAAGCACATGCACATGAGCAGGGGGAGGAGCAGAGGGAGACGGAGAGAAGCTGGGTGCTGAGCTCACCGATAGGGGTCTGGACCTCATGAAGCTGAGATCATGACCTGAGCTGAAACCAAGAGTCAGACACTTAACTGACTATGCCACCCAGACGCCCCTAAAAATGTTTTTAAATGCAGATAACATCCAACATTAAAAGAGCAACATCAAGTATTTTTTACTTGATTTTGAAATACCGATGAGTAAATTCTTTACATTTAAGCCTCCACTCCCTAATTCACATACTCATTCAACAGACTTGCTTAAAGATAAGGTTTTGTTTTAATTGCCTCCAATCTCAGCCACAAGCCGGCAGTCTGGAAGCATTCTGGCCTGCTTCCCATGTAATCTATCCATTAGCTTAATTCACGGTCACTCAACCACACCATGGCGTCTCTGCGCCTGGGTCTTAAGCTGACACGAGTTTACTGATGTTCACCAGTTAGTTATATGTGCACTAGACTCACCCGGTTCCCACCTATTACTTTGCCCTCAGCCCCACCAACTCTCCTTTCTGGGTTTCCAAACTCTCCAAGAGGCATCTCCCTTGACATCAATTCAACTCACCTACTGAGGAAAAGCCCTGCTATGGACTACTGGTTCTAGTGACCACTTGAGAAAAAATATGGAGAAAGAAAGTATCAGAGGCATCAATGAATAGTTATTAAGGATATTATGTGCCAAGCATTAGGTCATGTATTTTCTATATTATCTCATTTACTCTCTCAGTAGAGAACACAAAGGAATGAAAATATATTCTGTTAGGAAGGGGCAATAGACTGAATAGTACACAACCTGGAAAAGGAAATGGTCTCTCATTTCAAGAGGGAAGGACTTCATGACTCCCAAAAAAGCTAATACCCAAAACTCTCTGTGCACACCATCCATCTAAAACACTCAGGTCTGAACCACAAGCTGTTCCTCTTGTGTTTGTCATCCAAATATGGTATCTTTCCATTTTCCTTATACTCTGGCTTGTCTCCAGACTCCCTTACACCTCTGAGGGCTAGAAGGGAGCTCTGGTCTCCCTGTCACTCCCACACACTAAGTAGATGTCTTGTCCCCGATAGCTGTTCGACCAATACTTAAAGAAATTGCAGTCAAAGAAAGTCAGAGGAGACTTTGGTGAAGAAGGTGAGAAGAAAGGCTTGGAGGGACACCCCCTATGATTACCTCAGCAATAATATAATTGCTTAATTGGCACACTGTACTTAACTTAATTAGGCTATTCAGTATATTTTAGGAGGCAGCTGTAGCATTTCTCCTTGCTACACAGCTAAATAACTTTTCATGGCTTAATTTAAAACATGTTCTTCCACTCAGGACCTGCTTTTGTGCATCTCTCAGTCTAAATGCAACTCCTGAATCCCACCAGTGACCTAGACCTGCATTTAAAAGGGCTTGTGGAGTCATGTAAAGATGTTCTTAGATTTGTTCATGGTTTTATTTTGTGAGCCAGATCTAGATAAAGCCCTTTTCCTGCACTCCTTCACATTTCTTAGAGGGCATCTGGCTTCAATGTAGAACAGGTTAACCACTCAATTTCAGGTTTGGGGAAACTGGAAGCTGTTAGATTGGAATCGTATGTTATTCTCCTAAGGACCATAATTAAACACACTTATAAAAATACATTGATAACAGTATGTCATAAACATTGTACAGTTCTTTGAGAATTGTCAAAAGATTTCAAAACAAAAATTATAAATATGGGCTTGGATTTACTGATGTCATTCATTTATCTTAGCCTGTGACATTTGGAATATTTCTTTTCCTAGGAATTACAAGTGGAGGCAGGTAGAACTATGACAAACTAGAACTGATTTCTTTCTAATATACATTTTTTCTTTGTTTTCCCTGAAATTTTATCTAAATTCCAGTTAGGGGGCGCCTGGATGGCTCAGTGGGTTAAAGCCTCTGCCTTGGGCTCAGGTCATGATCCCAGGGTTCTGGGATCAAGCCCTGCATCGGGCTCTCTGCTCTGCAAGGAGCCTGCCTCCCCCTCTCTCGTGTGCCTGCCTCTCTGCCTACTTGTGATTTCTGCCTGTCAAAAAAATAAATAAAATCTTAAAATAAAATAAATTCCAGTTAGTTAACATATAGCATAGTATTAGTATCAGGAGTAGAATTTAGTGATTGATCAATTTAGTGATTGATAACACCCAGTGCTCATCATAACATGAGCCCTTCCTAATGCCCATCACCTAATTACCCCATCCCTTTCACCCACCTCCCCTTTAACAACCCTCAGTTTGTTCTCTGTTGTTAAGAGTCTCTTATGGTTTGCCTCCCTCTCTGTTTTTATTTTTTCTTTCCCTTCCCCTATGTTCATGTTTTGTTTCTTAAATTCCACGTATGAGTGAAATCATAAGGTATTTGCCTTTCTCTGACTGACTTATTTCACTAACATAATATCCTCTAGTTCCCTCCATGTCGTGGCAAATGGCAAGATTTCCTTCCTTTCCATAGCTGAGTAATATTCCATAGTGTATATATGTGTGTGTGTTCATCAGTCAATGGACATTTGGGGTTTTCCTATATTTTGACTATTGTTGATAATGCTGCTATAAACATTGGGATGCATGTGTCCTTTGAGTCAGTATTTTTGTATCCTTTGGATAAATACCCAGTAGTGCAATTTCTAGGTCATAGGGTAGTTTTATTTTTAACTTTTTAAGGAACCTCCATACTGTTTCCCAGGGGGGTTGTACCAGTTTGCATTCTCAACAGTAGTCTAATATGTATTTTCTTCTAATTACAAAAGCAAAATATTAATTTGTTCATTCATTCATTCAATAAACATTTATTGGGCACCTGCTTTGTGCCAGGCATTGTGCGAGTGGAGGAAACTATGGTGACCAACAATAGACCTGTCCCTGATCTATGGAGCTTGGAATCAGAAATATTTGAATTGAAATCAGGAGAGGAGGAAGTAACTGGGGGATGAAGTGTGAATATATGAAAGGGACAAGAAGTATATTTTAGGGAAAGTAAACAATATGAACAAAAGCCTTATGGGATTTCACCAAGATGGCAGTAGACTAGGTACAGAAATCTCCACTTTTATTCAAAATACAACTGAAACATATATATTGTTCCATGTTAAAGACATAGCTGAGCTCAAAAGAAACAGATAGCCTCATATGCCAGTAATGAAGTAGGAATATACAACCATGAAGATATGCAGTTTTTAAAACCATGCAGTCCTTAGGAGAAACTGGACTACTTCAGGGCTGGCACGTTCATACCTTTGTGAAACAGGAATTTAAGATTTAAGCCCAACGTACATCAAGGAGGAGGAATGGGCATTCTGCTTAGCAGACTGTCCAAAAAAGTGCTGAAAAGCTATATACATTGCCTAAAATCTTGTTCAGCATAAACAAGGTTGCAGGAAAAAGTGGGCTGACTTTCTCAGGTTCTCAGAAACAGAGATTCTGACAGCCACTTATACATACACACACATACACACACTATGAGGTTTGAATTTTGAGCCTACATCATGCACTGGTGCAGAATCAACCACTTTTCCATTACCCATGCAATATGGGAAACTGGAAGGGAGAAACTGGTATCAAAGATGGTTTGGAAGTAGTGAACTCATTGAACTTGGGCTAGGGAAGTAGTGAGCCTTGTCATCAAGACATCTCTGCAACTCAGGGCATGGACATGACTCCCTCTAAAGATAACTCCTTCTGGGGTGCTTAGGTGGCTCAGTCAGATAAGTGTCCTACTCCTGATTTTGGCTCAGGTCACAATCTCAGGGTCATGAGAGCAAGACTCATGTCAGGCTCTGCACGGGGCATGAAGCTTGCTTAGGATTCTCTCTCTCCCCTTCCCTCGTCTCCTCCCCCTACTCTTGTGCACGCTCTCTCTCTCTCTCAAAACAAATAAATAAATAAATAAAGATAACTCCTCCTGAAGTTGAGCTTTTAGACATAAGTTATAAAACATAGGAAGAAATACAAAGCAAAATGGGAAAGTCCAATAGACCCCAAAGTAAGAGAATTTAAGCTTAATAGTGAGTATTAAGTAGGTTTTCCAGTGACTATCTTAACTTCACAAAGAGGAAGTATAAATAAAACTTTTCAGAAGGTACAGAATAAATAAGAATGGGCTGATTTGAAAATGAACCAACTAGAAACTTCCAAAAGGGATAGTAGGGAAACAGAAAGACTCAACAAACAGGTTAACCAGTAGACTAGACCTAGGTGAAGAAATCATTCATGAATTGGAACATGATCTGTGTAAATCACCAAGAATACAGCATGGACAGAAAGAGAGAAAGAAAATATGAAAAAAAGAGTTAGGAATATGATGGCTAAATTGAAAAGTTCTAACATATGTTTAATAGATGCTTTAGAATGAAAGACTTAAGAGACTAGGGAAAAGAAACCTTTAAGAATTTTTTATATTTGAAGAAAGTTAGGTGGATGTCAGAGGAAAAATACATAAAACTGAACAAAATAAATAAAACAGAAGCTTAACTACTGCCAAAAATCAAGAATAAACAGAAAACTTTGGAGGCTACAAGAGAGAAAAGAAGCAACAGTAAGGTTGTTAGAACACTTCTCTTCACCAACCAGGTGTGCCAGAGATAATTGCTGAATGTCTGGAAAATGATGAAAGCATTGTCAGCATAGAATTCAATATCCAGCTTAACTATACTCTAAGAATATGGAGGAAATGAAAACATTTTCATACATACAAAGGCAAAAACATAACTTTCCAGAGACTTTACTGATAAAACCTATTGAAGGATACGCTTCGACAAAAAGAAAATGAATATGCTACACAAAGCTCAGGTGAACCAAAAAAAAATGACAAAGAAGGAAGGAAGGAAAGAAAGAAGGAGAGAGATGGAAATAAAGTCATTGTCATAAGTTGGTGGGGAAAACATGAATTAAAACAAAATCTCCTCCCAACCTAGAAAACCTTTCCATAAAGACAGAAGAGAAAGAAAAAAAATACTGAATAAGCATTAAACAAGAATATGATGCTGATCACCGGCAATAAAGTTAGAGATTGCAAAGACAGAAGAAAATCTTACTTTTTTATATACCTAAGTAGAGAGAACCCATTATATTCATGTTTGCAAGATAAAATTACTAAGTTCATTTTTCTTTATGACTGTAAATAGGGTTTGCCATTTGGAGTCAGGAGACCGCTGAAGTCAGGCCCACCTTCTCCCAGTTGCCAGCACCCTTATTCCCAAGGCATTTTTGTATTTGAAAGCCTTTCTGGTAATTCCAAAATCATACCTGGAAGTGATTAGCCTCTCCACTTGCTCAAAAAGCCATTCAAGTTTAAAAGTTTGAATTTGTATGTTCAACTCATGTTCAAAGCCGTAAAGATTAGTAGTCAGGCAACAATGGTCCTTGTCCTGACTGTGTGCACTAATGAGCTGTGAGGACTCCAGCAAGTCATTTCATCTTTCTGGTGTGAATGCAAAATGAGGGAGTGAGGCTAAATGAGTTCACAGATCCCTCAACTCTCAGTCTGTGTGCCTCTATTTAGGACAAGCTCGATTTGGCTGTGTGTGATGGACTCCCTTTCCTGTTCTTGAAGAGCTTTGGAGTTAGTTCCGTCCTGGAGAACAGAGCTCCTTTCAGGCTAAATGCAAATAATAAACATGAGAGAGAATGAATGAGCAGCTGCCATCTATTCACCCCACTGGGCGGGGGCCAAGCACTGAGGAGGCAAGGTCACAGACTCTAGCCTGATGCCAGAATAAGATGCTGAGGTTTGCAACGAAAAATCACTAGTGTATCAACCCCCAGAAGTTAGTGTCTTAAAACAACAGCCATTTTATTTGCCCACAATTCTGTGGGTCTACACTGGGCACAGAGTTAGCTAAAAGGTTCATCTGTTGGTCTGCCTGGTCTCTCACGCAGCTGCAGCCATCTAAGAGCTCCCCTGGACTGAGTGGCCTAAGACAGCATCAGTTGCATGTCTGAAATTTGGTATTGTTGGCTGAGTGGTCTGTGTGTCCCAAACCAGCTAATCAAGGCTTCTTTGTTGGAAAGCAGTGTTCCTAGAGGGTAAGAGCACAAACCCCTTACAGGGCCTCTTGAGGCTTTAGTTTGAATGCTGAACTTCACACATCACCCCCTGCATTCTACCCATCATGCAAGCTACAGGCCTGCCCAGATTCAAGGGGGAGGAGAAACAGACTCCACCAATGGACAGGAGGAATGGTGGAGTCACATTGCAAGGGGAAGTGAGTAAGGGCATGGGAGGGATATTGTAACCATCCTTATATACTAGTGTCTACACTCATCACAGGCAGCATCTCTAGCCCAGCATGAAGCAGGCATCCAGGAATCACTTGTTTAAAGGATTTCTGTCCTTAGTTACAAAGGCTATGGGTCCTTCTCTCTCCTAGGAGAAAGTAACAGTGACATAGATTAGATGTCTTCCTGCTGGGGAATCAGTTGAAGTACCGCTGAGTACAAATTCTAGTGTACATGACTGGGGGGAGTGGGTATATTTTTTCTTTGACTTGCAATGGGATTGTTATTTCCCTTTGTTCAGCAGCTACAACACATACTGATGTGGAATGCTGGCCCCATAAGAAACCCTTTATAATGATAGTTAGACTTCCAGAAGAAAAAAGATTGTTTAATTTGATTACCATCGATTCAAAGGCAAATAAGATATGTACTGTTCTTTACCATCCTCTTATCTTCATAAGTGAAAAAATTACCTAATCAACTCAATCAAATTCAACAAATATGTATTTAATGCCTATTTAGTGCCAGTAATATAGTCTCTCTGTGTGGCTCAGTGAGTTAAAGCCTCTGCCTTTGGCTCAGGTCATGATCCCAGCATCCTAGGATCAGGCCCCTCATCAGGCTTTCTGCTCGGTAGGGAGCCTGCTTCCCCCTTTCTCTCTGCCTGCCTCTTTGCCTATTTGTGATCTCTGTCTATCAAATAAATAAATAAAAACTTAAAAAAAAAAAAGAAAAAAGGAAAAGAAATCTCATTAATTCTTTCAAAGAACCAGCTTACTTTCTTTGATCTGATCTACTGCTCTTTTGGTTTCTATTTCATTGATTTCTGCTCTGAACTTTATTATTTCTCTTCTCCTGCTGGGTTTAGGTTTTCTTTGTTGTTCTTTCTCCAGCTCCTTTAGGTGTTTGGTTAGGTTGTATGTTTGAGACCTTTCTTGTTTCTTGAGAAAGGCTTGTATTGGTATATACTTTCCTGTCAGGACCTCCTTTGCTGCAACCCAAAGATTTTGAACAGTTGTGTTTTCATTTTCGTTTGTTTCCATTTTTAAAAATTCTTCTTTCATTATTCTCTCATTATTTTTTTGAATTCTTCTTTCATTCAACCATCTTCATGGTTGACCCATTCATTCTTTAGTGGGATGCTCTTTAGCATCTATGTTTTTGAGTTCTTTCCAACTTTCCTCTTGTGATTGAGTTCTAATTTTACTGCATTGTGGTCTGAAAAAATGCAGGGAATGATTCCAATCTTTTGATACCAGTTGAGCCCTGATTTGTGACCCAGGATGTGATCTATTCTGGAGAATGTTCCATGTTTGCTAGAGAAGAATGTGTATTCTGTTGCTTTGGGATGGAATGTTCTGAATATATCTGTGATGTCCATCTGGTCCAGTGTGTCATTTAAAGCCTTTATTTCCTTGTTGATCTTTTGCTTGGATCATCTGTCCATTTCAGTGAGGGGGGTGTTTAAGTCCCCTACTGTTAGTGTATTATTATTGATGTATTTCTTTGATTATGTTATTAACTGGTTTATATAATTGGCTGCCCCCATGTTAGGGGCATAGATATCTAAAATTGTTAGATCTTCTTGTTGGACAGAAACTTTAAGTATGATATAGTTTCCTTCCGCATCTCTTATTATAGTCTTTGGCTTAAAATCTAATCTGTCTGATATAAGGATTGCCACCTCAGCTTTCTTTTGATGTCCATTAGATTGGTAAATGGTTTTCCATCCCCTTACTTTACATCTGGAGGTGTCATTGGTTCTAAAATGAGTCTCTTGCAGACAACATATCAATGGGTATTGTTTTTTATATCCATTCGGATACCCTGTGTCTTTGATCAGGGCATTTAGCCCATTTACATTCAGGGTAACTGTTGAAAGATATGAATTTAGTGCCACTGAATTGCCTGTAAGGTGACTATTAGTGTATATTGCCTCTATTCTTTCCCGGTGTGTTACTTTTAGACTCTCTCTTTGCTTAGAGGACTCCTTTCAATATTTTCTATAAGGCTTGTGTGGTGTCTACAAACTCTTTTAGTTTTCATTTGTCCTGGAAGCTTTTTATTTCTCCTTCTATTTTCAGTGACAGCCTAGCTGGACATAGAATCCTTGGCTATATATTTTTCTCATTTAGTGCTCTAAATATATCATGACAGTCCTTTCTGGCCCTCCAGGTCTCTGTGGATAGGTCTATTGACAGTCTAATATTTCTACTGTTGTATGATACAGACCTCTTGTCCCAAGCTGCTATCAGGATTTTTGCTTTGTCTCTGAGACTTCTAAGTTTTACTATTAGATGATAGGGTGTTGATCTATTTTTATTGATTTTGAGGGGTTTCTCTGTGCCTCCTGGATTTTGATACCTGTTTCCTTCCTCAAATTAGGGAAATTCTCTGCTATATTTGCTTCAATATACCTTCTGCCCCTCTTTCTCTTCTTTCGTCTTCTGGGATCCCCATTCCAATATTGTTTCATCTTATGGTATCACTTTTCACTCAAATTCTCCCCTCATGATCCAGTAATTGTTTATCTCTTTCTTTCTCAGCTTCTTTATATTCCATCATTTTGTCTTCTATATTACCACCTCATTTATCCTAGCAGTAAGAGCCTCCATTTTTTATTGCACCACATTAATAGCTTTTTTAATTTCCACTTGATTAGATTTTAGTTCTTTTATTACACCAGAAAGGGAGTCTCTAGTATCTTCTATGCTTTTTTCAAGTCCAGCTAGCATCTTTATAATCATTATTCTGAACTCTACTTCTGAAATCTTACTAATGTCCATAATGATTAAGTCCCTAGCAGTCAGTACTGCCTCTTGTTCTTTCTTCTTTTGAGGTGAGTTTTTCCACATTGTCATTTTTTTTCAGAGAAGAATAAATGAATGAGAAAACAAAATGCTAAAAGGGTAACAATGTCCCCAGACAAATACACACTAATCAGATCAGAAGAGACCTGAAACCAGTGAATAGAACATAGCCACCTTGATTTTGGGTGTATTTTGGTCTATTAGAAGAAACTGCCCCCTAAACATTTAAAGAAAGAAAAACTTATATATACAAAAATAAGGGTAAACATGATGAAGGTATGGAATATGAATGTAAAGGTTAAAACTTAAAAAGATTTTTTAAAAGGCATTGATAAGTTGATTGAAAAGAGAAAGAATTTTTTTTTTAATTAAAAAAAAAAAAAGAATGTCATCAGGCCTGGATATTAGAACAAAGGCATACACTAGATTTAGGGTATATTTTGGTCTATTAGAAGAAACTATATCCTAAAATTGTAAAGAAAGAAAAACTTATATAGTACTCAAAAAATAAGGTTAAATACAATTAAAGGATAGAATATGAGTATAAAAGTGAGAATTTAAAAAGATTTTTTAAAAGGTATTGATAAGATGTTGATTAAAATAGGAAAGATGAAAATTCAAGGAAAAAATAACAAAAATTTTTAAAATTTAACTTTGAAAAACTAAAGAATTATGGGGAAAAAGCCATGAATTCTATGCATTGTATTTCCTTACCATTAGAGTTCTGCAGTTTTCATTGATCAGTGAACTTATTCTTGGCTGGATGTTCTTGCTAATCTTCTGGGGAAGTGGCCTGTTGTAGTGATTCTCAAATGTCTTTGCCCCCAAGAATGAAATGTACCACCCTTGCCTGGGGTCAGGCTAAGCAATCTGCTCAGATTCATTCTCGGTATCTTTCATTTCCCGTTGGCTTTCCATACAGCTATGGAGGATGGGAATGAAAATGGTGACCTCCCAATCTCTGGACTCATAGGAGCTGAAAGCTCAGGGCTCCACTCCTCAATGCACCCTCAAAGAAAAGCAGTCCATCACTCCTGTCTCCCTGGTCTCCAGCCACACACCATGTTCACCAGCCTGTAATCAAGCATTTCTATCTCTTGTGCATGGCCCCATTTGGAGTCTCCAAACCCAATAGATTCCTGCAGTGCATTCCCATGCCACTCATCCCAGTAGGAGAAGGGGGAGGTATCCCTGGATCTGCCACTTGTGGGGTCCCTACTCAAAGAGGAGTGGCCCGTCTGTGCCAGGGATCAGAGTTTATGCAACCTTGAGCTGAGAGCCCCTTCCTCAGCTCCTCTTTACAGCTGGCTTCCCTCTCAGATTCCTGGGAGCTCCGCCCCACTCAGGTACCCCCAGTCTTTCTGTGACCTCGAGGGTCCTGAGACCACACTGACCTAGCAAGGATCCACTCCCCACTTAGCCACTGGAGTGATGTCCCTCCACAAAGCAGACTTCTAAAAGTTCTGATTTTGTGCTCTGCTGCTCTCTCACTTGCCAGAATCCAGCCCCTCCCCTCAAGGTCTATCTTCCCGTATATCACCTTGGATTCACTTCTTCGCAGATCCCACCTTCAGCAAGTGGTCACTTTTTGTTCATAGAATTGCCGCTATTCTTCTCTGTACTCTCTTTTTGAGTTTGTAGGTGTTCAGAATGGTTTGATAACTATCTAGCTGAATACCTGGAACCCAATGAAATTTAGGTCTCTTACTCTTCTGTTATCTTGCTCCTCCACCTGCCTTTCAGTTTTGTTGATTGTTTCCTTTACTGTGCAGAAGCTTTTTATGTTGATGAGGTCCCAATAGTTCATTTTTTGTTTTGTTTTCTTTGCCTCTGGTGACATGTCTAGCAAGAAGTTGCCACAGCTGAGGTCAAAGATGTTGCTGCCTGTGCTTTCATCTATGATTCTGGTTTCCTGTCTCACATATAGGTCTTTCATCTGTTTTGGAATTTATTTTTGTGTCTGACATAAGAGCATGGTCCAGTTTCTTCTGCACATTGCTGTCCAGTTTACCTAACACAATTTGTTGAAGAGACTGTCTTTTATCCATTGGATATTCTTTCCTGCTTTGTCAAAGATTAGTTGACCATGTGGTTGTGTGTCCATTTCTAGGTTTTCTGTTCTGTTCAACAGATCTATGTGTCTGTTTTTGTGCCAGTACCATCCTGTCTTGATGATCACAGTTTTGTAATAGAGCTTGAACTCTGGCATTGTGATGCCTCTAGTTTTGTTTTTCTTTTTCAGGATCACTTTGGCTATTGAGGATCTTTTGTGGTTCCATGCAAATTTAAGACTGTTTGTTCTAGCTCTGTGAAAAATGTTGGTGGTGTTTTTATAGGAATAACACTGAGTGTATAGATTGCTTCAGTAGTATAGACATTTTAACTATGTCTGTTCTTTTAATCCATGAGCTCAGAATGCTTTTCCATTTCTTTGTGTCCTGTCCAATTTCTTTCATAAGTGGTCTATAGTTTTCAGAGTACAGGTCTTTTACCTCCTTAGTTAGGTTTATTTCTAGGTATCTTATTGGTTTTGGTGAAATTGCAAATGGGAATGATTCCTTGACTTCTTCTTTTGTTACTTCATTACTGGTGTATAGAAATGCAATAGATTTCTGTGCATTGATTTTATATTCTGCAACTTTTCTGAATTCATGTATTAGCTCTTGCAATTATTTAGTTTAGTCTTGGGTTTTCTACATAGAGTATTACGTCATCTGCAAATAATGAAAGTTTGACTTCTTCCTTGCCAATTTGGATCCCTTCTATTTCTTTTTGTTTTCTTATTGCTGAGGCTAAGACTTCCAGTACTGTGTTAAACAGTAATGCTGAGAGTGGATATCCTTGGATATGATCATCCTGACCTTAGGTAAATGCTCTCAGTTTTTCCCCACCTAGGATGATATTAGTTGTGGGTCTTTCATATGTGGCCTTTATGATACTGAGGTATGTTCCATCTATTCCTACTTTGTTGAGGGTTTTTATCAAGATTGGCTGCGGTATTTTGTCAAATGCTTTTTCTGCATCTATTGACAGAATCATATAGTTCTTAAACTTTCTTTTAATAATATGGTGTATCACATTGATTGATTTGTGAATACTGAGCCACCCCTGTAGCCCAGGAGTAAATCCCACTTGATCATAGTCAATAATATTTTAATGTACTGTTGAATTCTATTTGCTAATATTTTACTGAGAGTTTTTACATCCATGTTCCTCAGGTATATTGGCTTATAATATTCCTTTTTAGTGGAGTCTTTGTCTGGTTTTGGATTCAAGGTAATGCTGGCCACATAGAATGAGTTTGGAAGTTTTCCTTTCATTTCTGTTTTTTTTTTTTCTTTCTTTTTTTTTTTTTAATAGTATGAGAAGAACAGGTATTAAGTCTAGATCCTTTAGATGTAAAGTTAGGTTGTGTATTTGAGACTTTTCTTGTTTCTTAAGGTAGGTCTCCCCAGGTAATTCTCATGATCAGCCACCCTTAGCAATCTTTGCTTTAATGAAACAAGATGGGATCAGGAGGGAGAAAAACCATAAGAGACCTTAATCTCACAAAACAAACTGAGGGTTGCTGGGGGGAGGGAGGGTGTAGAGAGGGTGGTTGAGTTATGGACACTGGGAGGATGTGTGATATGGTGAGTGTTGTGAAGTGTGTAAGCCCAATGATTCACATATCTGTACCCCTGGGGGCAAATAATACATTATATGTTAATAAAAATAATTAATAAAAAAAGTAAAAAGAAAAAACAAAACAATGTACCATGGAACACTACATCAAAAATTAATGAAGTACTGTATGGTGACTAACATAACATAAAAAAACAAACAAAGACACAAACAAACTCCACCAAACTTAAAGGCATATGGTTATGGGTTGAACTGTGTTCTCTCAAAATTCATATGTTGAAGTCTTAACCCCAGTACCTCAGAATGTGACTGTATTTAAATATTGGAATCTTTAAAGAGGTAAGTAAGTTAAAACAAGGTCATTAAAGTAGGTCCTAATCCAATATGAACATTATGCTTGTAAGAAGAAATTAGAACAGAAATTAGAGAGGTACAAAGAGAAGATCACATGAAAACAGAGAGAAGATAGCTGTCTACAAGCCAAGGAGAGAGGCCTTAGAAGAAGCCAACCCTGCCAACACCTTGACCTCAGGCTTCTAACCTCCAGAAGTAAATTTCTGTTGGTTAAGCCACCTAGTCTGTAGTACTTTGTTACTGCAGGCCTAGAAACTAATATGAGTACTTCCTACAATAAATTTGTCAAGCAACAAACATGAATGACAAGACGACATTGTAAAGAATGTCTTGCATAATGAAGAAACATTATATTTCAAAAAAAATAGTCCCTCTAAAATGGCTAATCAATTGTTATGTTTCAGTTGTATTCAACTTCAATAGGAAAAGAAGTTGCTGAGGGAGAAGGGAAAGAAAAAGTAGACAAAGAGTCCAAAAGAGAATGGGAATAACAAAGCATCGCCCTCGCCCCACAAGGACGACAAGAACCCTGGTTCGGATGCATCTTCTCTCTATTTCCGCAAGTCTACACACTTATATACGCTTACATGACCAATCAGCGAGCAGGGTACAGGATGGAGCGAAGCAGGCTATGCACCTAAACGAACAACTTCGCTAGCAACCAATGCTGTTTACTTCCTCTTTGGGCGTTCTGCTTAGTCTCACGAGGCAATCCTAACCTGGCAACTAGCCAAGCGCCATCTTTTAATGGCGGAGGCTGCCCTGGCCAGGGGCCTGCCTCTGACATCTCCCCCTTTTTTCTTTTATGGCAGGGATCGTGCCTGTCTTAGGTTGTCAGTGGCGGGGAATATCCTTACCCGTCATCAGATGGCAGATATCAATGATCTGCGTCCTGTCTTAGGTTGGTATATTTCCCCCACCAATCTTACCCGTCGTTGACTACCGATCCAGCATACTTAGCCACACTTGGTGGGATGTTCCAGCCTCGATGGCTAACAAGTCCTGCACCATGGCTTGCTGTTGCCTAGGTTGCTGTCGCCTCCAAATTTGCAGTTTCCTTACTAGCAGAATCAAGCCCACTCCGAGGATTATCATCAGACCAATTACGCTAGCCCATTGTTTCATATAGGTTAACACATCTTGCAATGTTTTGATTATCTCTGGGAGGGTTGCAGGCTCAACTCTGGTGTTATTTATCCTTGTTATTCCTAGTAGCAGGTGCTGAGTGTAGTTTTGGAATTCTGCGGACTAATTCCCCCGCAAGTATTGGGAGAGCTGTCGGGAGACATTCTGTAAGTCACTCATATTAGTATAGGCCATGGGAGTTACACAAATTGCTGGGAAGGGTACTATACATCCCAGTCCCAATAGGGCCCCTCATATGTCCACTTGTTCTTGAACCAAATCCACTCTCTGGTTGACTATCAGGATTCCTGCTTGCAGATGTGCATTGATCTGAGTCTATGTTTGAAGGGCAGCTGCCGTTCCTTCTGCAAGGGTGTTCACAGCTTCCGCAGTGGGTATAGTTGTAGCAAGCGAGACTGCTGCTGCTGTGGCAGCTGCTGTAGATATAGCCAATGCTGTCACAACGGCGGCTGTGATACCAGAATCTCTCTTCTTTCTGGATAGCACCACCGGTAACTTGTCCTCTGGAATGGAAACTGGGATAGGAACATGGGCAGGGATATGCATAATCACAGCCAGCTTGAAGGCCGTGACATTCCAGCACTGGGAAAGATAGCAATTCTTAGTGCAATTCAACGTATCATTCAGCTCACTAGCATTTGTTACGAGGAAAAGGAACGGTGGCCAGACGCATATGGGAGTGGACTGATAAGTAATATTATTGGGACAAGACACATTAACTGTTGTCTCAAAGGTACTAGAGTCATTTTGTTTATAAGAACATTTGAGGAATTTGCCACCATTTAACATGGACACTTCTGAGATATCAGTACATGCTCCTAGCAAGTTACAGACCTGCCATGCATCAAAGAGAGAGGAGGGAATATGAGAGAAGAGTTAGTCACTGGTAAAGGATATGGCCATGCTTTAATCACTGCTCACAGCTCTCTGGCTTGAGTCTGCCGCAGGAGGTGTAGCATCCCCAGAGTTATCATCAGCATCTTCAGCATCATGACTGGTGTTTGGAGGCAAGGCTGCACGCACCAGCCGCTCTAGGATCCAAATTGGAGCCTCCTTTTCCTGTGGAAAAACACATACAGACCCCCTACTCCATACTAACACTGGATCTGGTCCATTCCACTTTCCTGTGAGGATGTCCCTCCAAAGTACTAAAGGCTTAGGGGAAGCAGCAGCATCACTTGCATGTCTGTCTGCAGCTGATTTACCCGTTTTGTCCAACGTTAAAAAATTCAAAATAAAGAGAATGGTGTTGTGCTTATCTTTAGGGGAACTGAAGGTGTCCCCTATTCCCCCTTTTTGTTTATAAAGCGCATTTTTTATTGTAAGATGCACGCGCTCCACAACACCCTGTCCTTGTGGATTATAGGGTATTCCATGTATCAAGTGAATGTCAAGTTTTTGTAGGAAGGCTTTAAAGGGTTGTGAGATGTAGCCTGGACCATTATCTGTCTTTAATTGGTGTGGCTTTCCCCATTCCGCGAAAGCCTGTGGGCAATGGGTGATAACATCTCTGGATTTTTCCCCCATATGCACTGAGGTGAAAATTATTCCAGAGCAGGTATCTACAGAGCAGGTATCTTAACTTTCCAAATTCTGAAACATGTGTGACATCCATATGCCATATATGATTAGGTAACAAACCCTTAGGATTAACCCCCAAGGACAGTGCAGGTAGTAAGATCACGCAATTTCTGCAGGAGACTACTATGTCCCGTGCCTGTGCTTTTGTTATGTTAAATTTGAGGCGAAGAGTTAAAGCATCCTGTTTCTTCAAATCATCCCCTAAATGGTCCCATTGAGGTATGTTTAGCAAGCCTTCATCTAGGAACCATGGAGCCGCCTTTTCCACTGTATTCAAAAAGGCCCTAGCAGTTTTTGCTTTTACGTGGACGTTAAAGACTCGCCGCTAAATTCCGGCTCTAAGGCCGCCAGGCTTCTTATTGCGGACTTGTAAAATCCTGGCTCTAAGGCCGCCCCACTTCTCATAGCGGTCTTGTACAAGATTCCCACCACTTTGATCGTGGTCCCTTCCCTGCTTACCTGCGGTTTCGATAAGAAAATCCGGGCTCTATGGCCGCCCCGCTTCTTGTTGCGGTCTTGTACAAGTTTCCCACTACCTTTGTCATGGTTTTACCCCGCTTACCTGCGGACTTCTCCCTTGAAAGGTTTTTCTATTTTTACTCCCCGCTTTACCGCGGAATTCCCACTTTTGAACGTGGCTAATGTCCCCGCTTTCCTGCGGATTACCTTGCAAGATTCCTTTATTTAGTTCCCGGGTGCCGGCGCCATTTATCGCCCTCGCCCCGCAAGGATGACAAGAACCCTGGTTCGGATGCATCTTCTCTCTATTTCCGCAAGTCTACACACTTATATACGCTTACATGACCAATCAGCGAGCAGGGTACAGGAGGGAGCGAATCAGTCTGTGCACCTAAATGAACAACTTTGCTAGCAACCAATGTCGTTTACTTCCTCTTTGGCGTTCAGCTTAGTCTCAGGAGGCAATCCTAACCTGGCAATTAGCCAGGCGCCATCTTTTAATGGCGGAGGCCGCCCTGGCCAGGGGCCTGCCTCCGACACAAAGAGCTAGTAAAATGAAAGAAATGGGGAACATTCAGGAAAGTGCAAACTATAACCCTTAGGGTTATAATGACATTAGGACATTATTATGATGCACAGTAGAGGAACAGTGAAAATGCAACACCAACAAACACCTATGAAGGTCCTAGTGAAATTTGTCTCTCAGTTTTTCCTGGCCATAGGGAAAACTTTAATTTCCTTCTTTTATGTAATCAACAACCATTTACAGTCTGCCTACTGACTATTAAGCACTCAGATACAGTCTGGCTATACAAACACAGAGGAGCTGTGCCATATAAGAACGCCAGTCTAAAAGAAAAGAGTTTCAGTAGTGATCCGAAGGGACACATGCACCCGAATGTTTATAGCAGCAATGACCACAATAGCCAAACTATGGAAAGAACCTAGATGTCCATCAACAGATGAATGGATCAAGAAGATGTGGTATATATACACGATGGAATACTATGCAGCCATCAAAAGAAATGAAATCTTGCCATTTGCGACAACATGGATGGAACTAGAGTGTATCATGCTTAGTGAAATAAGTCAAGCAGAGAAAGACAACTATCATATGATCTCCCTGATATGAGGAAGTGGTGATGCATAATAGGGGCTTAAGTGGGTAGGAGAAGAATAAATGAAACAAGATGGGATTGGAAGGGAGACAAACCATAAGTGACTCTTAATCTCACAAAACAAACTGAGGGTTGATGGGGGGGAGGGGAGTTGGAAGAAGGGGGGTGGGGTTATGGACATTGGGGAGGGTATGTGTTTTGGTGAGTGCTGTGAAGTGTGTAAACCTGGCGATTCACAGACCTGTACCCCTGGGGATAAAAATATATTATATGTTTATAAAAAATTAAAAAGAAAAGAGTTTCAGGCCCTCTTCAAGGTCCAAACCCAAAAAGACGTCCTTAAATTTCCTTTAAGAGATCTTAAGTTCTTCTGTTCTTTATCTTTTTGTAGAGATCCCAGATTCCCAGGAAGAGAAATGACAGCTAATTCTTATGCCCTCTTTGGGCTGTTATCAGGAGAAACTGTATTTCTCTGGCATCTTGACTCTAGCACAGAGCCAGACACACAGTAGGTGCTCAATAAATACTGAATTAATTAATTCATTAATGGCTCAAACAATCAAACATCTCAACTCCAAGAACCCTTCTAGCAAGACTGGTACACACTCACCCTTGCCCGTGCCCTAGATCCTTTCCAGAAGTAGTTTTGTCTTAGCTTTGCAGAATTTCCTTCAAGTAGTCACCTAAGGTAATGTTGAGGAAATATAATAAAAACAAAATCTCCTCCCAACATAGAAAATGTCCCCACAAAGGGAAAAAATAAAGAAAACAATTTCGTTATTGAATTTAGCAATGTCTTGCATTATTGAATTAGCATCAAGCAGAATGTGATGCTCACTACAGGCAATTCACTAAAGAGGTTACAAAGACAGAAGAAAATCTTTTGTATAGCTAAATGGATATAATGCATTCCATCGGTTTTCAAGATTAAATTGCTAATTCTATCTTATCTTTATGACTGAAGGCAGGGCTTGCCATTTTAAGTCGGGATGGTTGTAATTAGGCCCAACTTTTTTTTTAAGATATTTATTTATTTGACAGAAAGAGACAGCAAGAAAGGGAACACAAGCAGGGGGAGTGGGGTTAGGGAGAGGCAGACTCCCAGAAGAGCAGGGAGCTGGATTCTCCTACCAGGAAACCAGGAGATAGGGTTTTACCCTCTTTGATGATTACATTTCAAAGAGATAGGCTCCAGGGAGCCCTTGAGGGAACATTCCTGAGCTATTGAGAGGTTTATTTAGCATTTGAACTTAACAATAGCAAGGTGTCTCAATCCCCCCCCCCCCCAAGCCTGTGCTCGTGGAAGTCTCCTTTGGACTGGACTACCCACCTAAACAAGCACACAGAAGCAGCCCCAGGGACCGTAAGTGCTTTGTTAACCGAGTCTCCTTGCCAGAGCACTAACCCTAGTTCCTAAGCAGAAAGCTGAAGCCTCTTTCTGAAAAACCGCTTGGTAACATCTTTTGACCTTGAGCTTTAAGCTGTATCACACTTAAAGCCCAGATTTTGAAAAGACAGACTTATGCTCAAAGTCATGCTCTATCATCTACATTGTCTGATCTTGAGCTGATTGATCAACTAATTTTCCCAAAACTCGATGCCCTTGTCTATACAATAGAGATAATACCTTCCCACAGAGAGCACATAAGAAGAGTTATTAATTATTCCTACTACTTATACTGAAGCAAGAGAGTTCAGAGGTTTAGCATGCACACTCAACCCAATGTCTGGCTTTCATCCCAGATCGACTTTAGGCAAAATGAGGTGTCTCATTCTTCAGTGTCCTCACAGATGAAGTGCTTAGAAGAGTGGTGATCCCATATAAGAATGTCATAACAACTATCATATGATCTCCCTGATATGAGGAAGTGGAGATGCAACATGGGGAGGTTAAGGGGATAAGAGAAGAATAAATGAAACAAGATGGGATTGGAAGGGAGACAAACCATAAGTGACTCTTAATCTCACAAAACAAACTGATGGTTGCTGAGGGGAGGAGGGTTGGGAGAGGGGGTTGTGGTTATGGACATTGGGGAGGGTATGTGCTTTGGTGAGTGCTGTGAAGTGTGTAAACCTGGCGATTCACAGACCTGTAACCCTGGGGATAAAAATACATTATATGTTTATAAAATATTTTTTAAAAAATGTCGTAAATGTCAGCCAATAGCTTTTACTTACCATTAGTGTCGCCAGGGAGCTGAAGCAGACCTTGCATCTCTCTGCTCTCTGTCTTCTACTTGTCTCTTCACCTTCACCTCCCTCTGCCTTTGGGGAGTGGAGAAAGAGTATTAGTGTGATGTTCTACCACTCTTTCAAGTAGTATTTTACTTTTGTAATTAAGCAGAACCCTTTGAATTGCAAGGTCTCTAGACAAACTATTACCTAGATTAAACCCATGTAAACACAAATGGAAATAATTTGAAAACCTCAAGGAGTACAAAATTTCAAATTGCTCTAAGAGAAGGCCTCTGGCTTTCATCTTTTCTTACACCTGATGTCTTCCCACTTTATCTTTCTTTTCATGGCAGTTTCTGAATTTAAAGAGAGAAGCTTAGCCTATTATGCCTATTTAATACTTATTTAATGATCTACATCACTTTTTCCCCTAAGATTTTATTTATTTAATTGTCAGAGAGAGAGAGAGAGAGAGAGAGTGCACAAGCAGGGGGAGCAGCAGGCAGAGCAAGAACTGGGCTCCCTGCTGAGCAAGGAGCCAGATGCTATTCAAAACTCAATCCCAGGGCCTGGGATCATGACCTGAGCCAAAGGCAGAACTTAACCAACTGAGCCACCTAGTGTCCCAATTTATACCACTTTTGACAGAGCCAACTATATCCCAGCAAGAGAATTATTACTAACAGGGACGCCTGGGTGGCTCAGTTGGTTAAGCAGCTGCCTTTGGCTCAGGTCATGATCCCAGCATCCTGGGATCAAGTCCCACATTGGGCTCCTTGCTCCGCAGGGAGCCTGCTTCTCCCTCTGACTCTGTCTTCCACTCTGTCTGCCTGTGCTCGCTCTCACTCTCTCTCTCTTACAAATAAATAAATAAAATCTTTAAAAAGAAAAAAAAAAGAATTACTACTAATTGCCATCCAAATATGTAACAGTCATTCTTTTCTATTACTAAGTTGAGATCAGATCTAGGGACAAAGTTCAGGAAAATACATAACCTTAATCAAGTCTACTGATAAACAAGAATATTAGGTGAAGAATATTTTTTAAGATTTATTTATTTATTTTAAAGAGAGTGCAAGGAAGTAAGGTAAGGGACAGAATGAGAGAATCTCAAAAAGACTCCCTGCTGAGCACAGAGCCCTACACAGGGCTTGATCTCATGACACATGAGACCATGACCAGTGAGACCATGAACTGAACCAAAACCAGGAGTTGGATGTTTGAGTGACTGAGCCCAAGTACCCCAAGGTAAAGAATATTTTTAATCATCTACTTTAACTGACCAGATGTAAACCATTTATTCTAGTTGAAACTAAATATAAATCAAAAGCCTAATGCCTTTTGCTGTATCTACTGAGATGGTAATTAACTGTCTCTCCATCTGAAAAATAATTCAGTGTCCTAGAACCAATAATCCTGACTCCCAGGTCTTATGCTCTTCATCTGTTGAAAAATCATGATTTAAAGTGACTGTCAAATGAAGAAGTCAAACTCTCTCTCTTCGCAGATGACATGATACTTTATATGGGAAACCCAAAAGACTCTACCCCCAAACTACTAGAACTCATACAGCAATTCAGTAATGTGGCAGGATACAAAGTCAATGTACAGAAATCAGTTGCTTTCTTATACACTAACAATGAAAATAAGAAAGGGAAATTAGAGAATGGATTCCATTTACTATAGCACCAAGAACCATAAAATACCTGGGAATAAACCTAACCAAAGAGGTAAAAGAACTGTACTTGAGGAACTACAGAACACTCATGAAAGAAAATGAAGAAGACACAAAAAGATGGAAGACCATTCCATGTTCATGAATGAGAAAAATAAACATTGTTAAAATGTCTATACTGCCTAGAGCAATCTATACTTTCAATGCCATTCTGATCAAAATTCCACCAGCATTTTTTAAAGAGCTGAAACAAACAATCCTAAAATTTGTATGGAATCAGAAGAGACCCCAAATTGCTAAGGAAATGGTGAAAAAGGAAAACAAAACTGGGGGCATCACATTGCCTGATTTCAAGCTTTACCACAAAGCTGTGATCACCAAGACAACATGGTACTGGCACAAAAACAGACACATAGACCAGTGGAACAGAGTGGAGAGCCCAAATATGGACCCTTAACTCTATGGTCAAATAATCTTCAACAAAGCAGGAAAAAATATACAATCTACAAATTTTACAGGAAATATACAGGACAAATATACAGGAAAAAAGACAATCTTTTCCATAAATGGTGACGGGGAAATTGGACAGCTATATGTAGAAGAATGAAACTGGACCATTCTCTTACACCGTACACAAAGACAAACTCAAAATGGATAAAAGACCTCAACATGAAGCAGGAATCCATCAGAATCATAGAGGAGTACATAGGCAGTAACCTCTTTGATATCAGCCACAGCAACTTCTTTCAAGATATGTCTCCAAAGGCAAAGGAAACAAAAACAAAAATGAATTTTGGAGACTTCATCAAGATCAAAAGTTTCTGCACAGCAAAGGAAACAGTCAACAAAATAAACAAGCAACCCACAGAATGGGAGAAGATATTCGCAAATGACAGTACAGACAAAAAGCTGATATCCAAGATCTGTAAAGAACTTCTTAAACTCAGCACACACAAAATAGATAATCATGTAAAAAAAAAATGGGGCAGAAGAGATGAACAGACACTTCTCCAATGAAGACATACAAATGGCTAACAGATACATGAAAAATGTTCATCATCCCTAGCCATCAGGGAGATTCAAATCAAAACCACATTGAGATACCACCTTACACCAGTTAGAATGGCCAAAATCAACAAGACAGGAAACAACATGTGTTGGAGAGGATGTGGAGAAAGGGGAACCCTCTTACACTTTTGGTGGGAATGCAAGTTGGTACAGCCACTTTGGAAAACAGTTGGAGATTCCTTAAGAAATTAAAAATAGAGCTACCCTATGACCCTGCAATTGCACTACTGTGTATTTATCCCAAAGTACAGATGTAGTGTACCCCAATGTTCACAGTAGCAATGGCCACAATCGCCAAACTGTGGAAAGAACCAAGATGCCCTTCAGCAGATGAATGGATAAGGAAGATGTGGTCCATATACACTATGGAGTATTATGCCTCCATAAGAAAGGAGGAATACCCAACTTTTGTATCAACATGGACAGGACTGGAAGAGATTATGCTGAGTGAAATAAGTCAAACAGAGAGAGTCAATTATCATATGGTTTCACTTACTTGTGGAGCATAAGGAATAACACAGAGGACATGGGAAGATGGAGAGGAGAAGGGAGTTGGGGGTAATTGGAGGGGGAGATGAACCATGAGAGACTATGAACTCTGAAAAACAATCTGAGGGTTTTGGAGGGGCAGGGGTATATGTCCTCCATGATACCCACCTGGTGGTGGGTATCACGGAGGACACATATTGCATGGAACACTGGGTGTGGTACACAAACAATAAATTCTGGTACACTGAAAAGAAATTTTAAAAATAAATTTTAAAAAATAAAAATTAAAAAGTGTCTGCCAAGTTTGATCTGGGCAAATAATAAGCCAGAACATGAGGGTGGAAGTAAATAATGAACATCTCTTTTGGCACAATAGTTCAATGGAATACTTTCACTTAATATTTCACTTTTCAATCAGCTGTGTTTGCATCCAGTTCCCAGGACTGGCTCCATGTAGATTTTGATCCTATAAATGCTATCTGTGTCCCCTTGAGCCAACCAATTAAACTCTTTGGACCTCAAATATCTGTATCTATAAACCATAGATAATGATATGGCAATGAACTGAATGTGTGCCCCTAAAATAAATATGTTGAAACCCTAATCCTGTTGTAACAGTATTTGGAGATTGGACCTTTGGGAGATAATTAAGTCATGAAGTAGACCCCTCGTGAACAGGATTACTGCCTTTATAAGAAGAGGTCAGAGAGCTAGTTCTCTTTTTTACCATGTTAAAATACAGGGAGAAGTCAGCAGTTTGCAATACAGAAAAGAATCTTGCCAGAACCATACCATGTTAAAACCCTTATCTCTTGCCATCCAGCTTCCAGAACTATAAGAATAAATTTCTGTTGTTCATAAGCCACCTGGTCTACAATCCATAAATTTTCTTCCCCTCCTATTCCTTTCCCCTCCAGTCAAAGATCTATTTGTCAGACCACAGGTTAAATGCCATCTTCTCAGACCCATAGGTAAATAATTTAATGCCAACTCATTCTTCAAGCCCAACTTTATCCTGCTTTCTCCATGGTCCTGTTCCTCCCACACTGAAGCCATCCTCTTTTCTCTGATTCCCCCCATAGCTGTTATTTTTGTACCATTCATAGTAGTTGGGCACATTCTGCTGGTACTACTTTGGCTCAGTTTTTTCTCTGCCTCCATTACTAGATCCTTGAGAGTTTATCTGGGCTAACATGATGCCTTAGTCACAATATATATTTATCTGTACCTGTGTTCCTCTGAAAGCAAACCCTGAGGCAATCCTGAGCTATACAGTTTACTGGGAAGATGATCCCAAGAAACACAAGTGGGGAAAGTAGAGTAGGTAAAGGAGGGCCACTAATAGAGTGTGGATCAATGAGCTCATTGCCACTGTGGGCAGCTAGGGCTCAGTCCCACTGAGGACTCTCTGAGGAGCCTCCTTCAGAATTATCCCACCAAGGGACAGTGAAGCCAGAGTACTGATTCACGGACTCTCATCCTTTCTTGCCTGAGCTAGGAGCATTAATTTCCAGCAGAACTGCATGTGAGCTGAACAAAATCTGGTTGCAGGAAAAGAAGCAAAAAGACAGGGATCCTTAAGGTGAGAAGCTGTCAGTGTGCATAAGAGCTGTCTGCTGCGACTGCAGGTGAACTGGGGGATGGGCCATCTATACCATTCGCTGTAGTGCTCAATAAAAATCTAGCTGGTATTGAATAAATGGAAAAATAAACACTGCATAAACACTGTCTATATCTTAAATTTAAATTTTTTTATTTTTTATAAACATATATTTTTATCCCCAGGGGTACAGATCTGTGAATCACCAGGTTTACACACTTCACAGCACTCAAAAAGCACATACCCTCCCCAATGTCCATAATCCCACCCCCTTCTCCCAAACCCCCTCCCCCCAGCAACCCTCAGTTTGTTTTGTGAGATTAAGAGTCACTTATGGTTTGTCACCCTCCCAATCCCATCTTGTTTCATTTATTCCTCTCCTACCCACTTAAGCCCCCATGTTGCATCACCACTTCCTCATATCAGGGAGATCATATGATAGTTGTATTTCTCTGCTTGACTTACTTCGCTAAGCATGATATGCTCTAGTTCCATCCATGTTGTCGCAAATGGCAAGATTTCATTTCTTTTGATGGCTGCATAGTATTCCATTGTGTGTATATATACCACATCTTCTTGATCCATTCATCTGTTGATGGACATCTAGGTTCTTTCCATAGTTTGGCTATTGTGGACATTACTGCTATAAACATTCGGGTGCACGTGCCCTTTTGGATCACTACGTTTGTATCTTTAGGGTAAATACCCAATAGTGCAATTGCTGGGTCATAGGGCAGTTCTATTTTCAACATTTTGAGGAACCTCCATGCTGTTTTCCAGAGTGGCTGCACCAGCTTGCATTCCCACCAACAGTGTAGGAGGGTTCCCCTTTCTCCGCATCCTCGCCAGCATCTGTCATTTCCTGACTTGTTGATTTTAGCCATTCTGACTGGTGTGAGGTGATATCTCATTGTGGTTTTGATTTGTATTTCCCTGATGCCGAGTGATATGGAGCACTTTTTCATGTGTCTGTTCGCCATCTGGATGTCTTCTTTGCAGAAATGTCTGTTCATGTCTTCTGCCCATTTCTTGATTGGATTATTTGTTCTTTGGGTGTTGAGTTTGCTAAGTTCTTTATAGATTCTGGACACTAGTCCTTTATCTGATATGTCGTTTGCAAATATCTTCTCCCATTCTGTCAGTTGTCTTTTGATTTTGTTAACTGTTTCCTTTGCTGTGCAAAAGCTTTTGATCTTGATGAAATCCCAGTAGTTCATTTTTTCCCTTGCTTCCCTTGCCTTTTGCGTTGTTCCTAGGAAGATGTTGCTGCGGCAGAGGTCGAAGAGGTTGCTGCCCGTGTTCTCCTCAAGGATTTTGATGGATTCCTTTCGTACATTGAGGTCCTTCATCCATTTTGAGTCTATTTTTGTGTGTGGTGTAAGGAAATGGTCCAATTTCATTTTTCTGCATGTGGCTGTCCAATTTTCCCAGCACCATTTATTGAAAAGGCTGTCTTTTTTCCATTGGACATTCTTTCCTGCTTTGTCGAAGATTAGTTGACCATAGATTTGAGGGTCTATTTCTGGGCTCTCTATTCTGTTCCATTGATCTATGTGTCTGTTTTTGTGCCAGTACCATGCTGTCTTGATGATGACAGCTTTGTAATAGAGCTTGAAGTCCGGAATTGTGATGCCACCAACGTTGGCTTTCTTTTTCAATATCCCTTTGGCTATTCGAGGTCTTTTCTGGTTCCATATAAATTTTAGCATTATTTGTTCCATTTCTTTGAAAAAGATGGATGGTACTTTGATAGGAATTGCATTAAATGTGTAGATTGCTTTAGGTAGCATAGACATTTTCACAATATTTATTCTTCCAATCCAGGAGCATGGAACATTTTTCCATTTCTTTGTGTCTTCCTCAATTTCTTTCATGAGTACTTTATAGTTTTCTGAGTATAGATTCTGTGCCTCTTTGGTTAGGTTTATTCCTAGGTATCTTATGGTTTTGGGTGCAATTGTAAATGGGATTGACTCCTTAATTTCTCTTTCTTCTGTCTTGCTGTTAGTGTACAGAAATGCAACTGATTTCTGTGCATTGATTTTATATCCTGACACTTTACTGAATTCCTGTATAAGTTCTAGCAGTTTTGGAGTGCAGTCTTTTGGGTTTTCCACATATAGTATCATATCATCTGCGAAGAGTGATAATTTGACTTCTTCTTTGCCGATTTGGATGCCTTTAATTTCCTTTTGTTGTCTGATTGCTGAGGCTAGGACCTCAAGTACTATGTTGAATAGCAGTGGTGATAATGGACATCCCTGCCATGTTCCTGACCTTAGCGGAAAAGCTTTCAGGTTTTTCTCCATTGAGAATGATATTTGCGGTGGGTTTTTCATAGATGGCTTTGATGATATTGAGGTATGTGCCCTCTATCCCTACACTTTGAAGAGTTTTGATCAGGAAGGGATGCTGTACTTTGTCAAATGCTTTTTCAGCATCTATTGAGAGTATCATATGGTTCTTGTTCTTTCTTTTATTGATGTGTTGTATCACATTGACTGATTTGCGGATGTTGAACCAACCTTGCAGCCCTGGAATAAATCCCACTTGGTCATGATGAATAATCCTTTTAATGTGCTGTTGAATCCTATTAGCTAGTATTTTGTTGAGTATTTTCGCATCTGTGTTCATCAAGGATATCGGTCTATAGCTCTCTTTTTTGGTGGGATCCTTGTCTGGTTTTGGGATCAAGGTGATGCTGGCCTCATAAAATGAGTTTGGAAGTTTTCCTTCCATTTCTATTTTTTGGAACAGTTTCAGGAGAATAGGAATTAGTTCTTCTTTAAATGTTTGGTAGAATTCCCCCGGGAAGCCGTCTGGCCCTGGGCTCTTGTTTCTTTGGAGATTTTTAATGACTGTTTCAATCTCCTTACTGGTTATGGGTCTGTTCAGGCTTTCTATTTCTTCCTGGTTCAGTTGTGGTAGTTTATATGTTTCTAGGAATGCATCCATTTCTTCCAGATTGTCAAATTTATTGGCATAGAGTTGCTCATAGTATGTTCTTATAATAGTTTGTATTTCTTTGGTGTTAGTTGTGACCTCTCCTCTTTCATTCATGATTTTATTTATTTGGGTCCTTTCTCTTTTCTTTTTTGATAAGTCGGGCCAGGGGTTTATCAATTTTATTAATTCTTTCAAAGAACCAGCTCCTAGTTTCGTTGATTCATTCTATTGTTTTTTGGGTTTCTATTTCATTGATTTCTGCTCTGATCCTTATTATTTCTCTTCTCCTGCTGGGCTTAGGGTTTCTTTCTTGTTCTTTCTCCAGCTCCTTTACATGTAGGGTTAGGTTGTGTACCTGAGACCTTTCTTGTTTCTTGAGAAAGGCTTGTACCGCTATATATTTTCCTCTCAGGACTGCCTTTGTTGTGTCCCACAGATTTTGAACCGTTGTGTTTTCATTATCATTTGTTTCCATGATTTTTTTCAATTCTTCTTTAATTTCCCGGTTGACCCATTCATTCTTTAGAAGGATACTGTTTAGTCTCCATGTATTTGGGTTCTTTCCAAACTTCCTTTTGTGGTTGAGTTCTAGCTTTAGAGCATTGTGGTCTGAAAATATGCAGGGAATGATCCCAATCTTTTGATACCGGTTGAGTCCTGATTTAGGACCGAGGATGTGATCTATTCTGGAGAATGTTCCATGTGCACTAGAGAAGAATGTGTATTCTGTTGCTTTGAGATGAAATGTTCTGAATATATCTGTGATGTCCATCTGGTCCAGTGTGTCGTTTAAGGCCTTTATTTCCTTGCTGATCTTTTGCTTGGATGATCTGTCCATTTCAGTGAGGGGAGTGTTAAAGTCCCCTACTATTATTGTATTATTGTTGATGTGTTTCTTTGATTTTGTTATTAATTGGTTTATGTAGTTGGCTGCTCCCACGTTGGGGGCATACATATTTTAAAAAAAAAGAAAAGAATTTAAAAAAAGAAAATAAAAATATAAAAAAGAAAAAATATATATATTAGATAAACTAGTTAAAAAACGTTAAAAAAGAAAAAGGTAAAAGTTAAAAAAAATTTTACCAGAAGGCAAGAAAAAAAACAAAAAATGAAAAAGAAAAAAATTAAATTAACTGCAAGACTAAAAAAAATCACAGGGAAAAAGCCACGAGTTCCGGGCTTTGCTTTCTCCTCCTCTGGAATTCTGCTGCTCTCCTTGGTATTGAAACCGCACTCCTTGGTAGGTGAACTTGGTATCGGCTGGATTTCTTGTTGATCTTCTGGGGGAGGGGCCTGCAGTAGTGATTCTCAAGTGTCTTTGCCCCAGGCGGAATTGCACTGCCCTTAGCCGGGGCCGGGGTGAGTAATCCGTTCGGGTTTGCTTTCAGGAGCTTTTGTTCTCTGAGCGCTTTCCGTAGAGTTCCGGAGGACCGGAATACAAATGGCGGCCTCCTGGTCTCCGGCCCGGAGGAGCCAAGAGCCCAGGGCCCCACTCCTCAGTGCGCCCTCAGAGAACAGCGCCCAGTTACTCCCGTCTGCCTGACCTCCGGCCGCGCTCCGAGCTCACCGAGCCTGCGACCTGCGACCGGTTCAAGGTCACCCCGAGCTGTGAGCTCACTGTTGGCTCTGTCTCTGTAGCCGGCTTTCCTGTTCCAGTGCCCGCAAGCTCTGCGACACTCAGACACCCCCGATCCTTCTGTGACCCTGCGGGACCTGAGGCCACGCTGACCCCATGTGGGCTTCGCCCGGTTTAGCCTCTGGAGCGATGTCCCTCAGCGGAACAGACTTTTAAAAGTCCTGATTTTGTGCTCCGTTGCTCCGCTGCTTGCCGGGAGCCGGCCCCTCCCCTGGGGGTCTATCTTCCCGTCGCTTTGGATTCACTTCTCCTCCGGTCCTACCTTTCAGAAAGTGGTTGTTTTTCTGTTTCCAGAATTGCTGTTCTTCTCTTCAATCTGCCGATGGATTTTCAGGTGTTTGCAATCTTTAGATAAGCTATCTAGCTGATCTCCGGCTAGCTGAAGTAGTCTCAGCCTGCTACTTCTCCGCCATCTTGACTCCTCCCTCCAACACTGTCTATATCTTAATACAAAGTCACCTACCTAGAAAAGTTACACCTATCTCCTAATCCACTATTCTATCTAACCCACTTTATATATTGTATTCTTTTTTTTTAAAGATTTTATTTATTTATTTGCCAGACAGGATCACAAGCAGGCAGAGAGGCAGGCAGAGAAAGAGGAGGAGGAGGAAGCAGGCTCCCTGCAGAGCAGACAGCCCGATGTGGGGCTCGATCCCAGGACCCTGAGATCATGACCTGAGCCAAAGGCAGAGGCTTAACCCACTGAGCCACCCAGGGGCGCCCCTATATATTGTATTCTAAGACCCAGTTCTAGAGTGTTCTAGAATTGAAGTCCGGGATATTTTGTTCTCTGATTCTGTTTGGGAGACTGTCAAAGTCCCCAGAGTTTATAAAAGACAAAGAGGAATATGGGAACTAATAGCTTTCAAGAATCTTTTTCAACCATTTCTCAATGATTCCTTACAGAATGTAGAAACTTAACCAGACCCAAATAGTACGTCGGCTCTTACTGACTAGAAAAACAACTTGGAATTTCTCAAGTTTTCCAAAAGCCCAATCAAGTGAGACAAGCAATTAACCACTCATACAACCCACAACCTTGACTCTACACATAGCTAACCGTTCCATTCATGCTTCCATCGTATTTTCTTTCCTCCTACAAATACCATGACTTGATGTTTCCACAGAGCCGCTGTTCCAGGAAGCCCACGGGATAGTACAAACATCTCTGTGATTCTAAATAGCTTCTCTTTATCCCTCACTACTTTCCTCAAATACTGTGGGCGGTAAAAATAGAAGCCCATAATTTTAGTGCCAACCTGTAATATTTTTAATGAAGCCACACAATTCACACAGAAATTTCTTAGGGGAATGTCAATGTTTACATCTTACATTTTTCAACTTACTGATAAGGTTAGTCTAAAATCAACTAATAAATACATGTAAAAGTGGTAATAAAAAAGTTGCTTATTAATTTTTATCATTTCTAGACCTCCTGTTTTATAATATCTGTATTTAACATCTTAAATTAGAACAAAGATTCTCAGATCAAGCTCAGATTCTTAAAGAGGCATTAAAATTTGATCAGAGTTTAGCACAGTCCCCTGCTCAGAACAAGGACTTGAATAAATGGGAAACTTTAGGAAAACTGAATACTCTCAAAACCTACTAGCTAGGTAGTAGCTAGCTGCTATTCTGGGGTAAAATAAAAATTTAAATAGTTTGTTCAGGATTAAACTTAAATTATTCATGTTTAAACTGTTTCTTTTGCTTTGTTATTTTTTAACTTTATTCTGGTGTTAGGCTACGAGGAATTCATTTTATTCAAGTAAGTTGTGATTTCTTGCCAGTTTTATTCACAAATATAAAACTGCTTGATTAATGCCAAAGATTCTGAGTATCCAGTTTTATGACTACCTTCAAAACACAGACTTTTCAAAGTCACATGAAAAGCAAGACTGCTCTGGAAAAGAGCTCAAAAACTGCATCTTTTCCTTGGCTGTGTGTTCAAGAAGGAGAAGGAAGAGGGAGGAGGACAGAAGAGCACAACCTGGTAAAAATAAAAACAAACACTGTGCATGTACCGGCTGCAGACCCAGGTCAGCCTGAGTGCTATGAGCGCAGGAGTACAGCGTGGCCCTCAGCAACCAGGAGGATATTTGGAAGTGTTTGAAAATAGAAGGCACGGCTGCCAACAAGAGATGGGTTCGCAGCTGCTATGGGGAGAAAACAGCAAATACTGCACTGAACATACTCAGACACTTAGACACACAGACTTTTCCTTTGTGGGGTCTTTGCTTCCTCCCGAGCATACCAACACCCAGGATGGCCCACTTAGAAATCCATAACCCAATCACTCACCAAGTAAGTACTGACTCTTTTTAAGAGACCAACTTAGATGTTTGGGGAGGCGAAGAAGGAGACGTTTCTGTCCCGGCTTTCAAAGCAATTACAGCCTCACTGGGGAAATGACTGCTACACTCAGAAAGAGAAAATGAACACCTCCCAGTGAGCCCATCCCACCAGACTTCCAGACTGAACATGGCCTGGAGCAGAAGGGGGGAGTCGGTGGCTCAGGGAGACGTTTTTCAACCTCTGGGGAAAGACTGGCTGCCCATGTTTTCATCATTTACTTTCTCTGAGCTTCTATTTTCTTACCATGAGTAACCCAGTGTGTCATGAGAGTTTTATTTTATAAAGTTGATAGTACAGTGTTAAGTACTAACTGAATAGTTACTTCTATCATGATGATGATTATTATTAAGTAATATCTCCTAGAAGAAGAACTTCTTAGAAGGCAAGACAATGCTTTGTGAGTCCCACCCTGGAATGGAAAAATGCACTTTCCTACTATTAGCAATAGTACTTAGGCATTAATAAATATTTGATGAATTAAATGGATGTTTATTATTTGCCACAGGGCTACAAATGCCACAGATAACTTTCTCTTAGACACTGAAACCAAGTTCCCAAAAGGTCAACATTACTCATGGTTGGTAGATGAACAAGCAGCCATCTGGAAGCTGTCCTGTTTATAACTAGTACCCACCAGAGGATGAGAGAAGCAGACTGATGGGATAAGCAATGTGTGTTCAGATCAAAGTCACCCAGGAAAGGGGGTTTGGATTTGCAGGCCCCACATCGCTACCAAAACAAGACCCTGGTTCAGTAATTGCAATTTGCTGCCTTATTTTTCCTTGCATGAAGGGGCCTCTGGGAGAGAAGCCCATTGTCCATGTAGCTATGCTGCTTGCAGGAGGAAATGTTCCTTAATTTCTCTACCCTGAGAAGGCACCTTCTCCTAGGCTTCACAAAGAAGAGAAGTTCTTCCACCTGTTGTCAGTCATATTTTTAAAAAAGTAAGAGCAAAGAGTTTCAGTGATGTGGCTGCTTATAACTCTGCTAGTAAAATGTCAGTTATTTAGAGGGATAATGTCTTTTTAATGTTTGAGGATGTTTTAAATATGTGAACTACCTTCATGAAAAGTTGTAAAAATAGGGCGCCTGGGTGGCTCAGTGGGTTAAGCCGCTGCCTTCGGCTCAGGTCATGATCTCAGGGTCCTGGGATCGAGTCCCGCATCGGGCTCTCTGCTCAGCAGGAGCCTGCTTCCTCCTCTCTCTCTCTCTGCCTGCCTCTCTGCCTACTTGTGATCTCTCTCTGTAAAATAAATAAATAAAATCTTTAAAAAAAAAAAAAAAAGAAAAGTTGTAAAAATAAAGAATGGTAATTCACTGCAGAAACTCAAAAAAATACTCTAATTCCTCTGCCCTGACAAGGCACCCTCCTTTCATTAGTACAAAAAATACCAGCCATTTTGGTATGACAAAGTACTCTGGGGTTCAGAGGAGGGTGAGATCCCAGAGGGGGCTGGACCACCAGGAAGATGTCATAAAAGGCATAGGGTTTGAACTATGTCCTGAGATACAGTTTGTACTCAGCAAGGGGGAGAAGAGGAGGGGCCCACCTGAGAGAAGGAATGAGAAGAATGGAAGCCTTTACCAAAGCTTTCCCAAAAATGCCTCAATTCTGCTGAGCATAAATTAAGCCACGTACCTCGGTAGTACAATTCAGTCTTAATATCTGATCTACACTGGGCTGTGTGCGTATGTCTCCAGCATTCACCCATCTTGAGATATACAGACTGAGAGGTTAGAGAACCTGTGTGACTATCCTTGATGAAAATCCAGAGCTATGTGACACTGGGAGCACATGGATGCTTACTAAAAACTGTCTGTCCTCTCAGGGCAGAAAGACACACAGCCAATGCAAGCCATTTGACCCAAATCTAAAAATGACTCACATGATCGTATTATATCTCTCATAATTGAAGTAAAAAGGCTCAGTCCTATCAGTTCCCCACTTTGTCTCCTACACCCTCAGCAAGATCTCCAGACTCGGGTTCTTTACACATGGAAGGAAGATGGAGTTCTCGTTTCTAAATGCTGGAATAGCAAACCCTGAAACTGCCCAATACCCTAAGTTCTCTGTTACACATCTCCCATTTCCATTCTACATCTTCCTCAAAAGCCCACAAGCTCCAACCGTTCTGCCATAACCCTCCCTTGACCCCTACCATGAGCCTTTACCAGGTGTCTGAGCCATGGGGGGACTTCCAAGAGCTACTCCCAACATTTTTCTCCCTTCCTTCTTTTGAGTACAGGGCCTTGGCCACCCACCATCATCTTTAACACAATGGATTCCCCATATAATTTCACTCAAAAGGGAGGGGCTCTGCAGCATTCCACCTCATTCCTCTCTACTGTTCCCACTACTTGTCCGTTTTATTTATATAACTATCAAACTCATTAAGCAATGACTATGTGCAAGCTGCTCTGCTTGGCATCCTGGGAAATAGGAGGCAATCTAAAATTTCAAAGCAGCTGCCCTTAAGGACACTCTAGTGGGATTTGAGAAAACACTGAAAGATGACAAGGGTCTAAAAGAGTCAAGGCAGGTAGAGCAGATTCATAGGCACAGGGACAGGAGGACAGATGACAGAGTAGATATGCATGGAAAAGCTAGCTACCTCACCATGCCACTGGTAATGCTGAACTGAGGAGGTTTCCCGCCAGCTCGTGCTTATACTTATGCTGAAGGAATTGAGAATTTCTAACCAGGAGGGTCTTGGGTGTAGATACTGACTAGGGACTGGCTTGAAGCTGCTGAACAGCACTGGACTTAGACTGTAACTTATTTCAGGTCATTTATGGAGGCTGACGGAGAATTGAGGGAAAGCTGAGACCCTATGACAAGCCATCTTGTGAGGCCTCCACAAAGAAACTGCCTAAACAAGAAAAATCCCCCTACATTACTGTTTCTCTAACTTTTCTTGGGAAAGAAACATCAATTCCAAAGAATTTGAAGTCCAAATACTTTCCCAACTCTGAGTTGGCAGGCAGAATTTAAGTTCAGCACAATCTGAGGCTTTCTTTAAATTGGTGTTCAAACTGGCACTGGGGCTGATCTGCAAAGACCCAAGTGACCAATACAGTAGGAAAGTATGTGGCCACTAAATACAAAATTGTTATCACATATACAGAAGAATGCAAAGTGAAAACCAACAACAAAACAGAAGGTAAAACAGAATAAACTTATCAACTAGAGTCCTTGGTGAAAAAAAAAAAATGCTCTGAGAGGGATCAGGAGCATGTAATTAGCTGGCATTTTATGTTTATGGGCTTTTTAACTTCATGAAGCAGTTAATAATAATATGGAACTCATTACCTATAAGCCAAACTCTTTCCCCTCTTCACAGGGATACCAGCTTGAAGGAAAGCATTCAGAGGACAGTAAGCCACCTTGAGAGAATGAACACCTGTACAAACTTGGTTCAAACAATCATACCAGACTTAAACTGAATTGGCATCCTCAATAACTAGTGGATAAGGGACTGGGTAAAATAGATCACTTAGCATCAAATGAAGAAATTAAATCTCTGCACATCCCTAGTTGTACTGTGAGTTGACAATTTCTGACCTCTTAGATCTTAATGATGGAAAATGGAACCAAATACTTGTGACATAATTCTGCCCTAAGACCTGGTGCTAAATACTTTTCAAGCCAGGTGTCCATTCATGGTTACAATGACTGCATCCACACCCCTTTGGCCATTCCTATGGTAACTGTGGCTTCTTGGCTTCTGAAGGTTAATTGCTGCCAAGGATCTTTCTGCTTCAAGGCCCCAGCATCTACTCTGCAAGAACAACTCTGTGACCAACTCTCCTAACATCAGCCCCAGCCTATAGGGGACAGCAACTACTGAACTTCTAGTAAAGTGAGTACCTCTCTCACCAGCACATACCCTGATGGCCTTTGCTAATGGAGTGTCCTCTGGTTCCTCCCACAGAATTTTTGTGGGTATTCAGGCCTCATATAATATATCTAATTCAGCATGCCCACTTCCCTCAAACTTTTCATCTCTTCCCCTACCACCTGCTGTAGCAACGCAGGCATTTCATCTTCACTCATCATAGACCATTACTTACCCAGGCTTCTCAAAGCTACTCTAGAAGTGAGTTTGCACCATTCTCCAGGGACCTTGCAGAATGTTAAACCACTTGTCCTCAGGCACCTGGGTGGCTCAGTTGGTTAAGCATCTGCCTTTGGCTCGGGTCATGTTCCAGGGTTCTGGATAGAGCCCCACGTCTGGCTCCTTGCTCAACAGAGTCTGCTTCTCCCTCGGCCCGCCACTCCCCTTGCCTGTACTCTCTCTATGTCAAACAAATTTTTTTTTTAATAAAATAAATAAAATTTAAAAACAAACTGCTTTCCTTGAAAGAATGTCCACCCAAGTAAAAGAACCCCTGATTTCATGTACCAACCCGTTGATCAAGTGCCCCTGAAATCCAATCCAATTGAGTACCCTCCTGGCACTTACCAGTGAATGCTAACTCTTGACGCTCCACTAGAGTATGATCTCCTCCCTTGAAAGGGCCTGTAATCCCAGCTGGGCTATGCTGATATTATCTCTACTTATTAGCTTTGGAGCCAGGAGGGGAGTAGGAGGTTGTGCCTGAGGGAGCACCTGTGTCTTTGCTAGGGAGAGGTCTCAGCAGTGCCTTCCACGTGAGATAAGTGCTTTATCTTAATTAGAAGATGCCTGGGTGGCTCAGTTGGTTAAGTGTCTGCCTTTGGCTCAAGTCATGATCTTGGAGTTCTGGGATTGAGCCCCACATGGGGCTTCCTGCTCAGTAGGAAGTCTGCTTCTCCCTCTCCCTCTGCTTTCTTGGGTTCTCAGGTTTTCCCATCTCAGGGCCTGACCTTAACAACAAACCTGCCTTGGCTGAATATTCAATGGTCTTTCTGAGTTTATTCCTGAGCAATGTCAACTCTCTCCCTATAGGAGATAAGGACTTCTTTGTAAGCAACCAATGAGGCCATCTGTTTCTCACACCTAGTTTTTAATTGTCTTTTAACTACTCTTGGTTTCTTGATTTCTTACTGACCCATGTAGGGCATCAATGCAACTTAGTAATAACAAGCCAATTTCATTATTCTGTGTGCCTTGTTTTCCCTCATACCTTTCAAATGCTGGACCATGGTATTTCAAGGGTACTTTTCTTTCCCAATTTTGACTTTTCTAAGTCAAAACTGATTTTTAAAAAATGTTCAGGCCACCACCTTGTGCCAGAGATCACCTGTGTCCCATAAACCACTTGGGATAGGTTTCTCCTGGTCAGCTGGGTATTGAATGATTCAGTCCCCAAATTGCCACTTGATTTCTCAGACTGTAACTGGTCCCAAGTGGGAAGCAGAGAAAAGACGGTTAGAAATACAAGAGACTAATTGGGAGTGATATCTGGAAACTATGAAGGATAGCAGGAGCAGGAAAGACTCAAGACCATAATGTATGTCTTACATCACGAAAAGAGTAGAAGGCAGGAAGAATCATGAAAACAGAGCACGAGACTAAGGTTCAGCTCTGGGAGAGTCTTGGCCAGTCCAATATGGAGACTGGCTTGGAGCAAAGAGTGTCTGTGGGAGTCCCTAGTAGGCAGAAATTGCCAGGCCCTGGGATTTCCACTGTGCTAGTCATTGATTGGAGCTGCTGAAGGACAGCATGGCTTCCAATGGTAGTGGGCCTCACTTGCGCTGCAACTGAAGATTGTCAGTTAAGTGCAATTCTAGCAGGTTCTCTCTTGAAGAGAGTTCTGAGGGTTATATCTCCATGGTCACCAAAGGGAAAATCCACAAAACGTACCTATGAGCTTTCTGAATGGATTCTCTTTGACATTGCATTTCACAACTAGCTCTGTCCTTTCTCCTTAAATTTGTATGCATAGCCTTACTGAATTATATCAAAGTGTTTTACTTTTTGTACTTTTTATTACCTCCATCTGGAACAGCAGGTTGCCTCTTTTTATCACTTGTCAGGTGTCCTAGCAATTTATCTCCCAGTTCAGATGCCACCCTCTCCATGAGCCCTTCTCAGAGACCCATAGATAGTTAGCTGCTCCTCCTTGAGAGTTACAGTATTTTCACAGCAAATAGTATAGGATATCATGCTTATTTCTTTGTGTATATTTCTGTTCCATTCGAGCTCATCATGGTCTGGAGCTATAACCTGAATAGGACTTACTGTTGAAACTCTGAAGATGCCAATTAAGGATTTCTTTGCCCTCAGAAAAATTAGATAAACCTGGCTCAAGCTCTCTAATTGCACCGCCTTGAATGAATCGTATGCCTTCACCCTGAGAGCTGCAGTATCCACCCCTATTTCCTTAGACACATTTGTCTCTGTTCCTGCCTGTTTTTTTTAATTTATTTTTTATTTTCAGCATAACAGTATCATTATTTTTGCACCACACCCAGTGCTCCATGCAATCCGTGCCCTCTATAATACCCACCACCTGGTACCCTGACCTCCCACCCCCCACCCTTCAAAACCAGTCAAGAAAACAAAAAGGTAACCCACGGAATGAGAGAAGATATTTGCAAATGACAGTACAGACAAAAGATTGATATCCAGGATCTGTAATGAACTCCTCAAACTCAACACACAAAAAACAGACAATCATATCAATAAATGGGCAGAAGATATGGACAGACACTTCTCCAATGAAGACATACAAATGGCTATCAGACACATGAAAAAATGTTCATCATCACTAGCCATCAGGGAGATTCAAATTAAAACTACATTGAGATATCACCTTACACCAGTTAGAATGGCCAAAATTAGCAAGACAGGAAACAACATGTGTTGGAGAGGATGTGGAGAAAGGGGAACCCTCTTACACTGTTGGTGGGAATGCAAGTTGTCCTCTTTGGAGAACAGTGTGGAGATTCCTCAAGAAATTAAAAATAGAACTTCCCTATGACCCTGCCACTGCACTACTGGGTATTTACCCCAAAGATACAGATATTCCTGCCTCTGTTTAGCCAGTTCTACCCTGAGGCCAACCTAGAAGCAAAACCAACACCTGCTCTTTTCTCCCAAGAAGAAATTCTGTGTTTCTGAGACTATCATGATTATGGTTGTTGGGCTGATGAGTAGAGGGACTCTAGGGAGCGGGAGAGTACTTGTCACAGCATAACATAAGGCCCAAACCCACCTCCTCTTTCTCACAGAGCCAACCCACCCAAAGCCCCAGCTTTGGCCATTACCATACACCCTGTACACTGAGCCCTTGGGAAGTCAGTGAGCCCTGTCTGTTCCTGCCTGCTCCTCTCCTGGATGCCAGTAATGCCAGTCCCCCCCTCCCCCCCAGAATTCTAGTGAATAAAATGTATACACATAAATGAATAACTGAGTGTTTGGCACATAGCTGGGACTTAATAAACATTGGTGGACTATATAAGGGAATGAATGAATAGAACCTAGTCGCAAATATCCCTAAATCAAGCTGCATTCTAAATTGAGGTAGAATCCAGTGTTCTTGCAAAATACAGCAATACAGACGAGTCGGCATAAGGCAACTGGCTCACACAAAACTGTGATCAGAGGACATAAAGTCCCTTGCAGAAAAGAGGTTATCTGCAGGCTGGAATGTTTTTTAAACAGAAGAATACAGACGTGCCAAGAAGGAAAGCAAAGCCAGAGCCAAGAGCCAGCGAAGATTCCTTGGTAAAGAAGCTGTGCCTGTGACAAATGGGGAAACAGTGAAAACACTGGGTCCCTGTCACCAGAGCAGGCGCACTTCCTCTTCACTAGGCCCCCACTGTGCCTTACAGTCCTGGAGCAAGTCACAGAAATGTGGCAAAAGCTGTGAATCCTCATAGTCAGGGAGGAAGACACCAATTCCAGAAAGGGCCCGCTTGCTTGTTTTTTTGGTGAGCAGAAAACCCCTCCTCTCCCTGGGCCTCAGGCTGAGCAGGAGCAGGCTGTTCTCACACCCCCATATGCAGCCTCAAAGCCATCATCTCCAGCTCTTACCCCAGACAGAAATGCCAGAAACCTCCTCAGCATATCATAAAAGACAGGTTTGTCAGAAAGAATCGTGTTTTATCCACCCCTTCTTAAGTGAGCTTTCAAATGTTGTTCTTTCCCCCTCTCCTGGGTATGATGAATCACATCCTCAGGAAACACAACCAGCTGAGTAAATCGGTGCTCTGCAATGTCTTCACAAATGAAGCCGGTTTGGTTGACTCATCGGACTGATGCAGCTATAACCAGACACTTGAAGCGCTGAGACAGGTATGTTCTGTTACTGATTCAGGATGGCTTACAGTGGTGGCCACGGGTCATCCAGGCAAAAGGCAGCCTGGCTTAATTTAGAACCCTTAATCAGTGGGGTTACTCACTTACCTGAATAAATGAAGAAAGCCAAAGCAGTCTGGGAATTCAGCTTTAGGAATAACATGACTAAGGTAACGTTAGAGTATCTTTTGTCAATGTACCAAAATAGTAAAGAGGTTTAGACTCTGAGTCCAGAGATAACTTTGAAAGAAAGAACAGTGTAATCCTTTTTATGTTCACACTATTTCCCCCTTTTTTCCAGCCTTGATATAATAATTGGGCATTACTGGGGGAGGTGAGTCAAGTTGGCCACAATTCAGGAGACCGGGAGAGACCTGTCCATGATATGCAAATAAATAATAGGAGGCATTTTCATTTACCTTCCAAAATTGGAGGGAACCTAGAAATGATGGGCAGAGAAGTACAGTCACAGTGTGATCTGAGGCAGATGACTTAAATCCAATTATTTCTCCCAGTCTTTTGTTTGTCAAAAAGATCTGATGGCTAACCTGGGTGAAGGAGGTCTCAGGTATCAGAATACAGCTGAGCCCTCCCTGGTGTTCCCTAGCTGATGAAAGGAATCACAGGTGTCAGTCCTTACTGGGCACACAAAACACTCACACTAAGTTACAAGAGAAAATTCCATTTCTTGCTCCAAACTAAAACAATACATCTCTTCAGACCGCAATTCCTCAAATTGTATTCCAAACCATGTCCTTTTAGCCCTGTTCACCTAGTCCAGCTGTGGCTAGGAATTCAAAATAAACAGTGCTGATTCTGAGAGCCACAAAAGCTTTGCATAGAAAAAAAAGAAAGTCAGTTATTACTGTTAAGGGAAAACTACATACATCTTTAATTAAAACCAGAAGAAAGGTGGGGCTAAAAGCCGAGTGGTATAAAATAAGAAAACTTCTTCCTTCTAAGGGTGGGTGGATTTGTCTTAATAAGTTTAATGCCTGATAAGCCTGTGCAAAGTCTGGGGTGGATGACTATCCCAGCTCTAGCCAGGCCAGCTTGCATTCTGACTTGGGAAAGTCTGTGATCTCGGTGGACCCCACCCTTTAGAGACAACTCCTGACATTCCTCCTGTTTTCTGGCCTTTCTCCATTTGAACCACCCACTGTAATGCTCCTTTATCCACCTGTTCTCTCTTCAGTGAGATGCTCCCTTACAGGGGAAACACCAGCCTACTCGGGCTCTCTGTGTGAGATCTGAAAGTGTACCTCACAGCTTGACTGGCCTCTGGCACTTCTGAGGGGAGCAGGCAACAGCACTTGGAAAGCTAGCCAGCGCACCCCTCTCCCTTGGAGGGGCACAGGCTGGCACAGACATATGCCCCATGGCTCTATCTTCACTCTCCTCCCCAATTCTACCTCCTAACCCCCCATGGGAACCACACTAAGCCATGTCCCAGATCATCTGGACCTTTGTCACCCCCCAAGGGCCTCAGGTGACAATTTCCTAACTGAAATGCTCATTATAAGTGGTTAAGAAGAAAGACTTGGGGTGCCCAGGTGGCTCAGTTGGTTAAGCATCTGACTCTTAATTTGGCTCAGGTTGTGATCTTGAGGTCCTGAGATTCAAAAAAAAAAAAAAAAAAAAAAAAAAAACAAAAAACCCTGTGTTGGGCTCCATGCTCAATTGGGACTCTGCTTGGGATTCTCTATCTCCTTTTGCTCCTCCCCCCCTTTTTAAAAATAAATCTTTTAAAAAAAGAAAGCCCTAACCTGGGCTCTGCTCTCTTGGTCATTGTCTTTTATGTTATTTGTTTATGATTTTAAAACAATACCTGTTTCTCATAGAAAGTACAGGAGCCTGCCCCCTCCTTTTTCTTTTTGCTAATTACTGAATAGAAATTTTGGACTTTTTAATATATTTTTTCCTATTCCATTTAAAACTTTTTTGAGACCCTGTAATGACTGCATAGTATTCCCTTTCACAGAGTACTTTGTTTTTCATTCAGCTTTACTGAAGTCTAAGTGACAAAATTGTAAGGTCTCCATTTTTACTCTCCCACACACATTTTATATTTTTGATGTCATAATTTACATATTTTTACATTTATTATCCATTAACAAATTATCAACTTATAGTTGTTGTTATACTTTTGTCTTTTAATCTTCATTACTAGAGTTATAAGCAATTTACCCACCACTCTCACAGCATTCGAATATTCTGAATTTAACTATATATTTACTTTGACCAATGAGTTTTATATTTCACATGTCTTTATGTCACTGATTAGTATCCTTTTCTTTTTTTTAAGATTTATTTATTTATTTATTTATTTATTTATTTATTATTGACAGACAGAGATCACAAGTAGGCAGAGAGGTAGGCAGAGAGAGGGAGGAGGAAGCAGGCTCCTTGCTGAGCAGAGAGCCCAACATGGGGCTGAGCCGAAGGTAGAAGTTTAACCCACTGAGCCACCCAGGTGCCCCATAATTAGTATCCTTTCATTTCAGCTTGAAGAAAACCTTTTAAGTCTTTCCTATTTTTGATTCTACTAGTATAAGAGTTCATCTATGACTCAATGGATTTAAATATTTGATAAAGCTATCATGGTACCAATAAAGTTCTTTTATTCTAGACTCAAATACCCTCAAATCTAAATATGTCAAATATGTATTTAAGAATATTAAATTATTGTATTATGAAAAAAAATAATGATGATGATGATGATGATGATCAGCATCATCATAATAAGGCTTTCTTGAAAGGCTAGCCTAGTGATGATGATGGTTTGTTTGTCTAGAAAACTTATTTCTCCTTCAGTTATGAATGACAACTTTACCAGAGAGAGTATTTTTGGTTGGCAGGTTTTTGTTTTTGTTTTCTTTCAGCACTTTGAATCCCACTTCCCTGCAAAGTTTCTTTTTTTTTTTTTAAAGATTTTATTTATTTATCAGAGAGAGGGAGGGAGAGAGAGCAAGCACAGGCAGACAGAATGGCAGGCAGAGGCAGAGGGAGAAGCAGGCTTCCTGCCGAGCAAGGAGCCCGATGTGGGACTCGATCCCAGGACGCTGGGATCATGACCCGAGCGGAAGGCAGCTGCTTAACCAACTGAGCCACCCAGGCGTCCCTTCCCTGCAAAGTTTCTACTGAAAATTCTGATGACAGTCCTATGGGGGGCTCCTTTGTACATAACAAGTTGTTTTTTTCTTGCTGTTTTTAAAATTCTATCCTTGTTATCATTTTTAACAATTTAAATTATAATGTATCTTTCTGTAATTCTCCATGGTTCCTCTTATTTGAAACTCTCTGGGATTCCTGGAGGATGTATGTTTCCTTCCCCAGGTTGTGGAAGCCATTATTTCTCTGAAGATTTTTGTCCCTATCTCTCTCTCTCTCCTCCATCTGGGAACCCTATAATAATAAATTGGTCTGCTTACTAATGTCCCATAAGTCTCTTAAGCTATCGTCACGTTTTTTCATTAGTTTTTCTTTTGCTTCTCTGATTGGATGAATTCTATTGCGTGTCTTCAAGTCCCACTTACGTCCACTTGATCTAGTCTGCTGTTGAAACCCTACATTAAATTTTTCAGTTCAACTATTATATTCTTCTACTCTGTGATTTCTATTTGGTACTTTTTTATATTTTCCACCTCTTTGTTGAAATTCTCACTTTGTTCATGCATTGCTTTCCTGACCCTAGTGAGCATCTTTATGACTATTATTTTCAGCTCTCTATCAAGTAATTCATTTTTTTTCTGTTTAATGAAGATCTACTTCTGGAGATTTATCTTGTTCTTTTGTTTGGAACATATTCCTCTGTTTCCCTATTTTCCTTAACTCTCTGTGTTGCCTTCTGTGCATGAGCTCTAATAGTCACCTTTTCCAGTCTACACAGAGTGCTCTAGTATAGGAGATGAACCTCATCAATCAGTTCCACTTCAGCTCCTAATTGCCTTTCAAACTTCTGTGATTGTCCCAACCACCTTTTTTATTCTTTTTATTCTTTTTTATTCTTAATAACTCCCAGTAGTTGAAGGCATGCCAAGACCCATCAGTGTTCCATCAGTGCTCCAAAGGAGAGAACTGCATTCAGCACCTGCAGCCTGATTGGAAACTGGACCCTCAGGCATCAGCTGGGATAGTATGTAATTAAGCCCCTTTCAGGGAGAAAGGGCCAGGCAACCCAGGGCACCCAGCCCTCAGGGAACAATTATGAAAGTTGTGCCAGATATGCACATAAGCTTCTTCCAGGGAGATACAGGAAATCTGGAGTCTAGAGGGAAAAGGCAGAAAAGAGATCTGCCACTTTCCCAAGTTCCCAAGGGAGATTAGAGTCAGCCCTAGATAGGTGAAAGACTGGGAGATGGGTATTTCTGCCTATTTTCTCTGTGCTGAATCCTGGGGGGATAGCCATGGTGAGTGATCTGCGTACCCACCAGTGAGCACCCGCTTCTTTGTTATGGTGGATTTCAGGGATGCAAGCTCTCTTGGCTTTCAGATGTTTTGAAGATCTATCCCTTTGGTAGATGTCTTAAAAGTTGGGTCAAGCCCTTTACTCCTCAGGAAGAAGCTGAGAGTTGTGAATTCCTTCCCAATTTTCTGCTATGTTAGTGGTGTGGTTGATGCCAACACTGTGTCTTGGCCTTTCCTACCTGTTTCAATGTGGATATTTTCTCATATATCTGATGTGTAGGAGTCACTCACCTAGTTTCTAAATTTCTTTCAGAGGAAATTGCTCCACATGTAGCTATATATCCATAGAAGGATGCGAGTTCAGGAGTCTCCTATGTTGCCATTTTGGTTAACCCTCTCTGGGTACCTTAGGTGTACCCTGTATTACCCATTATTGCCTATGGTTGGGTCTTAACCATTGTGAGAAAAGTCAAGGTATAAACAAAGTGGGCTCATTCCTTATCTACCTCTATACATAGTTTACCATGTTTTTTGGAGATGACTAAATCTTCCATGCAGACTGGAAGAGTGTCACTTGCCCTGACAGGCCAAGAGGGAAGACAGTGTGATGAGAGCACCTGTCAGCAGTTCTGAAATCCCCTTTCCTTTTCCCCTCTCTTTCTCTGCTTTGGAAGCCAGTGATGGGCCTCATCAAATGACTCCCCTGCCTTCCATCTACTAGTGGGCTTTGTGAATGGATGGCAAGAGGTCGAAGAAAGAAGAACAGTAAAGTACAGATATTTATTCTCCTGGATTCCTTCCTGCAGAGTGGCCTCCACCAAAGAGCAAACTCCTCAGGTCCCCGGTTTTCTCAAGGCAACCTCTTCATATGACTCTCTGTCCTGGTTATCCTTCTCCTTCCCCAATTCCTTCAGACCTGGGCTATTTATGGCCCCATTCTGAATTCCTGAGTCATCCCCCCCCCCACCCTGTCCCACCTTTGTAAAGAGTCCCTTAACTAAAACTTTCTCAAGCTATCCTATGCTATGCTGTTTCCTTCTGGGGCTCTGCGGGGATGTGCAAGTACCCTTTTCCTTATAGCATGACCTTGTAATACACATCTAAATACAGCCAGCCCCAGTTGTCATGGATCATTTTACTTTTCCAGATCCTTTGAGTAATTTCCATGAGAGAATAGAGAGCAAACTGGCAGAACAAGTCATAAAATGTTTCAACCCATGATACATACTGTATATAGAGGTGGGGCAAACAAAGTGCTCTACAAGCACAGATGTGAAGGACCAACTCAGGCCAAGTCCCTGAGGGTGATGAGGATTTTGGTGGGGTAAACAGCCCTCACTTGGATCAGAGAGCCTCCCCACCTAACTTAAACTATGCCAGACACTGACAGCAACTTGAAGCTTGTTCTGGAACCAGTAAAACTACTGTAAAGGGAAGGTATATGAGACCTAGTGCCTCATTCATTTATTTACTAAGTGTCTCTATGTGCCAGGCCATGTTCTAAGTGATGATCTTGTCTCCACATAACATTTTTACCCTTGTACTCTCCAGTCATGAAACTAATGGCAAGTCACACATCATCAACATCCTCATCCTTATTCTCACCATCATTTCTTACCAGCAATTAGAATTTGGTTTCTCACCTTTAGGGCCACATCTTCAACCTTCCATCACCCAGAACCCTTCTTCGTCTTAAGTTTAATATAAGGTACCCCAATATTCTACTCTCTAACAAATCCCTAACTTTCAGATGTCTTATGTTCTCATTCCCAGAATACCTTCCCTTCTACCTCATAGAGATATCTAGGACTTTAACATTTTATTTATTCTATTCATCTCTTCCCTCTTGGATCCCCTTCTTTCCTTAATATTGCCCTAAGTTTCTCCCTGCTTTTAATGTCTCCACCATTGAAATCATTCTCCACCCTAACATCAGAAGAATGTTTCTAAAATTACCTCTGCTCATGCCATTCCCCAAATCTTAGGAAGGCATAATAATCCTGAACTATTTCTTCTTCTTTAAACTTGACATGATCCCTTGGCCTTGGAAACTTTGGCTCATATTACCTTGTCCTGCCCAGGATATTCTTTCCCCTCCCTGCCTTACTGAGCTATTTAACCATAGAATTCCAGGCTATCATCACCTCTTCACTCTGGTGCATGAGGCTGAGGAAGAACGTAGAAGAAAAAAAATATTTAAAAGAGATTTTATGTCTCTGCAGTAGGGTGATCAATGAAACCCTCTCCTGCAGTTCACTACATTATCTAATACTGCTTTTGTAGGCCTAGAGTCTTCTAGAAATAAATGTGATAGAGGTAGGGTTCTGTCTCTGAGCAGACACAGGGTGACATGGAATGCTCCCAAGATCAAGGGGCATGTGACCTCTATTGTCTCTATTAAATCCCTACTCCCATTGTCCTTGTTCATAAGCCAACTATCACTTGCCATGTACTAGGGCAGCCCCTCTACTTAAACATGCTTCATGTATTTGTTTGCTTGTTTATTGTCTGCTTTTCCCAGTAGAGCAGAGATTTAATCTACCATTTATTTATTTACAACACCTAGAACATTTCCAGGAATCAGTAGTTCAATAAATATTGTCTGAATGAAGTCAGGAAGAAAACCTCCTAACCCTTCTTATAATCCCTAAGTCATGACTGCCTCCAGGTTGGAGGGACCAGGGAAATCTGGGCTACCTTGCTAAAACTCACATTTGTCCATATCACTTTGCTTTTCTGAAGTCTTAAATGCTTCCATAGTCTAACTGGCTATGGGATAAATGCTATAAAATTCAACCTAACATGGCAGGAAAAGTGTTTTTGATCTGGCACCTCCTTGCATGCTGATCTCACCTGTCACCACTCCTAGAAGAACATAGGAGTTTGCTTCCCCCACACATCCTGGTGTCTCTCCCTTCATGCCTCTGCTCACACTATCACCCTTTCCCCGTTCTTTTAAACTCTCTCAGATCCACTTATCCTTTGAGGATTTCCTCAGCTCTTATGTCTTCTAACAAGTCTCCCTCTTATCCCAGCCCCCATCAAATTTGGGAACATGCTCCGGGTCTTGGGATAAAGTTTAGGGGAACTTGAACAACTAGGTGGGTTATAAGGGCAAAGATTCAGGTATGAGAAATAAGGCAGCCTTAATCATTAGGGAGAGGGAATCCCAGAACAAGAGACCAAAGAGATCCCAGCAGCAAAGTTGGTTTCATCTTCATGGTTAACATTTAATGAGTACTAATATGACACACTGCATGCTTACATATTTCAATTAATTTAATCTTCATGATAATGCTGTGAGGTGGGGACTTTTATTGCTCTTATTTTATAGATGAGAAAGTTGAACAACAGAAAAGCTTCAGGACCTGAATTTCATAACCCTCCCTTCGTCCCTCAGTAAGTAAGTGGTGAAACCACTGTCTGGCTCCAAAGTCAAACAGTTATCCAAGTCTGTCCAGCTTTCTGAATAATGGTTTAAAGTCATGGAGCTGGTCATCTTGCATGTGACAGTGTCCAGACTCATCAGTTCAGCCAAGATAAGGGCTTACTCCTGAAAGTTGTAGCTATCCCATAAGAATATGAATCTTTCTTTGTTCTGAGATCCAAACGCATCAAGCAAACTTTTAATTAATGCTGATACCAGAAGGAACCAGGACTGGAGAGAGAGTTGGACCATAGATACCAATATTCATGTAAAAGAAAATTACAGTCTACTGTAAATAGATAAAGTGGCTTTGTGACTTACAGTAATCTCTCCTGTACCTGGTCAGGGGGACATAGCTCAAGATCAAGTCTGAGTATACTAACATTCACCAAGATGAGCCATATTCTGGCCCATAAAACACAATTTAACAAATTTAAAAACATAGAAATCAAACATTATCTGCTTTCAAACTATAACAGTATTAAACTAAAAATCAATAAAGATAGCTGAAATTCACCCCCCAAAATATTTTAGTACTAAATAATATACTTCTAAATAACACAGAGGTCAAAGAAAAAATCTCAAAAGACATTTTAAAATATTTGAAATATGTTAAAATGGAAACACAACTTATCAAAATTTGTGCAATCCCCCTGTCTTGTCCTTCAGGGGATCAGGTAGAACCAAGGCTTTCTCTGGGTAAAGCAGCAGGAATGAAGGCAGATCAAGCATGTTGAGGAAAATGTGGCTAGGTCACTGAGGTACACGGGAGACTGTGAGGTGGAGTCAAGCTCACCAGAAGACTCTGAAAGCCAAGAGGCCACCAGAGGAGTTTGGATATTATCGTGAGAGTTACTGGAAACACCTCTCCCCCATCTCCCAATACTCCCTAATATTGTTAGGGATCCATGTGATAAGAAATGATAATCAAAAATCTGGAAATAGAAGAGATTACTAGTGACAAAGACTCTTTCCTTGACTAAACCTTAGATAGGTATCTCTGAATCCTCTTTCCAACCAGGCTTCAATCCTGGGCTTCCATGTCCATTTTTGCAGAATCTAATTTTAATAATCCTGCTAACTGAGTTTATTTAGAATCCCCCTCACCTTTGATATCTGATCATCCTTCATATTTAAGCAAATTCTTCAACTCTCACCAACCTCTAGGTGATATCTGCTGACTGGCCTGCCTGCAATAAAAATCCTGTTAGGTCAGTATAGCAAGAATCTCCTTACCCTTGATGTTTCTTCTCAGTCATCTTCCATCCACTGACTCTCACCCTCCTCCTTGACTATAAATCCTCACTGGTCCTTGCTGTATTTGAAATTGAGTCCAGTTCTATATGATGTCTCATATTTCCTATTACAATAATTCCTGAATGAAATCTATATTTATTACTTTACCTACTGTCCAGCTCTTGTTCTTTTAGAGGTTAGGTGTCCTTACAGTAGAGTGCTTAGCATTGTTTAGCAGACCTTTTGGAGATTAACTGATTCTGTGTATACCTTTGACTAATTTGGCTATATAACAATTCTGTAGGAGTAGAGGTTAACTCATAAAAAACTGGTATCAATGCAAATGGTTTCTGTCTGAGAAAGAGGCCAGAGATTCCTACTTAGAACAAAACAAATAACATTTGTCAAGAAATCAAGAGATTCACCTGCTCTTCTCTCTCTCAGGTAAAAAACAAACAAACAAAAAACAAAAACAAAAAAACCTCCACAATAGAAACCACATCACAGTTTATTACCCTTAGGATATTAACCTGCCTTCCATCTATTAGTAACCTCTCTTCAACATTCCTTTGGTTGATTGATAATTTTAAAAATTTCTTCAAAATATCCTCTGAATTGGTTACAACATCATATAATAGAATAAAATCTTGACATGTGTACAACATAAAACAAAGTTGTGGGATGCAGTGGAAACAGTGTTCAGAAGGAAATTTATAACATTAAACATACATATTTGAAAAGAAAAGAAATCTAAAAATCACTCATCTAAACTTTTACCTTAGGAAACTCTAAAAGAAGAGCAATTACATCCAAAGTAAACAAAAGAAAATAAATAATAAAAATTATAGCAGAAATCAGTCTAATTGAAAATAGGAAATCAGGGACACCTGGGTGGCTCAGTTGGTTAAGCAGCTGCCTTCGGCTCAGGTCATGATCCCAGCGTCCTGGGATCAAGTCCCACATCAGGCTCCTTGCTCAGCAGGGAGCCTGCTTCTCCCTCTGCCTCTGCCTGCCATTCTGTCTGCCTGTGCTCTCTCTCTCTCCCCCTCTCTCTCTCTGATAAATAAATAAAATCTTAAAAAAAAAAAAAGAAAAGAAAATAGGAAATCAGTAGAGAAAGAAAAAATTTAAGTTGGTTCTTTAAAAAAATCAGCAAAATCAGTAAGCCTGTAGCCAAACTAAGAAAAAAGAAAGGACACAAATGACTAATATCAGATCACTACAGATTTCATGAATATTACAAGAATGATAAAGAAGTATTGTAAATAACTCTATGCCTACAAATTTGACAACCTAGATTAAATGTAACAATTCTCAGATAAACACAATCTTCCAAAACTCACACAAAAAGAAATCGATGATAGAAAAGACAATAGACACAACAAGAAACAACCTACATCTATTAAAGAAATTGAAGCAATAATCAATAATCTTTAAAATAGAGAGCACTGGGCCTAGATAGATTGACTGATTAATTACACCATTTAAGTAAGAAATAACATCCATTATCTATAATCCTTTTCCGAAAACAGAATCAGGGGGAATACTTCCTAACTTATTCTATATCACCAGCATTACCCTAATACCAAACCAAAGACATCTTAGCAAAACTGCAGACAAATATCTTTCATAAACATAGATACAAAATATATTAGCAAATCATATTTAACAATGTTTACAAAGAATTATGTACCACTACAAAGTGGAATTTATTCAAGGTATATAAGACTTGTTCAACATTAGAAAATCAATTCATGTAATCCATCACATCAATAGGCTAAAGAAAAATCACATGATCCTATCAATAGATGTAGAAAAAGCATTTGAGAAAATCCAACACCCAACAAAAAAAATTGTAAACTAAGAATAGAGAGGAACTTCCTCAACTTGAAAAAGAGTATCAGCAAAAACCTCAAGTTAGTACCACACTTAATGATGAGACTTGAAGGACCAGCAAGATGAAAGAGGAGCAGGAGACCTAAATTTCACCTGGTCCCAGGAATTCAGCTAGATAGTTATCAAGCCATTCTGAACACCTACAAACTCAACAGGAGATCGAGGAGAATAGCGGCAATTCTAGGAACAGAAAATCCACCACTATCTAGAAGGTAGGACGTGCAGAGGAGTGAATCCAAGGCAATATACGGGAACATAGACTGTTGGGGGAGGGAGCTGGCTCCCAGCAAGTGAGAGAGCAGCAGAGCACAAAATCAGAACTATTAGAAGTCTGCCTGCAGAGAGCCATTGCTCCAGTCGCTGAACAGAGGTGGAATCCTCACTGGGACAGTGCAGTCTCAGGCTCCTTGAAGTCACAGAAAGACTGGGGTGTCTGAGTGTGGCAGAGCTCCCAGATATTGGAGCAAGGAAGCCAGCTGCAGAGATTAAGCCAAAGAGGGGCTCTCAGCTCAGGGTTACCTTAAACCATGATCCAAGGCATAGTCAGACAACTATTCTTCAAGCAGGGATGCCACACGGGGTAGATCCAGGGAGACCCCCCCCCCTTCCTTCTCTAGGAGGAGCAGTGCAGGATTGCATGGCAGGAACCAGCTGGGTTTGGAGACTCCAAACGGGGCCATACAGGTAGAAATCCTGGGTCACAGATTGGTTGAACTCGGAGTGCAGCAGGAGACCAGGGAGATGGGAGGGATTGACTGCATTTCTCTGAGGGTGCACTGAAGAGGAGGGCCCCCAAGGTCTCCATTCCTCCGGGACTAGAGATTGGGGGGGGGAGCCTGTCATTTTCATTCCCATCCTCCAAAGCTGTATGGAAAGCATTCAGGGAATAAAAGCTCCCCAGAGCAAAACCAAGCAGATTATGTAGCCTAGCCCCTGGCAAGGGTAGTGCAATTATGCTTTGGATAAAAACACTTGATAATCACTGCAACAGGCCCCTCTGAAGATCAGCAAGATCTTTAGTAACCAAAGATCAAAAGATCAGCAAGAACATCCAACCAAGACCAAGATCACTGATCAATGAGAACTGCAAAACTTCAGAGCTATGGGAATACAGCACATAGAATTCATGGCTTTTCCCCCCATAATTCTTTAGTCTTTCAAAGTTAAATTTTTTAAATTTTCATAATTTTTTCTATTTTTTTAATGTTTCTTCTCCCCTACTTTAACCGATTTTAACTATTTTATCAATACCTTTATAAAAGTATTTTTTAATTTTAATTTTTATAGTCATATTCTATCCCTTCATTGTATTTAAATTTATTTTTTAAATACATGTAAGTTTAACTTTCTTTAAAATTTTGGGATACCATTTCTTCTAACAGAACAAAATATACCATAAATCTATCGTATGACTTTGTTCTAGTCTCCAGCCTGATCACATTCTCTCCTTTTTTTTCAACCAATTTATCTTATCAATTCTTTCTTTAAAACCTTTTTTAATGTTCATCTTTACAGTAATATTTCACCTCTTCATCACATTTACTCTTATTTTTGTAGATATATATATCTATATATATATATATATATATATATATATAGATATATGTTTTTCTTTCTTTAAATTTTGGGATGCAGTTTCTTCTAACAGGCCAAAATATACCCAAAATCAAGTGTGTGGCTCTGTTCTATTCACCAGCCTAATCATATTTTTTTTCCTTTTTCTTCCCCCCATTTCAGGTCTCTTCTGATTTAGTTACTGTATATTTGTCTAGAGTCATTGCTACCCTTTTAGCATTTTGATCTCTCATTCATCTATTCTTCTCTGGACAAAATGACAACTCTGAAAAACTCACCTCAAAAAAAGGAACAAGAGGCAGAATGGACTGCTAGGAACCTACTCAATATGGACATTAGTAAGACATCAGAAGTAGAGTTCAGAATGACAATTATAAAAATGCTAACTGGGTTTTAAAGATTCTATCTATTTATTTGACAGAGAGAAATCACAAGCAGGCAGAGAGGCAGGCAGAGAGAGAGAGGAGGAAGCAGGCTCCCCGCCGAGCAGAGAGCCCGATGTGGGACTCGATCCCAGGACCCTGAGATCATGACCTGAGCCGAAGGCAGCGGCTTAACCCACCGAGCCACCCAGGTGCCCCCCCCCTTTTTTTTTTTTTAAGATTCTATCTATTTATTTGACAGAGAGAAATCACAAGCAGGCAGAGAGGCAGGCAGAGAGAGAGAGGAGGAAGCTAACTGGGTTTTAAAAAAGCATAGAAGATACGAGAGAATTTCTCCTTCCTGGAGAAACAGAAGGACTAAAATCTAACCAAATTGAAATTTAAAAAGCTACTAATGAAGTGCAATAAGAAATGGACGTTCTGATTGCTAGGAAAAATGAGGCAGAAGAGAGAATTAGTGATATAGAAGATGAAATGATGGAAAAATGAAGAAGCTGAGAAAAAGAGAGATAAACAACTAGTGAATCATGAGGGGAGAGTTTGGGAGAAAAGTGATACCATAAGATGAAACAATATTAGAATAATAGGGATCCCAAAAGAAGAAGAAAGAGAGAGGGGGGAAGAAGGTATATTGGAGCAAGTTACAGCAGAGAACTTTCCTAACTTGGGAAGAGAAACAGGCATCAAAATCCAGGAGGCACAGAGAACCCCCTCAAAATCAATAAAAAATATATTAACACCCCATCATCTAATAGTAAAACTTAGAAGTCTCAGAGACAAAAAGAAAATCCTGAAAGCAGCTTGGGGGGAAAAAAGGTCTGTAACCTACAATGGTAGAAATATTAGACTGACAGCAGACTTACCCACAGAGACCTGGCAGGCCAGAAAGGACTGGCATGATATATTCAGAACACTAGATGAGAAAAACATGCAGCCAAGAATACTGTATGCAGCTAGGCTGTCATTGAAAATAGAAGGAGATACAAAAAACTTCCAGGATAAGCAAAAAATAAAAGAATTTGCAGGCACTAAACCAGCCCTACAGGAAATACTGAAAGCAGACCTCTAAGGAAAGAGAGAGTCTAAAAGTAACAGACTGGAAAGAAAGAGAAACGATATACAGTAACAGTCACCTTACAGGGAATACAATGGCACTAAATTCATATCTTTTGATAGTTACCCTGAATGTAAATGGGCCAAAGGTCCAAATCAAAAGACACAGGGTGGGGTGCCTGGGTGGCTCAGTGGGTTAAAGCCTCTGCCTTCGGCTCAGGTCATGATCCCAAGGTCCTGGGATCGAGCCCCGCATCGGGCGGGTCTCTGCTCAGCGGGGAGCCTGCTTCCTCCTCTCTCCCTGCCTGCCTCTCCGCCTACTTGTGATCTCTGCCTGTCAAATAAATAAATAAAATCTTAAAAAAAAAAAAAAAAAAAGACAGGGTATCAGAATGGATAAAAAAAAAATCAATATGCTGCCTGCAAGAGACTCATTTTAGACAGAAAGACACCTCCAGATTTAAAGTGAGGGGGTGGAAAACAATTTACCATGCTAATGGACATCCAAAGAAAGCTGAGGTGGCAATCCTTATATCAGACAGATTAGATTTTAAGCCACAGACAATAATAACAGATGAGGAAGGACATTATATCATGCACAAAGGATCTGTCCAAAAATATCTAACAATTTTAAATATCTATGCCCCTAACATGGGAGCAGCCAAATTAAAAAATGAAAGAAACACATCAACAATAATACAATAATAGTATGGGACTTTAATGCCCGCATCACTGAAATGGACAGATGATCTAAGCAAAAGATCAACAAGGAAATAAAGGCTTTAAATGACACACTGGACCAGATGGATATCACAGATATATTCATAACATTCCATCCCAAAACAACAGAATACACATTCTTATCAAGTGCACATAGAACATTCTCCAAAATAGATCACATCCTGGGTCACAAATCAGGCCTTAACCAGTACCAAAAGACTGGACTCATTCCATGCATATTCTAAGACCACAATGCTTTGAAACTAGAACTCAACCACAAGAGGAAATTTGAAAGAACTCAAATATATGAAAGCTAAAGAGCATCCTACTAAAGAATGAATGGGTCAACCAAGAAATGAAAGAGGAATTTTAAAAATTCAGGGAAACAAATGAAAATGAAAGCATATGTTCAAAATCTCTGGGATGCAGGAAAGGTGGTCCTGACAGAAAAGTATATAGCATAAAAAAATTTTTTAAAAAAGCATACATGAAAATCAACCCAGAAAAAAAAAAAAAAAGAAGAAGAAAGAAAGTATATAGCAATACAAGACTTTCTCAAGAAAAAAGAAGGGTCTCAAGTACACAACCTAACCCTATACCTAAAGAAGCTGGAGAAAGAACAGCAAAGAAAACCTAAACCCAGCAGGAGAAGAGAAATAATAAAGTTCAGAGCAGAAATCAATGAAATAGAAACCAAAAGAGCAGTAGATCAGATCAAAGAAAGTAAGCTGGTTCTTTGAAAGAATTAATGAGATTGATAAACCCCTGGCCAGACTTATCCAAAATAAAAGTGAAAAGACCCAAATTAATAAAATTATGAATGAAAGAGGAAAGATCACAACCAACACCAAAGAAATAAAAATAATTATAAGAACATATTATGAGCAACTATACACCAGCAAATTAGACAATCTGGAAGAAATGGATGCAGTCCTAGAGACTTACATACTGCCAAAACTGAACCAGAAAAAATAGAAAACCTTAACAGACCCATAACCAGTAAGGAGATTGAAGGAGTCATCAAAAATCTCCCAACAAACAAGAGCCCAGGGCCAGACAGCCTCCCAGAGGAGTTCTACCAAACATTTAAAGAAGAATTAATAACTACTCTACTGAAACTGTTCCAAAACATAGAAATGGAGAGGAAAACTTCCAAACTTATTTTATGAAGCCAGCATTACCTTGATCTCAAAACCAAAGACCCCATTGAAAAGGAGAATTATAGACCAATATCCCTGATGAATTTTTGCAGATACAAAAATTCTCACCAAAATACTAGCCAATAAGATCCAACAGTACATTAAAAGGATTATTCACCATGACCAAGTAGGATTTATTCCTGGGCTGCAAGGCTGGTTCAACGTCCACAAATGAATCAGTGTGATACAATACATTAATAGAAGAAAGGACAAAAACTATATGATACTCTCAGTAGATGCAGAAAAAGCATTTGATAAAGTATATCATCCTTTCTTGACCAAAACTCTTCATAGTGTAGGGATAGAGGGTACATACCTCAATATCATAAAAGTCATCTATGAAAAACCCACACTGAATATCATTCTCAATGGAGAAAAACTGAGAGCTTTTCCCCTAAAGTCAGAAACACGGCAGGGATATCCACAATCAACACTGCTATTCAACATAGTACTAGAAGTCCTAGCCTCAGCAATCAAAGAACAAAAAGAAACAAAAGGCATCCGAATCAGCAAAGAAGAAGTCCAAATCTCAGACTTTGCAGATAATATGATACTTTATGCGGGCAAACCCACTCCAAAACTGCTAGCACTCATACAGGAATTCAGTAAAGTGTCAGGATATAAAATCCTTCCACAGAAATCAGTTGCATTTCTACATACCAACAGGAAGACAGAAGAAAGAGAAATTAAGGAGTTGATCCTATTTACAATTGCACCCCCAACCCTAAGATACCTAGGAATAAATCTAACCAAAGAGGCAAAGAATCTGTACTCAGAAAATTATAAAGTACTCATGAAAGAAATTGAGGAAGACACAAAGAAATGGAAAAACATCCCATGCTCATGGATTGGAAGAACAAATATTGTGAAAATATCTATGCTACCTAGAGCAATCTACACATTTAATGCAATCTCTATCAAAATACCATCCACTTTTTTCAAAGAAATGGAATGAATACTCTTATAATTTATACAGAACAAAGAAAGACCCCGAATAGCCAGAAGAATGTTGAAAAGGAAAACCAACTCTGGGGGGCATCACAACTCCAGACTTCAAGCTCTATTACAAAGCTCTAATCATCAAGACAGTATAGTACTGGCACAAAAACAGACACATAGATCAATGGAACAGAATAGAAAGCCCAGAAATGGACCCTCAACTCTATGGTCAACTGATCTTCAACAAAGTAGGAAAGAATGTCCAATGGAAAAAAGACAGTCTCTTCAATAAATGGTGTTGGGAAAATTAAACAGCCACATGCAGGAGAATGAAACTGGGCCATTTCCTTATGCCACACACAAACATAGGCTCAAAATGGATGAAAGTCCTCAATATGAGACAGGAATCCATCAAAATTCTTGAGGAGAATGCAGGCAGCAACCTCTTTGACCTCAGCTGCAGCAACTTCTTCCTAGAAACATTCCCAAAGGCAAGGGAAGCAAGGGCAAAAAATGAACTATTGGAACTTCATCAAAATCAAAGCTTTTGCGCAGTAAAGGAATCAGTCAACAAAACCAAAAGACAACTGACAGAGTGGGAAAAGATATTTGCAAATGATCTATCAGGTAAAGGGCTAGTATTCAAAATCTAGAAAGAACTTACCAAACTCAACACCCAAAGAACAAGTAATCCAATTAAGAAATGGCCAGAAGACATGAACAGACATTTTGGCAAGGAAGACATCTAAATGGCTAACAGACACATGAAAACGTGCTGAACATCCCTCAGCAGCAGGGAAATACAAATAAAAACCGCAATGAGATACCACCTCACATCAGTCAGAATGGCTAAAATTAACAGGAGAGAAAATGACAGGTGTTGGCAAGGATGCAGAGAAAGGGGAATCTGCCTACACAGTTGGTGGGAATGCAAGCTGGAGCAGCCGCTCTGGAAAACAGTATGGAGGTTCCTCAAAAAGTTGAAAATAGAGCCACCTTCAACCCAGCAATTGCACTGCTGGGTATTTACCCTAAAGATAACAAATGTAGTGACCTGAAGGGGCACATGCACCCCAGTTTATAGCCAGAATGTCCACAATAGCCAAAGTATGGAAAGAACCTCCTTGATGTCCATTGATAGATGAATGGAAAAAGAAGAAGTGGTATGTACACACACACACACACACACACACACACACAATGGAATAGTATGCAGCAATCAAAAGGTGAAATCTTGCCATTTGCAACCACGTGGATGGAACTAGAGGGTATTGTGCTAAGTGAAATAAGTCAATCAGAGAAAGACAAATATCACATGACCTCACAGATATGAGGAACTTTTGAAACAAGACAGAGGATCATAAGGGGAAGGGAGGGGAAAATGATACAAGACTAAACCAGAGAGGGAAACAAACAGTAAGAGACTCTTAATCTCAAGAAACAAACTGAGGGTTGCTGGAAAGGAGGGGGATAGAAGGGTTGGGGAGACTGGGTGATGGACACTGGGAAGGATGTGTGCTATGGTGAGAAAAAAAAATAAATTAAAAAGAAACGATGAGACTTGAAAACTTTCCCACTAAGATAAAACCCGGGGCAAGGATGTCCCTCTCACAATTGCTTTTTAGCATTGTACTAGAAGCCATAGCTACTACAATAAGAAAAGAAAAGGAAATGAAACTGATACAGATTGGGAAAGAAGAAATAAAACTGACTTTGTTCACAGGTGATGTAGAAAATCTGATAGAACTAACAAAAACATTCCTGGAATTAATAAACAGTTATAGTAAGGTTGCAATACCAGGTCAATATTTAAAAGTCAATTGCTCTCCCAAAAATCAACTAGTGGTACTATACCAAAATAAAAAGTTTTTTCACAACAAAGGGAAACATCAACAAAACAAAAAGGCATATACTATATGTTGGTTAACTGAACATAAAAAAACACCCACAAAGGCAACTATTAAACAGGAGAAGATATTGAAGATATTTACAAATAATATAACTGATAAGGGCTCAATATCCAAAATACATAAAGAACTTACACAACACCAAAAATACCCAATTAGAAAACAGTCAGCAGACATGAATAGATATGTAGAAGGGAAATGTACAGATGGCTAATAGATACATGAAAAGATGCTCAACATCACTCATCATCAGGGAAATATATACAAAACCACAATGAGATCTCACCTCATACCTGTCGGAGTGGCTAGTATCAAAAAGACAAGAACTAAGAAATGTTGGAGAGGATGTGAAGAAGGGGAACCCTTGTGCACTGTTAGTGGGAAAATAAACTGGTACAGTGAAAAACAACATGGATTTTCCTCAAAAAATTAAAAATATGCAGACCATATGATCCAGTAATTCCACTACTGGGCATTGACTAAAATAAAACAAAAACACTGTCTCAAAAAGCTATATGCTCCCCTATGTTTACCAGAGCATTATCTGCAAGATATGAAAGGAACTCAAGTGTCCACTGACAGATAAATGGATAAAGAAGATGCAGTGTATAGGATGGAATATTACTCAGCCACTAAAAAGAATGCCATGTGCAACAACATGGCTGGATCTAGAGGGTATTATGCTAAGTAAAATAAGTCATACAGGGGTGCCTGGGTGGCTGAGTCAGTTAAGCGTCTGCCTTCAGCTCAGGTCATGATCTCAGGATCCTGGGATCAAGTTCCGCATCAGGCTCTCTACTCCATGGGAAGCCTGCTTCCTCCTCTCTCTCTCTGCCTGCCTCTCTGCCTACTTGTGACCTCTGTCTGTCAAAACAAATAAATAAAATCTTTTTAAAAAAAATAAGTAAGTCATGGAGATAACAAGTACAGCACAGTACACACAGTACTGTACACACAGTACAGTACAGTACAGTGTGAAATCATCCATGATACCTGTCTTTCTAAAATTTAACACGGAGGGTGCTGGGGGCAGGGAGCTTTCGGAGAAGGGTGTAGCCCTTTGGAATGCCAAGGCCCCTGTGCGACCACGCTGCCATAAGAATGCCATAGGGAGTTGCCTTCCCCCAAGCTTTCTTAGCCCAAACAGCTGTCCTGTGATCTAAGAGAACTTATAGACCACACAGATTACCATACTGTATCTTTACCATAAACAGATCCTCTGAGTTCCTGTAAAACCCCTTGTCACACATCAAGTGCTTGAGAAAGAGTGATAAAGATTTATGATTTATCCCGAAGAACAAATAAAGGTAGGAGCAAGGAAGAGTGAAGGGTCTTCAGCTCTTAACATTGACCCCCTTGCCTGCCCCTCTCTTTCACAGCAAAGTCTGGAGCAATCTTTCCTCCATTGGTACAGGGATTGCTGACCATTTCCAGTACCCAGAGAATACAGTCAATAATAATAATATTGTAATATAATTGAATGGTGACTGGTGGTGACTACACTTATTGTGAGCACTGAGTAATGTACAGAAATGTTGAATCACTATGCTCACTGAAACTAGTATAACAATCTATGTTAATTATACTTCAATTTAAAAAAAAAAGTCAATTACTTTCCAATATACCAACAATGAACAAGGGGAATTTGAAATTAAAAACAGATTATCATTTTCATTAGCACCTCCATAAATGAAATACTCAGGTACAAATCTAAAAAAAATACAAAATCTATGAGAAAAATGAAAAATGTCTGATGAAAGAAATAAAATATTTAAATAAATATTCATGGATAGGAAGATTCAATATTGTCCAGATGTTCTTCCCAACTTGATCTATAGATGCAATACAATCTCCAATCAAAATCCAAGTATGTTATATTGTTGCAAATCAACAAATGAATTCTGGAGTATATAAAGAAAGGCAAAAGACTTTTAACAGCAACACAATATTGAAGGAGAAGAAAATTAGAGGGCTGATGGAAACTAACTTCAAGACTTACTACAGTAATCAAAGCTAGAATAATCATAAGTATGGTATTATTAATGAAGGAATAAATGCAGAAATCGATGGAATAAAATAGATAGCTCAGATATATGTCCAGATACAGCCAACTGATGACTGAAGAGAAAAACTAAATGATCTAGGGTTTGGTGATGACTTTGTAGATACAAAACCAAAGACAAGATCCATGAAAATTATAACTTATAAACTGGACATCATTAAAATAAAGATTTTCTACTCTGTGTAAGATACTTTCAAGGAGAATAAAAAGAGTAACCACAGACTGAAAGAAAATATTTGCAAAAAACATATCTGATAAAGTATTGTTACCAAAATATACAAAGAACTCTTTTACAACTCAACAATAAGAAAACAAACAACCTATTAAAAAATCAGTCCAGCAGGCACCTGGGTGGCTCAGTTGGTTAAGCGACTATCTTTGGCTCAGGTCATGATCCTGGAGTCCCGAGATTGAGTCCTGCATCAGGCTCCCTGCTCGGCAGGGAGTCTGCTTCTCCTGCTGACCTCTCTCCTCTCATGCTCTCTCTGTGTCTCTCAAATAAATAATAAAATCTTTTTTTAAAAAAATGAGTCCAAGACTTTAACAAGCACCATACCAAAGTAGACATACAGACGGCAAATAAGCTTATGAAAAGATACTCCATATGATATGTCATTAGGGAAATGCAAATTAAAACAACAAGATACCACTAGATACTGATTAGAATGGTCAAAATCCAGAACCCTCACAACAGCAAATGTGATCAAGGATGCAGAGCAACAGAAATTCTCATCCATCCTGTTGGAAGACACTTTGGTAATTTTTTCAAAAAACTAAACATACTCACATTATCTGATCCAGCAATCACAGTCCTTGGTGTTTGCCCAATGACTTGAAAACATCTCCACACAAAAACCTGCACTTAGATGTTTATAGCAGCTTCATTTAGAATTGCCAAAACTTGAAAACAACCAAAATATCTGGGGTACACCTAGACAATGGAGTATTATTCTGCACTAAAAAGAAATGAGCTATCAAGCCATGAAAAGGCATGAAGGAAACTTAAATGTATATTACTAAGTGAAGAAGTCAATCTTAAAAGGCTTCATACTATGATTACAACTATATGACATTCTGAAAAGGGCAAAACTATAGAGACAGTAAAATAATCGGTGGTTGCCAGGGGTTGAGAGAAAGAAGGGAGGGATGAACAGAGGATTTTTAGGATATTGAAAATATTCCATACCATGCTATAGTGATGGATACATGACACTATACATTTGTCCAAACCCTAAGAATATATCACATCAGTAGTGAAACCCAATGTAAACTATGGACTTTGGATGACAAAGACATGTTGATGTAGGTTCATCAACTGTAACAAATGAACCACTCTGGTGGAGGAAGGACAAGGGGTATGTGGGAAATCTTGGTACTTTCTGCTCAATTTTGCTATGAACCTAAAACTGCTCTAAAAAAATAAGCATACTTAAAAATATCTAGGTTCTGGATCTTTTAAGCTGAGAAACCTCTCTGAATCCCAGAGACTCTACCCCTTTGATTCTCCTTGGGGTTAAACCATTTTTTCTTTCTTCCTGATATTTCTGACTCCCAAACTTATTCAGATTTACTGAGAATGAATTTTACTTCACCTTATCTACTGACATTGAGGCTCTTAAGAAAACCACACTTTACCCCTACCTCTGCCATGTCCATATGCCTGGGATAGAAGCAGCTCCAGCTGAGAAGACTGGAGCCACCAGGCAGAGTCCAGATAGAAGAATTATATCTGCATCTCTACAATTCTTTAGTATGTCAGGATTTATCTAACATACTTCTGAGCATTTAATGGAATGTAAGAAAATGGCAGGCACAGTTTATGTCTCAGCAAACTAACATAATTGTCAAGGTAAATTGCTCTCTGGTAGCAATGTAAAAATATGTTTCCAAACCAACATATCAGCAGTGGCAAAGAAACCAAGCAATAAAGCATGAGCAACAAAGTTAGAAAGGGTCAATCCCAGCACATGGGGAATGTTGTTGCTTCTGAAGTGAAATTAGGCATAACCAGAATGTTCACGTTAATAAAGGATGGGGTGGATCAAGTTGTTTCCATACCTATCATGGAATCAGTTATGAAAGTGTTCAGAACAAAATGCTGAAATAGTAACAGAAAATTAAAAAACAAAAACACTTCTGTCCCTATGACTTTAGAGTAGAAAAGTCTATTTCTTACATGAATATTTTTGCCCCCTGGAAATTTTTATGTTGAAACTCTAATCTTCACAGTGATGATATTTAGAGATGGAGCCTTTCCAGAGGTAATTAGGTCATGAGGGTGGAGTCCTCACGATGGAATCAGTGCCTTTATAACAATAGAGATTTCTTTCTCTCTTTCTCTTCACCATGTGAGGTTAAAGCAACCAGGCACTGCAAATCAGAAAGGGAACTCTCACCAAAACCTGACCATGCTGACACCTACATCTTGTACTTTACATCCCCCAAAACTGTTAATAAATAAATACATTATTTACCCCATCCAGTCTATAGTATTCTGTTACAGCATTCCAAACTGACGAAGATGTATGGCATTTCTAAAATATCTAAGTTTTACATGCACAAAATTAAAAAGTAAAATCAAGACTAAGAACTGGTAGCATGGTGTGGTCACATGCTCCACTCCAGTCCTCAGAGTCCATGAATCAGCAAGCCATGGATGGGCCACAGCAAGGGCCATGGTGCAACTTAAATCCAGAAGCAGTGCAATGAGCTGGAAATGCTGTGATCCATCTATTCCTATTCCTTTATAGCTTGATTCCATGGTGATCCATCCCCTCTAACAACTAGCCTTCCAAAACACAAATGAACAATCCTGATTCCAAATTCTACTTCTGTGGAGTAGATCCTGCTAAGCATTATCAGAAGATCCAAACACATTCACCATTCTATAAAGCTAAGGCTGGAGAAAATGGCAAACTGTCCAGTAAGTCTCAAGTTTACAAAGAATAAAAATTTTCCCACATATTAAGTATTATCCCAAAAATATGAGATTTCTCAGACATTTTTAAATTAATGTTACAAGTAGAGGAAAACTTTGGTTTGATAATGATCTTTGCTTAAGTATGGACTATGCAAGAAAAAGTGAATGAAATAGTAGAACAAAAAAAAACTGTAAGAGTTGAAAAAACAAAAAGAACGGAAGGAAAACAAAGAAATCAAAAACCAATTAATCCATTTAGGTTACAAGTGAGAATTTCTGAAGTTGGAAATTGAAGTTTGGTACAAAACTCTCGAATATTCAGAAGAAGCAGATGATAAAAAAAAAAAAAAGAACAAATAGGAAAATTAAATTGGGTGGGGGTGTGGCTATTAGAAGCATATAATAATCTGGACCCAATTCTTGGAGGATAATGAAGACAACATGGTGGTAGATGAATCTTTGCTCCAGGAAATGAATGGATTAAAGCTAAGGATGAAAAGGATGAAGGATGTAGTCCAGATTAAGGACTATACTTGTGATGAGCACCAGGTGACATATGGAAGTATTGAATCTCTATATTCTATACTTGAAAATAATATTACACTGTGATAACTAACAGGAATTTGAATAAGAACTTAAAAAAAAAAAAAAGAATGATCCAGAGACCCAGACCACAACTTGACTGGCAGGGTCCTCAGGTTCCAGTACCACCAGCAGAAGCTTAAATATTTCAGCATCCATGACTATGTTAAGACCAAAAATTTTGGTTTTTTCTATTGTCCTAAGAAAAAACCAACTTCAGAAGAATAGTCTTCTGAGAGCTACCATCACTGAATTTAATAAACTCATTTTAAAAGTAAAAAAAAAAAAAAAAAAGTCATAACAACAGCAATAAAAACAGCCCCTTATCTTTTCCTTCACCATCCCAAATAGGACTCAGGTTACCACTATCTCAACCAGAATATAGGAGAACACTATCTTTTTATAGTCACACCCTCCTCCAATCTTTACCCTCTAACTATCACTGATCTATTCTCCATCACTACAGTTTTGTCTTTTCAAAATGCCATGTAAATGCTAAGCTCTTTATAGATTTTGGATACGAGCCCTTTATCTAATATGTCGTTTGCAAATATCTTGTCCCATTTTGTCAGTTGTCTTTTGGTTTTGTTAACTGTTTCCTTTCCTGTGGAAAAGCTTTTGATCTTGATGAAGTCCCAATAGTTCATTATTGCCCTTGCTTTTCTTGCCTTTGGCGATGTTCCTAGGAAGAAGTTGTTGTGGCTGAGGTTGAAAAGGTTGCTGCTTGTGTTCTCCTCAAGGATTTTGATAGATTCCTGTCTCACATTGAGGTCCTTCATCCATTTTGAGTCTATTTTCATGTGGGGTGTAAGGAAATGGTCCAGTTTCATTTTTTTGCATGTGGCTGTCCAATTTTCCCAATGCCATTTGTTGAAGAGGCTGTCTTTTTTCCATTGGACATTCTTTCCTGCTTTGTCGAAGATTAGTTGACCATAGAGTTGAGGGTTTATTTCTGGGCTCTCTATTCTGTTCCATTGATCTATGTGTCTGTTTTTGTGCCAGTACCATACTGTCTTGATGATGACTGGCTTTAGTTTTGATAGGTTATATGTTCCTAGGAGTTACCTATTTCCTCCAGGTTGTCCAATATATTGGCATATAGGTTTTCATAATATTCTGTTATAACTGTTTGTATTTCTGTGGTGTTGGTTGTTATTTCTCCTCTTTCATTAATAATTTTATGTATTTGTTTTTGTTTTGTTTTGTTTTTTAAAGATTTTATTTATTTATTTATTTGACAAAGATAGAGAGCACAAGCATGGGGAGTGGCAGGCAGAGAGAGAAGGAGAAGGAAAAGCAGGCTTGAGCAGAGATTCCAACACAGGGCTTGATCCCAGGACCCCAGGATCATGACCTGACCCAAAGACAGATGTTTAACCGACTGAACTACCCAGTTGCCCCATAATAATTTTATTTCTTTGGATCCTCTTTTTTTTTTTAATGAGTCTTGCTAGAAACAATCTCTTCCTTATTAATGCTGAGTAGTGTTCTATTGCAAATATGTGCTACACCTTATCCATTCACCTATTGAAGGACATTTGAGTTGTTTCCAACTTTTGGCAATTATGAAATGACATGCTATTCATATTTGTACACCATTCCTTTTCTCTAGACTAAATACCCAGGAGGGGGCTGTTGAGTTCTAAGCGTATGTTTAATTTTATAAGAAAGGACCAAACTCATATTCTGCTTTCAATATATGAGAGTTCCAGTTACTCCACAACTTTGTCAATACTTGGTATTATCAGTATTTTTTTTATTTTAGCCATTCCAGTGGGTGTGTAGCAATATCTGTCATGATTTAATTTGCATTTCACAATGGCTAATGAAGTTGAATATTTTTTCATGTATTGACTTCTATGCTCATATTTTCTTCACTAAAGTACGTTAGACCGGGGCGCCTGGGTGGCTCAGTGGGTTAAGCCGCTGCCTTCGGCTCAGGTCATGATCTCAGGGTCCTGGGATCGAGTCCCGCATCGGGCTCTCTGCTCAGCAGGGAGCCTGCTTCCCTCTCTCTCTCTGCCTGCCTCTCCATCTACTTGTGATTTCTCTCTGTCAAATAAATAAATAAAAATCTTAAAAAAAAAAAAAAAAAAAAAATAAAGTACGTTAGACCAATTTGGAGAGAATTGAGATCTTTGCTATGTTGAATCTTCCAACCCATGAAAACATTATGTCTCTCCATTTTTCTTTTTAAGAGAATATAGTTAGAATTTTAATCCTTTTCAACTGTTAATGTTTGATTTATGACCCGGCATATGTTCTCTATCTGCATTTAAAAAGAGAATGTATGTTCTGCTATTGGATGGAGTGTTCTAGAAATGTCAGATTCAGTTGGTTAAAGGAGATTTTCAGCTTTTTTCTTTATTGGCTCTACCTATTATGAGAAGAGAGTGTGGATCTCTCCAACTCTAAATACTTATCTATTTCTCCTTTTAGGTCTGGCAGTTTTCACTTCATGTATTCTGAAGCTCTGTTGCTACATACACACATATTTAGAACTTTTATGTTTTCATGGTGAAATGGCCTTTTTATCTTTATGTAATCAATTTCTAATGTTCCTTTCCAACCCTGGTAGTTTTCTTTCCTCTGAAGTATAACTTGACATTAATATAAGGATTCCAACTTCCTTTTCATTAGTTTTTGCATGGTATATATTTTCCTACCTTTAATTTTTTTAATCTACCTATATAATTATATTTGAACCATGTTTCTTCTATATAAGATATAGTCAAGATGGGGTTTTTTTTAGCCATTCTAACAATCTCTATTAATTGGTATATTGAAAGAACTTATATGTCGGGCCACCTGGGTAGCTTAGTCATTAAACATCTGACTTTTGATCTCAGCTAGGTCTTAATCTCAGGGTCAGAGTTCAAGTTCTGCACTGGGTTCCATATTGGCCATGGAACCTACTTAAAAAAAAAAAAGAAAGAAAGAAAAAGAAAGAACTTATATGTAATGAAATTATTAATATGTTAAGTAAGTTTATGTTTACCATTTTACTGTTTTTTTCTGTTTGTTCTGTTTCTCATTTCTTTATTTTGCCTTTCTTGCCTTTTTTGGGGATGGGGGTATATGAACACCTTTTAAAAAAAAATTATCTCTTTATTTGAGAGAAAAAGAGAGTATAAGTTGTCGGGAGGACAAGGGGGAGTAGCAGGGGAGGGATGGGCAGAGAGAGTGGGAGAAGCAGGCTCCCCATTGATCAGGGAGCCTGACACAGGGCTCAACCCAAGGAACCCGAGATCATGAGCTGAGCCAAAGGCAGATGCTTAATAAACTGAGCCACTCAGATGCCCCATGAACACCTTTTATTATCCTATTCTAACTTTTCTATTATAATTTTAATAGTATTGTTTTATATAATTTTTTTAGTGGTTGCTCTAAGGAAAGAAAATACATACTTAACTTTTCACAATCTATTTAGAATCAGTGTTTTGTCACTTCAGTTGGAATACAGAAACCTTAACACCATAAGGTTCCCCTTACTCCTTCCCTCTTTATGTTAGAGGTATTATCTTATTATCAGTACATCTACATATGCTGAAAACCTCCTTAGACAATGTTATATTTTTGCTTTCAACCATAAAACATATTTTAAAGAACTCAAGTGGAGAAGAGTCTATTTATCCAAATATTTACCAACCATTCTTTCTCAATCTTGATGTAGCAAGTTTCTTGTAATAGTCTCCTTTCATCTGTAGAGCTCCCTTTAGCAATTCTTTTATTTCTTTTTTTTTCTTTTTTTTTCTCTGCTTTTAATGAGGAATTTAAACAAACAAATATATTTATATATTTGTTTTGTTTTCTTTACCTTTTTTTAAATTTATTTCTTTTCAGCATATTCATTGTTTTTTGCACCACACCCAGTTCTCCATGCAATCCGTGCCCTAATACCCACCACTTGGTTCCCCCAACCTCCCACCCCCGCCACTTCAAACCCCTCAGATTGTTTTAAAGAGTCCATAGTCTCTCATGGTTCACCTCCCCTTCCAATTTCCCCCAACTCCCTTCCCTCTCTAACTCCCCTTGTCCTCCATGCTATTTGTTATGCTCCACAAGTAAGTGAAACCATATGATAATTGACTCTCTCTGCTTGACTTATTTCACTCAGCATAATCTCTTCCAGTTCCGTCCATGTTGCTACAAAAGTTGGGTATTCATCCTTTCTGATGGAGGCATAATACTCCATAGTATATATGGACCACATCTTCCTTATCCATTCGTCCGTTGAAGGACATCTTGGTTCTTTCCACAGTTTGGCGACCGTGGCCATTGCAAACTACTAGAACTCATACAGCAATTCAGTAATGTGGCAGGATACAAAGTCGATGTACAGAAATCAGTTGCTTTCTTATACACTAACAATGAAAATACAGAAAGGGAAATTAGAGAATCGATTCCATTTACTATAGCACCAAGTACCATAAGATACCTGGGAATAAACCTAACCAAAGAGGTAAAGGAACTGTACTCGAGGAACTATAGAACACTCATGAAAGAAAGAAACTGAATAAGACACAAAAAGATGGAAGACCATTCCATGCTCTTGAATCGGAAGAATAAACATTGTTAAAATGTCTATACTGCCTAGAGCAATCTATACTTTTAGTGCCATTCCGATCAAAATTCCACCGGTATTTTTCAAAGAGCTGAAGCAAATAATTCTAAAATTTGTATAGAATCAGAAGAGACCCCAAATCGCTAAGGAAATGTTGAAAAACAAAAATAAAACTAGGGGCATCGTGTTAACTGATTTCAAGCTCTACTACAAAGCTGTGATCACCAAGACAGCATGGTACTGGCATAAAAATAGACACATAGACCAGTGGAACAGAGTAGAGAGCCCAGATATGGAGCCTTTAGCAATTCTTTTAAAGCAGGTCTCTGGGTACAAATTCCCTTAGTTTTTCTTCATCTGAGGATTCCTTTATTTTACTGGCATTTCTGAAAAATATTTTTGCTGTATACAGAATTCTGGACTAAAAATTCTTTTATTTCAGTACTTGAAAAATACTGTTCTGCCTTTTGATTTCTATAGTTTTTGATAAGAGAATCATTGTCATTGAATCATTGTTTTTTTATAGATAATGGACTGTTTCTCTCTGGCTTTAAGAATTTTTATTTGTCTTTCATATTTCAGAATTTTGAGTATTATTTGATCAGGCATGGATTTCTTTAATTTTATCCTATTTGGGGTTTTCTCTACTTCTTAAATTTGTAGGTATGTGTCTTTCTCCAAACGTGATGTTTCCAGCCTTTATCCCTTCAAACCTTTTTCCAGCACTATATTCTTTCTCTATCTTGTGGGGATCTTATGACACAAATATTAAATCTTTTGTTGTCCCATAGAACTCTGAGGTTCTGTTCTTTACTTTTTCCATCCTTTCTCTCTATGCTGTTTAGACTGGATAATTTCCATTAAGCTGGCACCAAGTTCATTATTTCTTTCCTTCATCATCTTCATTTTGCTATTGAGTCCTTCCAGTGAATTTTTAATTTTGGTTATTCTGTTTTTTGGTTGTAAAATTTCCATTTCGCTCTTCTTCATATCTTCTATTTCTTTTTTTTAAAGATTTTATTTACTTATTTATTTGACAGAGAGAGAAAGCACAAGCAGGAGGAGCAGGCAGAGGGAGAGGGAGAAGCAGGCTCCTCACAGAGCACGGAGCCCAATGTGGGGCTTGATCCCAGAACCCTGGGATCATGACCTGAGCCAAAGGCAGATGCTTAAGTGACTGACCCACCAAGGCACTCCCTTCTATTTTATTTCTATTTTAGCCTCATTTCAAAGTATGCATGATTTCACCTTTGAACATTTTTGTAATATTTGTTTTAAAGTCTTTATCAAACAATTCGGGCACCTGGGTGGCTCAGTTGGTTAATTACTGCCTTCAGCTTGGGTCATGATCCCGGAGTCCCAGGATCGAGTCCCTCATCCGGCTCCCAGCTCCACGGTGAGTCTGCTTCTCCTTCTGACCTTCTCCCCTCTCATGCTCTCTATCTCTCTGTCAAATAAATAAATAAAAGACTTTTTTTAAAAAAAGTCTTTATCAAATAATTCCAACATCTGTGTTCTCTCGTCATTGGCATCTATTATCTTTTCCTAAGCAAGTTGAGAGTTTCATAGTTCTTCATATGTAAAGTAAATTTGGGTTGTATTCTGTATATTTTCAGAGACTCCAGATCTTATGAGAGAATCTTGATGTTTTTGTTTAAGCATTTGACCTCGGTAAGTCATAAGTTCTAGCTTACTTTCTAGCTTATACTATGGTCAGTTCAGGTTTCAAAGGCTTTAAGTGCTATTCAGATCTTCTTTTACGTGTATCACCCAATGATTAATCTGCGACATGGAAAGAGTTCTGTTAGCTCAGTTCTCGTGGTCTTTGGAATGCTAATTAGGAGCATATCCAACACACACAGTTGGATATAAGCCCAGATATTCACAAACAGTTTTATGAGATGCATTTCCTGAGCTCTTCCTTCTTTGCTGAGATATCTCAAGCTTCCTTTTTTCAGCCCATTAACAAAAAAATCACTTCTGATGATGAGTGATCATCAGGAAAATATTAATCAAAACCACAATGAGATACCACCTCACATTGGTCAAAATGCCTAAAATTAACAACTCAGATGTTGGCAAGATGTGGGAAAAGGGGAACCCTCTTGCACTGTTGGTGGGAATGCAAACTGGTGCAACCTTTTGGCTAGTACAACCACTCTGGACAACAGTATGGGGGTTCATCAAAAGGTTATAAGACCCAGCAATTGCACTTTCAGGTATTTATCCAAAGGATTAAAAAATACTGATTCAAAGGGGCACATGCATCCTGATGCTTTTAGCAGCAATATTCACAATAGCCAAAATAGTCTCAGGGTTTGCCTCCTAGGGAACTCACCTTAATACATGAGCTCTAAACATGATATTCCCTATGTGACATGGATTGGTTCAAAAAGAGGTGGGATGCAAATCAGATTACTAAGATCGGAGGAGACTTGTTCTAGAAACTTCTGGGAGTATTTCCAGGTACTAGAGAGAACCACAGGGAAAGATCTCTCTCTCAAACCAAACCTGAACAAAGACTCTTACGGATCCAGTTGCTACTGACAAGTATATTTTGATCCCAAGAACACCCAGCCTCAGAACAAATTGATATGGGGATTAGTAGGATGGTAAGAAAGAACCTGGGTCCTCAATGACATCATTGAGTCACAAGATCAACGCACTCTGAAAGCCAATTCATTTTTAGATTTCTTGATATGTGAACTAGTAAAGTTTATTATTTAAAGCAGTCTGAAGTTTTATTTTTTGTTTGTTTCTGCTACTTCAGCCAAAACATCTAACTGATATGAATATGCATCTTATTGACTCTCCCTTCCTTTACTATGTCTGGAGGAGATTTTCATAAACATTGAAAGGAGTTTGAAAAATACACAACTCAGAAAATTGATCAAAAAACTGAACTGCCATAAGTGCAGGTGACTGATGGTAAGTTTTCTGTTGCCTTCTTTCCTTTCCTTCCTTCTGTTCTATAGGGAACTGAAAATACATTTTAAATTAAAAAAAGGAGACCTAGTTGAACAAATATATTCTACATAAAAAAATAAAAAATAAAAACACTGTGATATTTGCAACTTGGTTGAGAAAAATTATCTTAAATTCTATTTTTAAGATCAAAGTACAATCTAGGCCATGATCTGAAATTCGGTATATAATTGGAACTTCTGAAAACTCCCTCTATAATAGACAGGTGAAGACAGACACCTGGTAATTACACAGGGTATTTATATGCCTGTGGAAGAAGAAGCGAGAGATTTTTGCAAAATTACTGCAGAAGGAAAATGCCTATAAAAAAGATAGTGATTCAGCTTGCAATTTAAAAAACAAACAATCCATTATGACAACCCAAGAAAAAATTACTTACCCTACATACATAGTATCCTGACTCAAACTCTGAAGGTCAAGAATCTATGGCTTTGGCAGACCAGAAAGAAAAAGCAAAGCATTCTGCCCTTTCATAGAGAATGCCACATTTGCCATATCTCAAGATTCAAGGTCATGGCAGCAGAACACTATGCCCTGATTTTTAACTACTCTGAGAGTCTCCTGTGCTGCTGAATTAATCATGTTCTCTTCTTCCCCAGTACTTGCCATTTCAAAACATGCATCTAAATTCCAAATCTAATGACTCCATCTTTGTGGCTAACAGAAAAGCACAGGACTGAATTTAGGTCAGGTCCCAGGTCAGCCTGCAGCAAGCTGGGTGGCTCTGGCAAAACACTTTGTCTCTCTGGGCTTTCATCTGTAAACTGGTCCTATCTGTCTCCATGATTGCAGATCACTGGAGAAAAGAGAGGAGCTGTATAAATGCGAGAGTGGCTTGTGGCAGTGCTAACGTACTTTTCTGCCACTCCACTCACCTGCCACTTCACAACTCAAAGTCCTAGCCCAGTTGACAGCTGACAGGATGCCAGTCCATGGTGCGCAATCTAGAGGGGGAGAAGATTTCTTCACAGATAATCCAAGACAGAAACAACAAATCCTCTTCTTCCAAATCTGCATTCAACCTCTATTTTATTTGGGGGCTTTGAGAATGAACGTACATCCAATGCAGAGACTTGATGAATCAAACACCCCTGTTCCTTTTCTCCTTCACACTTAAGAACTGATACCAGAAATCATGGTGTATCAAATATGACTGATTTTGTAGCAAACATCAGCTAAGGTGGTGATGAGGAGGGACTAAATGAACCTGGAAGTCTTCAGATGCATATTAATGAGGTTGGGCCTTCAAATGTGTACAAAAATTTACTCTCAATTGTCTAAGGGCTTACCCCAAACATCTAGCAAGATCCTCAAGCTACAACATCAAAGCCAACGCCATGAATCATAAGACTAGGACTAGAAAGACTGGCTCATAAATATAAACCAACAATAGTGACAGGAACCCATGGAGGGCTTTGCAGGACATCTGGCCTGGACACTGGAAAGATTCAATAACAAAGAGGGAGAAGGGTAAGCTGCTCTCTACCGAAGTCTACTAAAGAAAAGGCAGGCAAATGCAATGCATTAACCTTAACTCTAATGACATTCTGGATACAACTTAGAAAACTTAATTTGGCTCTGTGTTGGATATTATTGAATTAAAGTTTCTTTAGCTATGGAAATGATATTGAATAGAAAAGTGATAAATATCTTTGTTTATAGGAAGTGTATTATTTAGAATCGTATATTAGTAAAGCACCATGATGCCTGGATACTACTTTTAAATGGCTTACAAAAGGAAAGTATATATTTGCGCGTGTGCGTATGCGTGTGTGTATGTGAGACAAGATGCCAATAGCCAGTGAATTTAGGAGGGCAGTATATGGTTGTTTATTATTCTTCCAATTTTCCTGGAATTTGAAAATTTTTTTGGAAAATTTAAGTTATGAACCCCAGCCAGATTTGGTCAGAGAGCATGTGGGATTCAAGTTGATCTCATGGCTGCAGGACCACTCCCCCAGGATGTTTCCTACCCAAAAGCTACTTAGCTTCCCAGGCTCCTAGGAAAAAATCATTATTGACACTTGTCATGACCAGCCATATAATTTACAATTCCTAAGAAAAGGTGCAGGGGGAGATACTATAATCTCCACACATCCGAGGAGAAAACTGAAGCACGCTAAAGTTAACTGAATAAAGTTAACTTTCATTCAAGAAGTTGCTGAACTTGTAAGTCACTGAAATTGCTAACTTGAGAGAAGTCACCGCAAGATCCACACTGATATTCTGCCTGAATCTCCTGGAGTATCTGTGACCAGTTCTTTGTTTCCTTCACTGCCACTTGTTCTCTCCTGAAACCATCTGCAAAGGACTAACCTTAGGCTACGGGAGCCACTGCACTTGAACTCCAAACTTTAAAGAGCCCGCAGAGCTCAAAGCTTATGTCCCTCTGGAGTAAGGCCCACAGCTATAGCTGACTCATCAGTTTCAGGATGCTAAGAATTCCTCTCATTTCAGTTTTATCCCAGAAAATAAATCCTCCCTTCATCATCATCATTTTACTTATGAAACTGAACTGATTATTCCCAAAATCAAACCACTTCCCTCCCGAACATCCTGATACATGCTTATCATTTCATCCCACATTCCCTTGGTTGCCATGGATGAGCAGTGCTCCAGGATAAAATCCCAAAATTGCAGGCTTAGGTTACACGCAGTCGTTTTCTGCAACCACAGTGTCTAAACCCAAGACAGGCAAACAGAGGCCTTAAGGTAGCACCTGGTTACTTCCTTAAACTTCACGAATCTCCTGTAACATAATAGGTATGCACTTTGTGGAAGAATCTGCAAGGTTTCATAGTTCTTAAATATTACTCACTTGGCAGGGACTTGGGGGGTCATTCAAGTCTGCTTCTAGTAAGAAAGCCTATACTTTGCCAAGATACATGGGTCACCATCTAAGTTGTCACTGAGTTTGTTCTTATGGGAATAGTGTATGATCATTAGTGCCTGAACTTTGTGGAATCTATTCTCACTCTTCAGGGATTCCTTGTGCTTCCTTCACAACTCTTATCTGAATTCTGTAATGAAGATTGGCTGACTAGCCATGTAGCCTCCAGGTTAAGGCTGTTATTTTCAGAAGATGATAACCAAAATACATCAGAAACACAGGGATGCAGCAGACTCTGCTGAAATAGGACCCCAGAGCATTCTGCCCCCCACTGTGCCAGGTCTGAGCCCTCTAGGAGCTGGACTGTGGGGAGGTCTGGGCAACACAGGAGTGCTCAGCTGGGATTCATGGCAAAAGCTATTTGCAATCAAGGACAGAAGAATTTCCATATTTGACCATTAACATAGCTGTACCACTGTGCATTGCCTGTTAATGGCAGGAGTAATCGAAAAAAAAATTATTTTGAAACCACGTAAAAGAGAGAAGCTGAGAATGAATGAATGAATGAATAAACAAATAAATATAAAAAAAGAACATAAAAGACAGACCCTCTCTCTCTCACTCTTTCCCTCTCTCTCTCTCTCTCTCTCTCTCACACACACACACACACACACAATCAGAAAAACAACTGAAGCCCCATATCCATAGCAACAAGAATTTGTGGTCAACCTCTCTCTGTCCTCAGCTTTAAAACCTCAGTCCCCCTCATGTTATGTTTTTAGGACTTTTGGTGAAAAGACTTTTTGGTTTTTTCTGTTGCTGAAGTTCCTGGCCAGTCAGCCAGGCAGTGACCTCAGGACAATGTGAAACATTATTCAGCAAGCAGGGAGGAAACTGGTCAAAGCTGGGGGGAGAGCACTAAAGACAAACAATATTATTCAGGAGAACATGAAGGGGAAAAAGCAACATTGAGCAAGATAAATAAGGAGAAACACAGAGGTCTATGGGAATAGCTCCTTCCCTTCTAAGCTATCTAGAAAATTTTCTGAGACTTGGGCCCTAAAATCATCCTAGGTCAGCAGAGCCCAAGCTGACCAACACTAAGATTTTACCCCTTAGTCAACACTTGTCATGAACAAAGCAGCACTGGGGCACCAAAAGAAGAAAGGACATGGACTTTAAGAGACAAATTTGAGCATGTTTCCCAATTACAATTGTTAAGGAGTTTTACTTTGTTCCTCACTTATGGGCAATTTAAAACCCAACTCAGTAAGAGATAAGGTATACTAAACACAGAATGATCTATCTGGCCTCAGGTAGAAAATTGCTGCATTAAGGCCACCTGGGAGGCTCAATTGGTAAAGTGACTGCTCAGGTCATGACCCCAGGGTCCTGGAATGGAGCTCTGCACAGGCTCCTTGCTCAGCAGGAGCCTGCTTCCCCCTTCCCCTCTCCCTCTGCCAGCTGCTCCCCTTGCTTGTATTCTCTCCCCATGTATTAAATAAATAAAATCTTTTTAAAAGGAAGAAAGAAATAAATAAAGAGAAAAAAAGAAAAAGAAAAGAAGGAGAAAGAAAATTGCTGCACATTTCAGGTAGGGATTTCCAACCATCTGGTCAACATAGAATGCACACTCACACAAAGAGAGCCCAGAAAGTGTATGTGAGTTAGAAAGTTGACTCTTTTCTTTTGAGACTCTCCATCACCCCATGCATTCACACCAACCTAAGGTGTCTCTCTAACAGAACCTGTCACCAGGAAGGACTTCCCTGATTTAATTATGATGTTGGTGTGATTAAAACAAAATAAAAAAAAGAAATGGTTGTTATAAGGGGTTAATTTCCTGCTAACCTCAGGGACAGGATAATGCTAAGTATACATATAAAACTAGGAAGTTAGGGTTTTCCTATTGATAGAGATGAACCCAAACAAATTCAACTGTACCAGTAACTGCATGTCAGGAAGCAGACAGCCTAAAAACGACAAGCATGGGGAAAGGACTATGAACCTAATCACAAAAAAGTGGAAGTACCTGGCTTTTTAGCCTTCTTCTCTTACTTTCAGGAATTGAAGTGAGGTTTATACATGAGGAAGCAAATCAGTTGTTAAAGGGGAAGCCATAGAGGCCAGGGTCAGAAGAAGAAAGGGCCAGGGGAAGGAAGGTTTTCAAACTTGACTCCAACGGTTAAGATAACAGAGGCTGTGCCAAGATGTGGACAAAAAGATGTCTGATCACTGACTTTGGGGAAAATGTTTCATGGCCCCTGCTGATAAAGAGATAATTTCACTAGAGCCCCCCAAAATATTTACCCTTATTTCTGGAGAACAAAACTGCTCTGATTTGACAGGAGGTCAAGTCCTATTAGGAAGATACTCAGCTAATACATAGTCATTACTAATATTTTAATTTTATATAACCAAGTACTCACAATTTCAATACATCTTGTTTAGATAAAAGAGAATGGTAGGGGCAACTACACAACAAACTTGGACTTTACAAAGGATGGTACCTAGAAGGAACAATATAGACTCAAGTGAATTAATTTATGCTTAGAATTTAAGTTAGATACTCAATTTGCCATGGAAGTTACTCATACTTACAGGTTACATTTTCATAAATATGTCTTTTATAAGATAGTGTGTTGAGAAAAGTTCTAAACATAATCAAAATCTCTTACAGAAATCCAATACTTTACTTTGAACTAGAAAGAACTTTTAAAAAGCTTAGGTCCAATAGTAAGTAGTCCAAGACTCAGCAACTTTTGTCTTTCTTTGAGAAACATTGATAAGACTCTCTTAGCTGGTGATTTCTGATTATTCTCCAAGTCCCACCTGCCCTGGAAAAGTCTTTGCCCCTGACTATCCAAGACAAAGGGGATCTCTCCTTGTCCTAAATTTATTCTACGGTACTTATATTTACAGTATCGCATGAGCTATGGGAGGTCATCCTTATGTGTGTATATACTTGTTTCTCTAGCTAAGACATAAGTACATCAAGGACAAGTGTACATGGTGTTCATCATTGTATTCTCCAGGGTACGTAGCATCTTGCCTGGTGCATGGTACATATAGAAATCTGTAGGATAGTTGATTGATTAATGCTACTGCAGCTCCCAGACATAGGCCAGGGAGGACCACAAAGTAGAGAGAGAGGTGGAAGACAGGAGGGGGAAACAGGAAGGGGAAGGGAGAGAGGAAGAGGGAAACTGTAAGGGGCAGGACCTCGTGTGGTATCTGGTATACTCTTTCAGGGGTCCTTTTAGTGACACAATGTTATAGGAGGCCTAATCCAGTTCGAGGCAACCTGCTGATTCCCAAAAGGCATGACTATAGAATAACCCAAGAAATACTTACCTAGGTGTTAAGAATTTAAAGGAATTAAATTAGCCAGAATCTGCTCTCAGAACTTTTCAGATGTCTATGGAACAGAAAGGTATTGACAATTTTTCAAACATAGGCCAATTGAGTGGATTTTTCATGCTAAGCTTTATCAGTGAGCATTCAGCCTCATCCACACTATTGATGAGACCAAGAATCAGCATTTTGAGGGGGAAAGGAGCAAGATGGCGGAGGAGTAAGAGGCTGAGAAATCAGGTCCTAGGAGTTCACCTAGGTAGCTATCAAACCATTCTGAACACCTACAAACTCAACAGGAGATAGAAGAGAAGAGCAGCAATTCTAGGAACAGAAAATCGAACACTTTCCAGAGTAATTAGGACATGAGGAGAAGTGAATCCCAAGTGACAGGAAGATAGACCGCAGGGAGAAGGGCCAGTTCCTGGCAAGTGGGGGAGCAGCAGAGCACAAAATCAGAACTTTTAGAAGTCTGCTCCACTGAGGGATGTCACTGCAGAAGCTAAGCAGGGTGGAGGGTGAAGGGGTGGAGGGTGGAACACTTGCAAGGAGAAGGTAGTCTCAGGACACATGGGGTCACAGAAGGACCAGGGGTATCTGAGTGTGGGAGAGCTGCCAGGTGTCAGAGTGAGGAAGCTGGCGGCAAAAACAGAGATGAGCAATGGGCTCTCAGCTCAGGGTTACCTTACACCGTGATCCAAGGCACAGTTGGGCCACTATTCTTCAACCAGGGACCTCACAAGTGGCAGATCCAGGGAAACCTCCTTGTTCCTCCTCCAGGAGGAGCATCGTAGGAGAAGACTGCAAGAATCTGCTGAGTTTGAAGACTCCACAAATGGGACCATGCACCAGAAATAGAAATGCATGGTCACAGGCTGGGAAAGCACAGAGTACAGACGGAGACTAGAGAGATGGGAGGGACTGACTACTTTTCTCTGAGGGCACACTGAGGAGTGAGGACCTGAGCTCTCAGCTCCTCCACGCCAGAGATTGGGAGGCCACCATTTTCATTCCTGTCTCCAAAGCTGTACAGAAAACATTCAGGAAACAAAAGCTACCAAGAGCGAACCCAAGCAGATTACTTAGTCGGTGGTAGCAAGGACGGTGCAATTCTGCCTCAGACAAAGACATTTGAGAGTCACAGCAACAGGCCCCTCCTGCAAAAGATCAGAAGAACATCCAGCCAAGATCAAGTTCACTGATCAATGAGAACTGCAGATCTCCAGAGCTAGGGGAAAGCAACACATAGAACACATAGAATTCATGGCTTTCTCCCCATGTTCAAAGTTAAATTTCTTAAATTTATTTTTTTCTTATTCTATTTTTTCCATTATCCTCCTTCCTATTTTAATGTTTTTAAACTATTTTATCTTATGAATACCTTTTATAAAATCTTTTAAATTTTTCATTGTTATAGTCTTATTTTATCCCTTCATTGTATTTAACCTTATTTCTTGTATACATATACTTTTTTTCTTCTTTAAAATTTTGGGATACAATTTCTGCTAATAGATCAAAATATACCCTAATTCTAGCACATAGCTTTGTTCTGGTCTCCAGCCTGATAACATTCTTTCCTCTTTTTTTTTTAACCAACTTCTAATCTTATCAATTCCTTTTTTAGAATATTTTTTAATTTCCATCTTTATGGTCATAATTCATTGCTTCATCTTATTTATGCTTACTTTTATATATATAGATATTTTTCTTTCTTTAACATTGTGGGAGGTAGTTTCTTCTAACAGACCAAAAAAACCCCAAAATCAAGTGTGTGGCTCTGTTCTATTCACTAGTCTAATATGTATATATATACACATACACACATATAAATATATATATATTTATATACACATATGTATACACTACACTACACACACATATATATATACACATATAAATATATATATACATATGTATTTTTTTTCTTTTTCTCCCCCTTTCATCTCCCTCCAGTTTCAGGTTTCTTCTGATTTGGTTAGTGTATATTTTTGTGGGGTCATTGCTACCCTTTTAGTATTTTGTTCTCTCATTCGTCAATTCTTACCTGGAAAAAATGACAAAGCAGAAAAACTCTCCAAAAACAAACAACCAAAAAAATAAAACAACAAGAACAAGAGGCAGTACCAACAGCTAGGGACCTAAACAATATGGACATTAGTATTAATATGTCAGAACTAGAGTTTCAGAATGACGATTATCAAGGTGCTAGCTGGGCTCAAAAAAAGCATGGAAGATACTAGAGAATCCCTTTCTGGAGAAATAAAAGAGCTAAAATCTAATCAAGTTGAAATTTAAAAAGCTATTAATGAGGTGCAATCAAAAATGGAGGCTCTTACTGATAGTATAAGTGAGGCAGAAGAGAGAATTAGTGATATAGAAGACCAAATGACAGAATAAAGAAGCTAAGCAAAAGAGAGACAAACAACTATGGGACCATGAGTGGAGAATTTGAGAGATAAATGATACCATAAGATGAAATAATATTAGAATAATTGGGATCCCTGGAGAAGAAGAAAGAGACAGAGGGGCAAAAGGTTTATTGGAGCAAATTATAGCAGAGAATTTCCCCAAAATAGCAAAGGGAACAAGCATCAATATCCAGGAGGCACAGAGAACCCCCCTCAAAATCAATAAAAATAGGTCAACATTCCAGCATCTAATAGTAAAACGTAGAAATCTCAAAGTCAGGGGCACCTTGGTGGCTCAGTGGGTTAAAGCCTCTGCCCTCAGCTCAGGTCATGATCCCAGGTCCTGAAATCGAGCCTCTCATCAGGCTCTCTGCTGGGCGGGGAACCTGCTTCCTCCTCTCTCTCTGCCTGCTTCTCTGCCTACTTCTGATCTCTGTCAAATAAATAAATAAAATCTTTTAAAATTAAAAAAAGAAAGAAAGAAATCTCAATGTCAAAGAGAAAATCCTAAAAACAGATCGGGAAAAGAGGTCTGTAACCTACAATGGTAGAAATAGTAGATTGGCAACAGACCTATTCACAGAGACCTGGCAGGCCAGAAAGAACTGCCATAATATATAACAGAGCACTAAAAGAGAAAAATACATAGCCATGAATACAATATGCAGCTAGGCTGTCATAGAAAATAGAAGGAGAGATAAAAAAGCTTCTAGGACAGACAAAAAAATTAAAAGAATTTGCAAACACCAAACCAGCCCTACAGGAAATATTGAAAGGGGTCCTCTCAGCAAAGAGAGAGAAAAGACCAGAAAGGAACAGAGACAATATACAGTAACAGTCACCTTACAAGCAATACAATGGCACTAAATTCATATCTCTTGATAGTTACCCTGAATGTAAATGGGCCAAGGTCCCAGTCAAAAGACATAGGGTATCAGAATGGATAAAACAACAACAACAACAACACCCATCAATACACTGCCTACAAGAAACTCATTTTAGACCCAAAGTCACCTCCAGATTTAAAGTGGGGAGGGGGACAATTTACCATGCTAATGGACATCCAAAAAAACCTGGGGTAGCAATCCTTATATCAAATCAATTAGATTTTAAGTCAAAGACTATAATAAGAGATGGGGAAGATAATATCATACTCAAAGGGTCTGTCCAACAAAGATCTAACAATTTTAAATATCTATGCCCCTAACATGGGGGCAGCCAATTATATAAACCAGTTAATAATAAAATGAAAGAAACACATCAACAATAATACAATAATAGTAGGGGACTTAAACGCCCCCCCTCACTGAAATGGACAGATCACCTAAGCAAAAGATCAACAAGGAAATAAAGGCTTTAAATGACACACTGGACCAGATGGACATCACAGATATATTTAGAACATTCCATCCCAAAACAACAGAATACACATTGTTCTCGAGTGCACATGGAACATTTTCCAGAATTGATCACATCCTGGGTACAAATAAGGTCTCAACTGGTACCAAAAGAATGGAATCATTCCCTGAATATTCTCAAACCACAATGCTTTGAAACTAGAACTCAGCCACAAGAGGAAATTTGAAAGAACTCAAATCCATGGTGGCCAAAGAACATCCTACTAAAGAATGAATGGGACAACCAAGAAATGAAAGAGGAATTTTAAAAATTCATGAAAACAAATGAAAATGAAAACACAACTGTTTGAAATCTTTGGGATGCAGCAAAGGCAGTCCTGAGAGGAAAGTATACAGCAATACAAGACTTTCTCAAGAAACAAGAAAGGTCTCAAGAACATAACCTAACCCTACACCTAAAGGAGCTGGAGCTCCTACATCTACAACTACACCTACACCTACACCTAAAGGAGCAAAGAAAGCCTAAACCCAGCAGGAGAAGAGAAATAATAAAGATCAGAGCAGAAATCAATGCAATAGAAACCAAAAGAACAGTAAAACAAATCAACAAAACTAGGAGCTGATTCTTTTAAATAATTAATAAGATTGGTAAACCCCTGGCCAGTCTTATCCAAAAGAAAAGAGAAAAGACCCAAATTAATACAATCATGAATGAAAGAGGACAGATCACAAACAACACCAAAGAAATATAAACAATAATAAGAACATATTATGAGCAACTATATGCTAGAAAATTTGACAATCTGGAAGAAATGGATGCATTCCTAGAGACCTACACACTGCCAAAACTGAACCAAGAAAAAATAGAAAACCTAAACAGACCCATAACCAGTAAGAAGATTGAAGCAGTCATCAAAAATCTCCCAAAAACAAGAGCCCAGGGCCACACAGCTTACCAGGGGAATTCTACCAAACATTTAAAGAAGAATTAATACCTATTCTCCTGAAACTTCCAAAACATATAAATGGAAGGAAAACTTCCAAACTTATTTATGAGGCCAGCATTACCTTGATCTCAAAACAAGACAAAGACCCCATCAAAAAGGAGAATTACAGACCAATAACCTTGATGAATACAGATGTGAAAATTCTCACCAAAATACTAGCCAATAAGATCCAACAGTTCATTAGAAGGATTCTGCACCACAACCAAGTGGGATTTATTCCTGGGCTGCAAGATTGGCTCAACATCCACAAATCAATCAGTGTGATACAATACATTAATAAAAGAAAGAATAAGAGCCATATGATACTCTCAATAAATTCAGAAAAAGCATTTGATAAAGCATGGTATCCTTTCTTGATCAAAACCCTTCACAGTGTAGGGATAGACGGTACATTCCTGAATATCATCAAAGCGATCTGTGAAAAACACATAGTGAATGTCATTCTCAATGGAGAAAATCTGAGAGCTTTACTGCTAAAGTCAGGAACATGGCAGGGATGTCCACTATCACCACTCCTATTCAGCACAGTACTAGAAGTTCTAGCCTCAGCAATCAGACAACAAAAAGAAACAAAAGGCATCTGAATCAGCAAAAAAGAAGTCAAACTCTCAGTTTGCAGATGATATAATACTTCAAATGGAAAACCCAAAAGACTGCACTCCAAAAATGCTAGAACTCGTACAGGAATTCAGAAAAGTGCAAGGATAGAAAATCCATCCACAGAGATCAGTTGCATTTCTACACACCAACAACAAGACAGAAGAAAGAGAAATTAAGGAGTTGATCCCATTTATAATTGCACCCAAAACCATAAGATACTTAGGAATAAACCTAACCAAAGAGGCAAAGAATCTGTACTCAGAAAACCATAAAGTACTCATGAAAGAAACTGAGGAAGACACAAAGAAATGAAAAAAAAACTTTCCATGCTCAGGGATTGGAAGAACAAATATTGTGAAAATGTCAATGCTACTTAAAGAAATCTGCGCATTTAATGTAATACCTATCAAAATACCACCCACTTTTTTCAAAGAAATGGAACAAATAATCCTGAAATTTATATGGAACCAGAAAATAATAGCCAGAGGAATGGTGAAAAAGAAAACCAAAGTTGGCAGCATCACAATTCCAGACTTCGAGCTCTATTACAAAGCTCTAATCATCAAGACAGTATGGATTTGGTATAAAAACAGGCAGACAGATCAACTGAACAGAACAGAGACCCAGAAATAGACCCTCAGTTCTATGGTCAACTGATCTCCGACAAAGCAGTAAAGAATGTCCAATGGAAAAACAACAGTCTCTTCAACAAATGGTGTTGGGAAAATTGGACAGCCACATGCCAAAAAATGAAGCTGGACCATTTCCTTACACCACACACAAAAATAGACTCAAAATGGATGAAAGACCACAATATGAGAAAGGAATCCATCAAAATCCTTGAGGAAGATACAGGTAGGAACTTCTTCAACCTTAGCCGCAGCAACTTCTTCTAGGAACATCGCCAAAGGCAAGGGAAGCAAGGGCAAAAATGAACTACTGGAACTTCATCAAAATCATAAGCTTTTGCACAGCAAAAGAAACAGTTAACAACCAAAAGACAACTGACAGAATGGGACAAGATATTTGCAAACGACATATCAGATAAAGGGCTAGTGTCCAAAATCTATAAAGAACTTAGCAAACTCAATACCCAAAGAACAAATAATCCAATTAAGAAATGGGCATAGGACATGAACAGACATTTCTGCAAATAAGACATCCAGATGGCCAACAGACACATGAAAAAGTGCTCCACATCACTTGGCATCAGGGAAATACAAATCAAAACCACAATGAGATACCACCTTACACCAGTCAGAATGGCTAAAATTAATAAGTCAGATGCTGGTGAGGATGCGGAGAAAGGGGCACCCTCCTACACTGTTGGTGGGAATGCAAGCTGGTGCAACCACTCTGGAAAACAGCATGGAGGTTCCCCAAAAAGTTGAAAATAGAGCTTCCCTATGATGCAGCAGTCACATTACTGGGTATTCACCCTAAAGATACAAACATAGTGATCCGAAGGGGCACGTGCACCCGAATGTTTATAGCAGCAATGTCCACAATAGCCAAACTATGGAAAGAACCTAGATGTCCATCAACAGATGAATGGATAAAGAAGAAATGGTATATATACACAATGGAATACTATGCAGCCATCAAAAGCAATGAAATCTTGCCATTTGCAATGACATGGATGGAACTAGAGGGTATTATGCTGAGCAAATAAAGTCAATCAGAGAAGACAATTATCATATGATCTCCCTGATACGAGCAATTTGAGAGATAGAGTGGGGGGTTTGGGGAGTAGGGAAGGAAAAAATGAAACAAGATGGGATCGGGAGGGAGACAAACTGTAAGAGACTCTATCTCACAAAACAGTGGGTTGGTGGGGGAAGGGGTTTGGGAGAGGGTGGTTGGGTTATAGACATTGGAAATGGTATGTGCTATGGTGAGTGCTGTGAAGTGTGTAAGCCTGATGATTCATAGACCTCTACCCCTGGGGCTAATAATACCTTGTATGTTAATTGTTAAAAAAATTAATTTAAAAAAGGAATGACAAGGAAAGGAAGAAAAAAACATCCTTAATTATCAAACCTTAGAGGACATTTACAGTTCAAGCTCCTTTCTCTTTGAGATTTAAGGACTGAACAAAGGGTGAAAAAACTATGTAATTTTTTCAAAGAGAGCTATTGTAATCAATATCAAACAACAGACATGGGGGGGCAGTGAATAAGAAAGTACGAAGATTCTGTTTTACTGGGGACAAATTTCAGTATATTTGCCTTTTAGTTAAGAAAAAAAAAGTCTTGAGAAGCACATCCAAAAAAGTTGGCAGAAAACAACTTTCCAAAATCTACTTCTCTATAAAAATAATAAGAGCACTGGCAAACTTGTCAAAATTAACTTTTTCAGAATTCTGGAAATTAACCAAAGGCTTGAGACAATCTAATTTTCTTCTTTTCCTCAAAAAAAAAAAAATCTGAATATCTATTTAAAAATAAAGTACTGGGGAATTTTTAATTTTTAATTTTCTCTATCCCCATCCCCATCCCCATAGTAGTTTTGAAATCTAACAGTCTTGCAATCACAACAGCTGTTATAACAGCAGCCCAGAAGTCACCAGGGATGGTAGAACAGGTTTAGTGCTCCCCAAAAATCTTTATTCCCATTACATGATCTGTGTGGTAACTTCCTAGAAATCCCCACTAACAGGGTTTATCTCTATTTGATCAACTCAGCACTTGCTCTGTGGAATAGCCTTTTCCCAAGTGCTTATCACATACTCAAAAAATGCATGAGAATTATTTAACCTCAGAACTGTCTAAGATTGAGGTGCCTGGGTGGCTCAGTGGGTTAAAGCCTCTGCCTTTGGCCCAGGTCATAATCCCAGGGTCCTGGGACCAAGCCCTGCATCAGGCTCTCTGCTCAGTGGGGAACCTTCTTCCTCCTCTCTCTCTGCCTGCCTCTCTGCCTACTTGTGATCTGTCAAATAAATAAATAAAATATTTTTTTAAAACATTATCTAAGATTGCAATAACAATTGGGCAAATAAGAGGTTGACCAAAAAAATTTTAAAGGAAAATTTGATGAATAAGAAGTCCTTGAGGGCTTTGAAAAGGTCAACATATTTCTGGGAATCTACCAGGCCATGCACAGAGCTGTGATATGCCAGGAAAGCTTTATGAAGGTCCTAATTTTTTCACCTCTTGCTAGCCTTGAGATTCTGTACAAACAGAAAGTAAAGGCTAAGGAAGGGTTGTAAAAACTACTATCAGAATCACTGAACGTATGCATAGAAAAACCCCAAGCAAAGCCTGAGAGATTTTCCAGTTCAAGGCACTTAAAGATATTTCTGTCCAGTCATTAGCTGATCATTAAGTTAACTTAACAAGACTTCAGTGGCTGTCTACAACAGAGAATATTGACTTTATAGAATTAGTTCAAGAACTAAACAGGAACAACAATCACCACAACAACCACAAACAGCAACAGTAACAAATCCTGATTGGTGAGAGTGATGGTCTGATTTAGAGTTACCACATTATATTATTTTAAATGTCCAATATTTGTTTAAAAGATTATAAGACATACAAGGAAATAGGAAAGTATGGTCCATATCAAGAAGATAAAAAGCAGGGACATCTGGGTGGCTTAGTGGATTAAAGCCTCTGCCTTTGGCTCAGGTCATGATCCCAGGGTCCTGGGATTGAGACCCACATTGGGCTCTCTTCTCAGCAAGGAGCCTCCTCTCTCTCTCTCTCTCTCTGCCTGCCTCTCTGCCTACTTATGATCTCTGTCTGTGAAATAAATAAATAAAATCTCTAAAAAAAAAAAAAAGAAGAAGAAGAAGATAAAAAACAGCTAATGGAAGCTGTCCCTAATGGGGCTTAAATTTTGGAGTTATTAGGTAAAGAGTTCAAATCAGCTACTATAAATGAACTGAAGGAAATCATGTCTAAACAACTAAAGGAACATGTGAGAACAACATCTCATCAGATAAATAATACCTATAAAGAGAATTATTGAAAATAAATAAATAAAAGAACCAAATAGAAATTCTGAAATTGTAAAGCACCAAAACTGAAATGAAAAATCAGTAGAGAGGCTCAACAAAAAATTGGAGTTGGTTGAACAAAGTATTGTCAAACTCAAAGATAGGTTAATGGATATTATCCAGTCTGAGGTATAGAAAGAAATTACAATGAAGAAAAACAAACCACGTCTTAGAAACCTGTGAGACACAATTAAGTGTAACAACATTCACAGGATGGGAGCCCCAGAAAGGAAGAGAAGAGGGGACAGAAAGAGTATTTGAAGAAATAAAGGACAAGAACTTCCCAAATGTGATAAAACCCAAAAACTACATAACCAAGAAGCTCAAGGAACTCCAAGTAAATCCACCATTGACACACCACAGTCAAACAGTCTTTAAAGCAGCTAGAGGAGTGATTTATTACATACAAGGAATCTATGATAAGATTAACAGCGGACTCCTCATCAGAAAGCATGGAGGCCAGAAGACTGTGAGATAACATTCAAAGTGCTTAAGGAAAAAGACTTTCAACCAAGATTTTTATATCCAACACTACTATCCTTCAAAAACAAAGAAGTTAAGACATCCCCAGATAAACAAAAACTGAGAGAATACATCACTACAGATCTGTTCTATAAGAAATACTAAAGATAGTCTCTCAGGCTGAAAAGAAAGGACATTAGATAGTAAATAGAAGCCACATTAAGGAATAAAGAACATCATTAAAGGTAATAACATTGACAAACATAAAGGACAGTATAAATATCTTTTTGATTTGTAACTTTTTCCTACATATTTTTAAAAATACTTTATTTAGTTATTTGACAGAGAGAGAAAGAGAGATCACAAGTAGGCAGAGAGGCAGGCAGAGAGTGGGGGGAAGCAGGCTCTCTGCTGAGCAGAGAGCCCGATGAGGGACTTGATCCCAGGACCCTGAGATTATGACCTGAGCTGATGGCAGAGGCTTACCCCACTGAGCCACCATGTGTCCCATTTCCTACATATTTTAAAGCACAATTTCATAAAGCAATATTAGGTAATATACAAAGATTAATTTGTATTACAATAATAACACAATAATGGGAGCTGGAACAAACTTATGTAAGAACAAATTTCTGTATACTATTGAAATTAAATTTATATTATTCCAAATAATTGTTATAAGTTGTTCATTGTAATCCCCATGACAACACCTCAGAAAAACATCTCAGAAAATGGAGTTTAAAAAGGAGGGAGAACAAAAAGTACACTAGAAAATAACAAAAATGAAAGTAGTAACAGAAGAATGGGGGAACAAAAAAGACATAATAAATATAGAAAACAAATCTTAATCCTAATCCTACCAAATCAGTTATTAGATTAAATATAAATGGATTAAACATTCTAATTAAAAGGCAGGATTTGGAAAAATGGAGGGGGAAAAACATGATTCAATTATATACCATATACAGGAGATATATTTTAGATTAAAAGACAAAAAAAAGCTTAAAAGATTGAGAAAAGAGATGTAATGCATACAGTAACCAACAGAGAGCTGGCTATACTAATATGAGACAAAATAGACTTTAAGACAAAAGAACTCTTTATAATGATAAAAGGGTAAATTTATCAGAAATAAATGACAGTCATAAACATGTATGCATATAATAACAACTTAAAATTCATAAAGAAAAAGTGACAAAACTGCAAGGAGAAATGGTCAATTCAACAATAACAACTGGAGACTTCAATAATGGGTACTACAACTAGGAAGAAGATTAAAAAGGAAAGACCCAAAAACACTATAAACCAACTAGACATAACAGATACCTAAATAACACCCCACCCAACAACAACAGAATATACATTCTTCAGAACAGTCTCCAGGATAGACCATATGCTATAGGTCATAGGTCATAAAACAAGCCTCCATAAATTAACAAAGATTTCAATCATACAAAGCATGTCCTTCAACCACAATAGAATAAAGTTAGAAGTCAATAAATAAATAAAATATGGGAAATTCATAAATACATGGAAATTAAACATCATACTCCTATATAACCAAAAGGTCAAAGAAGAAATCACAAAAGAAATTAGAAAGTATGCTGAGATGAACAAAATGAAACAGTAAAAATGAAATGCAGCAAAGGCAGTGTTTAGAGGGAAATTATCTGTAAATGCCTGTGATAAATCAATAACCTAATCTTTTTTTTTTAAATAACCTAATCTTTTAAGAAACTAAAAAGAGAAATGCAAACTAAGCCTAAAGTAAGCATAAAGAAGAAAACAATGAAGAGTAGAGTAAAAATAAATGAAATAGAGAATAGAAAACTGATAGGTAAAAAAAACAACAACTTTTCAATTCTTCTAAAGATTCAAAAATTGACAAGCCATTAGCTAGCCTGACTGACATACATACATACATACATAACTGAAATTGGCTCCCTAAATCTGGAATGAAAGAAGTACATTATTATCAATCTTACAGAAGAAAAAGAATTATAAGGGAATACTATGAACAAATGTATGCCAACAAGTTAGATAACCCAGATGAAATGGTCAAATTTCCAGAAAGGGAAAACTACTATTACTGAACCAACTCAAGAGAAAGAAAAAAAAGAGAGAGAGAGAAAAAAGAAAAGGAAAAAGAAAATCTGAATAGAAACATAGGAAGTAAAGAGAATGAATTAATAAGCAAAAATCTTCCCACAAAGAAAAGCCCAGACCCAGATGACTTCACAGTACATTTTCCCAAATATTTAAAGAGGAATTAACACCAATTCTTCACAAACTCTTCTAAAAAACAGAAGGAAGAAAATTTCTCAATTGTCTATAAGGTCTATATTACCCTGATATAGCAACAAGATAAAGGTATGACAAGATAAGAAAACTACAAATAAATATCTCTGATGAGTATAGAAATAAAAATCTTCAACAAAATACTATGAAACAGAATCCAAAAGATTATACATCATGACAAAGTGAAATTTATGAGAATTTTTATGGCCTGAGTTGACAGGCAATGGAAATATAACTCTTTAAAAGATTTTATTTTATTTTTTTAAAGTAAACTCTATAGGTGGGTCTCAAACTCACATGCCCAAGATCAAGAGTCATATGCTCCACCAATTGACATAGGAGCCCTCATGACACATTTTAAAGCTCCTCAATTTCCTGAAAGAAAATCCAGGGTCCACAATTTTATAAAAAACACATAAGAGCCTATGGAAATGATACAAATGTGTCAGTAATTAAAAGTAAGGTAATTTTTAAACTACCAGCTCTGTGATCTTGAGCAGGACGACTTACACTCTCAAATCCTCAGATGCCCTTCTGGAAAACAAAGAGAGAAAAATTACCTACTTTTTAGCATTGTTGTGGTAATTAAACGAAATTTAATATGTTGATATATAGTGCAAAGCACATGGAAAGGATCAGATGGATGCTGGCTGCTGCAGGCTGCCCTTGAAGATCTACATTCCTTATTTTGTAAAGGGAAGGGAAAAGTTCAGGCATAGCAGTCTGTCAGTTCAGGCATGTTAGTCTGTCCTACACAACAGCCTGGTACTCTCAAATGGGAGTGGAGGAGGCTCCCCCACAGAATTGTCCCTTCTATTGGAAAAACAAATATTGTTAAAATGTCTATGCTACCTAGAGAAATCTATACATTCAATGCAATCCCTATCAAAATACCATCAGCCTTTTTCACAGAGCAGGAATAAATAATCCTAAAATTTGTATGGAACCAGAAAAGACCCCAAATAGGCAAAAGAATGTTGAAAAAGAAAACCAAAGCTGGTGGTATCACAATTCCAGACTTCAAGCTCTTACAAAGCTGTAATTATCAAGACAGTATGGTATTGGCACAAAAAAGGAAACATAGGTCAATGGAACTGAATAGAGCCCAGAAATGGACTCTCAACCCTATGGTCAACTAATCTTCAGCAAAGCAGGAAAGAATATCCAATCTCTTCAACAAATGTTGTTGGGAAAACTGGATAGTCACATTCCAAAGAATAAAACTGGACCATTTCCTTACACCATACACAAAAATAGACTTAAAATGGACAAAAGACCTAAATGTGAGACAAATCCTAGAGAAGAACACAGACAGCAACCTCTGTGACCTCAGTCATGCAACTTCTTGCTACACACATCTCCAAAGGCAAGGGCAATAAAGGCAAAAAGGAACTGTCTGGGGCTTCATCAAGATACAAAGCTTCTCATCAAAAGAAACGAGATCTTGCCATCTGCAACGACTTGGATGGAACTAGAGGGGGTCATGCTAAGTGAAATAAGACAGAGAAAGACAATTATATGATCTTTCTGATATGAGGAATTTGAAAGGCAGGGCATGGGGTCGTGGTGGTGAAAGACCCGCGGATCCCCTTACCCAAGAATTCAACACTGCCACAGGATGCAAACAGCAAGAGGTTCTTTATTGTAGCGCAGGCGCCTGCAGGTGGTCAGCAGCTCCTGCTAGCTGAGCACACCAGGCTGGGGTGGTGCAGGATTTTTATAGACAGGTACAAACAAGTCCGGGATGGGAAGGGGCCGATTGGCTGACAATTTGAACATTTGAAAAAAGGCATACTTGGTGTTAGCGGATTGGCTTTGGAAGACCCCCTCGTGCGAAGAGAAAGGCGGGAAGGGGAAACAAAGAGGGGAAGTTTGACCTTATTACTCAGCAGAAAGACATCCTGTCTACGTGACTATGCAGCCCCCTGTCTACGTGACCTACGTGACCATGCAGCCCCCTTGCCTGCGTGACCTTGCCTCAGCTATTAGGAGAAGGTATCTTGTTCAAACAGGAGACAAGTGTCATGCCCTAAAAGCCAAGCGGTTACAGAAAGGCAAAAGAGCAGTTACATTGAATTCAACCCTGGGGGAAGGGTCTTTTCATTGCAAGGGGAGGAGGGGTACTCTTACACAACAAAAGAGCAGTTAATTAGTTAACGACGGGGGGGGGGGGTGTCTTTCAGTGGGTAGGGAGGGAAAAAATGAAACAAGATGGGATCGGGAGGAAGACAAACCATAAGAGACTCTTAACCTCACAAAACAAACTGAGGTTTGCTGGGGGTTGGGGAGGTAGGGATAGGGTGCCTGGGTTATGGACATTGGGGAGGGTGTGTGCTATGTGAGTGCTGTGAAATGTGTAGGCCTGACAATTCACAGACCTGTACCTCTGGGGCAAACAATACATTATATGTTAATTAAAAAAAAAAAGATACAAAGCTTTTGCACAACAAAGAAAACAGTCAACAAATCCAAAAACAACTGACAGAATGGGAGAAGATATTTGCAAATGTCTTACCAGATAAAGAGCTAGTATCCAAAATCTATAAAGAACTTATCAAACTCAACACCCAAAAAAAAAAAATCCAGTCAATAAATGGACAAAAGACATGAACAGATATTTCTCCAAAGAAGACATACAAATGACCAACAGACAAAGTAAAAAGTGCTGCACATCACCTGGCATCAGTAAAATACAAATCGAAACCACAATGAGATATCACCTCACACTAGTCAGAATGGCTAAAATTAATAAGTCAGGAAAGACGGGTGTTGGCGAGGATGCAGAGAAAGAGGAGCCCTCTTACACTATTGGTGGGAATGCAAGCTGGTGCAGCTACTCTGGAAAAACAGAATGGAGGTTCCTCAAGAAGTCAAAAATAGAGCTATCCTATGATCTAACAATCATGCTACTAGGGATTTATCCCAAACATACAAATGCAGTGATCCAAAGGGACACCTGCACCCCAATGTTTATAGCAGCAATGTTCACAATAGCCAAGCTATGAAAAGAGCCCATATGTCCACCAACGGATGAATGGATAAAGATGTGGTATATATATACCACATCTCCTCTATCCATTCCATTGTGTGTGTGTGTGTGTGTGTGTGTGTGTGTGTGTGTGTATGGGGTAACTGGGTGATGGACATTAAGGAGGGTATGTTATGTTATGAGTACTGGGTATTATATAAGACTGATGTGGGGCACCTGGGTGGCTCAGAGGGTTAAGTCTCTGCCTTCGGCTCAGGTCATGGTCTTAGAGTCCTGAGATCAAGCCCCGTATTGGGGGGGGGGGTCTCTGCTCAGCAGGAAGCCTGTTACCCCCTCTCTGCCTGTCTCCCTGCCTACTTGTGATCTCTCTCTCTCTCTCTATCAAATAAATAAATAAAATTTTTTAAAAAAGACTAATGAATCACTGATCTGTACCTCTGAAACTAATAATACATTATATGATTATTAATGAATTATTTGTTAAATAAATATTTATATAATTAAATTAAAAAAAAAAAAAGAATTGTCCCTCCAGCTCCAGTTACTACCTCCCACTTCCTCATCAGTCATTACAGGGGGTGGGGTATAGAGTGCCTGGCTCGCCTTCTGCCCTCAAGGAAGTCCTTGCTCCCGGGCCCGCATCAGCAACCATCATGTCACTATATGGCAATCTCTCAGGAACCTGCTTCATAAGCTTTGGAAAGTGGATTATTTCATCGTTTCTTCTTAACGTAAAATGAGAAATTAAACCACAGGAGAACCAAGAGTCTTACCCAAGGTTTCAGATAGTGTTCTTTTTCCTATCCATGCTGCCTTTCATTCAAAAGAGATAAAAATGTATAAAATTTTGAGTCAACAAGTCTAGATAGCCAGACAGACCTGACTAAGCTGAACTAGACAAAGTGTTTCATCTCTCTGTAACTTATTATTCTCAACTTAAAAAGGCTACTGTGAGAATTTGATAAAATAGTAAAGATAAATTGTCTACCACAGGGCCTGATTGTTTAGAGAAGATCTTTCTTAAATGCTTCCCTCTCCTCGTTTTCCCTAGTTTAAAAAAAAATATGTTTTTTTTAAGTTATTATTTCAATTCCAGTTAGCTAACATACAGTGTATTATTAGTTTCAGGCATAAAATACAGTGATTCAACACTTCCATACATCACCAAGTGCTCATCACAACAGGTGCACTTAATCCCCAGCAGCACCCATTGCACCCATCCCCCCACCCACCTCCCCTCCCCCAACCCTCAGTTTGTTCTCCATACATAAGAGTCTGTTCCTTGATTTGCCTCTCTCTCATTTGTTTTGTTTGTCCTTTGCTCCTTTGTTTTGTTTCTTAAATTCCACATGAGTGAAATCATATGGTATTTGTCTTTCTCTGCCTGACTTATTTCACTTATTTCACATATTCTCTGCCTCTATCCACATCACTGCAAATAGGAAGATGTCATTCTTTTTTATGACTAAGTAATATTCCATTGCATATATATGCAATGGAATACACACACACACACCACTCCTTTATCCATTCATCAGTCAATGGACACTTTGGTTCTTTCCATAGTTTAGCAATTGTAGATAATGCTGCCAGAAACATCAGGGTTGCATGTATCCCTTTGAATTAGTTATTTTTGTATTCTTTGGGTAAATACCAGTATGCATTTGCTGAATGGTAGGGTAGTTCTATTTTTAACTTTTAAGAGTCCTTCATACTGTTTTCCAGAGTGGCAAGACTTCATCAAGATAAAAGCCCTCTGTACAGCAAAGGAAACAATCAACAAAACTAAAAGACAACCTACAGAATGGGAGAAGATACCTGCAAATAATGTATCTGATAAAGTAGTGCCCAAAATATAAAAAGAACCTCTATGTACTATTTGTATTTTTTCTTTAGAACCTACATAACTGTGTTTTAAGGAAAATCTATGTTTTAAAACACATGTGGCTATGTTTAAAAGAAAAAAATACAAATAATGCATGTACTTTCCCACAAATGGTTACACTCTTCCAAATTTCTGGGTTTCTGACCAAAAAAAAAGTCATTACACAGTAAAAGACAGTTCTGCTTAGAAATAATAATTAACACAGTAACATGAGAAAAAACTTGAGAGACATTGTGAAGATAACTTTCAGTCTGACAAACTGCCCAGAAAACTTGTCCTTGTATAAAGCAAGGGAGTGACCCAAAGGTATAAATAAAGATGAAAAACAAAACCAAACAAAACAAAACAACAATAACAACAACAAAACAAAAACACTGGCTTAGAAAACCAAAGGTGGAGGAACAAGTCCTGATCCAGGATGATGGCCTGGCCCGTCCTTGGAACACTGGATTCCTAATGCTCATCTCCAGAACTAGTAGAATCCTCAGTTTTCTGTAATGGCCTTGGGCCAGCCTAGTCTGCAAACTTCTTTTTAAATAATTGTTGAGTATCTGACAAACATTTCTACCTTGCTAGGCAGCGTGGTCCACAAATGTTCGTTTGTGGGATCACAAAGTACCCTGTGGTTCTGTGGTCTCCAGAGCTCTTTACGCAATGTCCCCAGCACAATGATACGAGGTTTCTGGAATCTCTCTGTTTCTACTGGGGGAAAAACTAGAAATCATTCTTTGTCAGATACGTGATATTTGATGTTCTTTATCATGTATTTGAAAGAATGTCATTAAAGCATTGGTGACCTTGAAGTTCCCCTCCAATTGGTGAGAATGACAGGCCATCTCCTTAAAATAGCCATGTCCTTGCTTTGTTCACTGTTTGCTTGCTAGGGCCATTAAAAGAATTTTCTTTTTTCTTTTTTGAGATTACAAAGACTGTGAATAGTTTGGAAATGATTTTTTTTTTTTTACAGAAGAAGGAAAAGAAAAAGAAGAAAAATTGTCAAAACTTTGAAAAGAAACACTTCCTACTCTTGTACACACAGCAGTCCTGCCACATTCATCATAATCTTGTTCTTCTTTCACGGAAAAGGAACCTCCTAGGTCATCATCACTCATTGGTTGCTGCACAGAAGGAGGCTGGTAACAAGGACTCCTCCTGTTACCCTTGGGGCGCCTGGGTGGCTCAGTGGGTTAAGCCGCTGCCTTCGGCTCAGGTCATGATCTCAGGGTCCTGGGATCGAGTCCTGCATCGGGCTCTCTGCTTGGCGGGGAGCCTGCTTCCTCCTCTCTCTCTCTCTGCCTGCCTCTCTGCCTACTTGTGATCTCTCTCTGTCAAATAAATAAATAAAATCTTGAATAAATAAATAAATAGACTATATTTTTTAGAGTAATTTTTAGGTTCACACCAAAACTGAGAAAATACAGAGATTTCCCATATGCCCGCTGGCTTCACACATGCATAATCTCCTCCATTTTCAACATCCCATAGCAGAGTGCTATAGTACCTATAATCAAGGAACCTACATTGACACATCATTATCACCGAAAGCCCATACTCTACATTAGGGTTCATTCTTGGTCTTGTACATCCTTTGTATCTTTTGGATTTTGACAAATGTATAACGTCATATACTGCCATTGGAATATCTCAAAATAGGTTCACTGCCCTAAATGTTCTCTGTGACTTAGTTATTCCTCCCTTCCCCCAGCCCATGGAAGCTACTGATCTTTTTATAGTCTACATAGTTTTGCCTTTTCCAGAAGGTGATAAAGTTAGAATCATATAGTAGATAGTCTTCTCATACAGTTAGGTTAGCTTCTTTCACATAATAACATGCATTAAAATGTCCTCCATGAATTTTCATGGTTTCATAACTCATTTCTTTTTGAGGGGCTGGATAACATTCTACTGTGTGAATTTACCACAGTTTATGTATCCATTCACCCATGGAAGGACAATTTGGTTGCTTCCAAGTTTTGTCAGCTAAAACTTGTGACTAAAGCTGTTGTAAACATCCATTTGCAAGTTTATGTATCGACATGGGTTTTTGAGTCATTTGGGAAAATATCAAGTAAAGAGACTGCTGGGTCATAAGGCAAGAGTATATTTATTTTTTAAAGAAATGTCCCAGCAATCTTCTGAAAAGACTATACCAGTTTATAATCTTACCAGCAATGCGTAAGAGTTCCTGTTCCTACATATTCCAGTCAACATTTGTTATTATCAGGTTTCTGATTTTAGACATTCTAAAAGGTGTGTAGTGGTATCCCCTTGCCATCTTGATCTGCACTTTCTTAATAACGTAATAAAAGATGTGGACAATCTTTTCATACACTTATTTCCTATTTGTATGTATTCTTTAGTGAGGTATCTATTCAAATCAATTGCCTATTTTAAGTTAGCATTTCTTATCGTTCAGTTTTTAAGAGTTCTTTGTATCTTTTGGATAATGGTCCTTTATAAGATATGTCTTTTTTTTCTCAGTCTGTGGCACATCTACATATGCTCTTGAGTGTTTCACAAAGCAGAAGTTTTTAATTTTAATGAAGCCAATCTTATCAATTATCTCTTTCATAAATCACGCCTTTGTTGATGTATCCAAAATGACATCACCATAACCAAAGTCATCTAAATTTTTTTCCTATGTTATCTCCTAAGAGTTTTGTAATTTTGTGTTTTTTAAAGATTTATTTATTTGAGAGAGGAACAGAGAGAGCACATACACGTGTGAGAGAGCGTGTGCAAGGGGGGAGGGTCAGAAGAAGGGGAAGAGAATCTCAAGCAGACTCCCCACTGAGTGTGGAGCCTGATCTGGGCTTGATCCCACCACCCCAAGATCATAACCTGAGCTGAAATAAAGAACTGGAGGCTCAGCCGACTGAGCCACCCAGTTGTCCCTGTAATTCTGTGTTTTAAAGCTAGGTCTATGACTCATTTTGAGTTAAGTTTTATGAATAGTGTAAGGTCTGAGTCTAGACCTTTTTACACGTGGATATCCAGTTGTTCCAGCACAATTTGTTGAAAACACTACATATCCCCATTGTATTGTCTTTGTTCTTTTGTAAAGAATCAGCTGACTATATTTATCTGGGTCTATTCTGGGGTCTCCATTTTGTTCTATTGGTCTATGTATCTATTCTTTCACCAATACCACTCTCTCTTGATTACTATAGCTTGAGAGTAAGACTTGAAGTCAGATAGTGTCAGTCCTCCCACTTCTTCTTCTCCTTCAATATTGTGTTGCCCTAGGTCTTTTGCCTGTCCATAAAAACTTTAGAAGCAGTTTGTTAATATGTACAAAATAACTTGCTGGGATTTTGACTGGGACTGTACAAAGTCAAGTTGGGAAAAACCGGCATCTGGACAATCCTGAGTCTTCCTATCCATGAACATGTAATATCCCTCCATTTATTTAGCTCTTTGGTTGTTTTTTTTTTAATCAGAGTTTTTTCATTTTCCTCATACAGATTTTCATATATATTTTGTTAGATTTATACCTGAGTATTTCATTTATAGAGGTGCTAATGTAAATTTTATTGTGTTCTTAGTTTCAAATCCCACTTATTCATTTTGGCATATAGGAAAGCAATTGGCTCTTGAATATTTGCCTTGTATTGTGTAACAATCCTATGACTGCTTATTAATTCCAAGAGTGCTTTTGTCAGTTCTTTCAGATTTTTTACAGAGACAATCAGATCATCTGTGAACAAAGTGAGTTTCATTTCTTCCTTTTCAATGCATACCTTTCATTTCCTTTCCTTTTCTTCTTAGTAGCTATGAATTTTAGTACAATGCTGAATAGCAGTGGTGAGAGGAGATATCTTGCCTTGTTAACCTAATCTTAGTGGGTAAGTTTTAGTTTGTCACCATTAAGTATGATATCAGCTGTAGGATTCTGCCAATATTCTTAATCAAGCTGAGGAAGTTCCTTACTATTCCTATTCACTGAATGATGCCATGAATGATTGTTGGATTTTGTCAAATGCTTTTTCTACATCTACGGATAGAACCATGTGATTTTTTTTCTTTAGCCCATTGGTGTGACAAATTACATTAATTGGTTTTCTGATGCTGAACCATCCTTGCAAACCTAGAACAAATCCTTCCTGGTTATTGTGTATAATTTCTTTTTATGTATTATTGGATTTGATCTACTAATATTTTGTTTATCCTTTTAATTTAGAAATGCTGGAAGGCACAGCTTATATTAGAGAGAAAAAAACTGTGGGTATGCCTCGTGTCTCAGTCAAGTAAACATCTACCTTCAGCTCAGGTCTAATTCTGGGATCAAGCTGTGCATCAGGCTCCCTACTCAGTGGGAAGCCAGCTTCTTCTCCCACTCCCACTGCTCATGTTCCCTCTCTCACTGTGTGTCTCTCTGTCAGATAAATAAATAAAATATTTTTTAAAAAGAAGTACCTACCAAAGATACCAAAAGGTGAAAATAGTGAATGCTTTCCATCTAAGTTTGGGAACAACATAAGGATGTCTACCATCTTTATTTCTGTTTATTATTGGGCAGGAGATCTGTTGAAGAAATATTTGCCTATCTCGGGGCACCTTTAAGGTGCAAAAAGTACTAAACATAAATGAAAGATTAAGAAACTATGTTGATTATAAAACTCAACACCCAAAATAAGAATATTCATTTAAAAATAGGGAAAAGACATGATTAGACATTTTTCCAGGGAAGACATACAGAAGGCTGAGAGACACATGAATAGATGTTCAACATCACTCATCATCAGGGAAACACAAATCAAAAATGAGATATCACTTCACACCTGTCAGAATGGCTAAAATCAACAAAAAAAGAAACAACAGTGTTGGCAAAGATATAGAGAAAGGGAACTGTTGCACTGTTGGTGGGAATGCAAACTGATATAGCCACTCCATAAAACAGTATGGAGTTTCCTCAAAAGGTTAAAGGTAGGGGGAGACGAAGCATGAGAGACTCTGAGAAACAACCTGAGGGGTTTGGAGGGGAGGGGTTTCGGAAGTTGGGTGAGCCTGGTGGTGGGTATTAAGGAGGGCACGTATTGCATGAAGCACTGGGTGTGGTGCATAAACAATGAATTCTGAAACACTGAAAAGAAATTTGAAAAAAAATAATAAAATTTTTTTAAAAAGTTTAAAGTAGAACTGACCTACAACCCAGGAATTGCACTACTAGGTATTTCCCCAAAGAATACAAAAATACTACTTCAAAGGGATACAGGCATCCCGATGTTTACAGCAGCGTTATCAACAATACCCAAACTATGGAAACAACTCAAGTGTCCATCAACTGATGAATGGATAAATACAGGGTTATATATATATAAAACAATGGGATATTAGTCATAAAAAAGAATGACGTCTTGCCATTTGCGATGACATGGATGGAAGCTAGACAGCATTGCGCTAAGCGAAATAAGTCAATCAGAGAAAGACAAATACCATATAATTTCATTCGTGTGGAATTTAAGAAACAAAACAAACAAGCAAAGGGAAAAAAGGAGGGAGAGATAAAGCAAGAAAAATTCTCCAGTATGAGAGAAACTGATGGTTATAGGAAGGGAGGGGGCGGGGGAGGGATGTTGGATTAAATAAGAGGTGGGGCTTAAGGAGAGCATCTGGGTGATGAGCACTGGGTGTTGTGTGGAACTACTGAATCAGTATCTTGTATACCTGAAACTAATAATACACTGGAATTTAGCTAACTGGAATTTAAATAAACACTTTTAAAAAAGACACAATGTGGAAAATAATGATCTAACTAAAGATGACCTAACTAAAGATGAACTCATTGATTGATATTTGGACAAAAACTTGACCACAACTGGTGTTTAACTAAAAAATTTGTGGTGTTCTTTGAAAGAGGTCTGCCTACCTTGGTCTTGTAAACTATGAAAGTTTTAATTACATTCACAACAGTATATTTTGAGAACCTAAATTTTCAACACTTGTGACCATCCAAACAAAAGGTCAAAATCAACTGGATATTACATGCATGTTGCTTTGTCAAAGGGCGCCTCATAGTTTAATTCTCTTATTCAAGCTAACTATTGCCTTTACACTAAAGTCTTTAAAAAATAAAATGTAGCTTACCTTGTCAAGATTTTAAATGTGTTTTTTGTTATTCAATGTTTTAACAAAGAATGTATGTATTATTATATCACAAATTTTAAAATATTTTGATAACTATATTTCACTATAGTTTCCTTTGTAATCCAATTTATTTTATTTTATGCATTTAGAAACATTACTCTGAGAATTCTCCATAGGCTTTGCCAGACTAGCAAAAGAGCCATTGCACAGAAAGCTCAAGAAGCTCATGGTTTTTCTGGAAAGTTGAAATAGAAGTATCTGATGAAGTGGCACCTGACTGGTTCAGTGGGTAGAGCATGTAACTCTTGATTTCAGGATTGTAAATTCAAGCCCCATGCTGGGTGAAGAGATTACTTAAAAAAATAAAATCTTTATAAAAAAAAAAAACAACCATCTGATGAAGACAACAATATGTCCTTCAAGTACTGGAACACCGTGAGCAATCTCATGAGATCAGTTGATCTCAGTCTCTCATAACAGCAACTGGAAGACCACCTTCTGCTTGTCTTAATGATAATGACCTCATCTACTACCAGTGATTTAGGCCAGGAAGCTGCCTAGATTCCTGTTTGTGACCCTGATAGGATGTCTAGAACCCTACCTATAGTTATTGTGACAAAGATTACATACTTTAAGAGGAAAATGCCTCCCCCAAAGGGGGCGTTCTCTCTGTCCCTCAAATATATAAATAAAATCTTTTTTTAAAAAAAATGGGGTGCCAGAATGGCTCAGTTGGTTAAGAGTTCGACTCTTGGTTTCAGCTCAGGTCATGGTCTTTTGGGATCACAGTCTGGGGTTCCGTGGGATCGAGCTCCCCCATCAGGCTCTGTGCAGAATCTGCTTGTCCCTGTCCTCCCCCTCTGACCCTTCCTCTTCTAATAAATAAATAAAATCTTTAAAAATTTTTTAAAAAGGACAAAAATGAGCATTTTGGCCACTTTCCCAGATTGAAGTTGTTTTTTTTTTTCTTTTTTTAAGATTTTATTTACTTATTTGACAGAGAGAAAGAGAGCGAGCATCAGCACAAGCAGGGAGAGCTGCAGAAAGAGGGAGAGGGAGAGGCAGGCTCCCCATTGAGGAGAACTCACTATGGGGTTCTATCTCAGACTCTGGGATCATGACCTGAGCCAAAGGCGGATGCTCAACCAACTGAGGCACCCAGGCACCTCAATCCCAGATTCACGTTGTATACATTGCCTAAATCTTATGCTTATTTGTGCCTTTAGCTCCAGACATGGAATCAGCTATTTCTCCAAGGATCCTAGGTATTCTTTTTAGTGGAAATAGTATTAGAGATCATAGTACTGGACATCAGAGTGTGTCACTGGGTCAGATTGTTCCTGGGCTATTTCAGTGGGACAACAAAACAGGTTTTTCTTGTAAAGGAATATCATATTGTTACTTCAAAATGTCAGGGTTCCTACGAAAATTCTTGATTTTCTCTAAACTAAATATCTCACACTAATCCTTTTCCTGATAAAATTGATATAACTATTTATTTGGTTTATCCCACAATTTAAGTTAAAAATAATATAAAATCAGGTGCCTGAGTGGCTCAGTTAAGGGTCCAACTCTTGCTTTGGGCTTGGGCATGATCTCAGGGTTGTGAGATCAAGCCTCATGCTGACATTGGGCTCCGTTGGGCTTCACTGGGCTCCATTGGGCTCCGTTGGGCTCTGGAGCTCAGCTGGCAATCCACTTAAGATTGTCTCTCCCTCTGCCCTTACTCCCAATTGTATGTGCACACGCGGGTGTGCTCACTCACGCTCTCTCTCTCTCTCTCTTTCAAAAATACATAAATAAATCTTAAAAATAATAATACAATATCAATACAAATATCAAATCTAAATATGGTTCAAAACTTTCTAGTGATTCCTTTTGGTTTTAGATAGTAGCTGTTTTTAGCACCTAATAGAAGGATCTCCTCCATCTTGAGATAAAGTGAAAACCCAAGGAGAGTTTCCATGTAAGAGATCTGTTTCCATACAATGGTTTATTTGTCACCACCCTCAGGTCCATCAGTAATGACTTAGTTATAAATACAAGGCTCATATGATTTCCAGCTAAAAATCAATTTATCTCCTAGTCTTTAATTTCTAGTGACATCAGAATCCTTACATTCTAACTGTACTTCTAACTTTGTTAAATCCTGACCTCATCTTTAAAGATTGTAAATTTTTGCATCCTTTCATGCCTGTATGCTCTTGTCATTTTAAATATGTGAAATTCTTTTATAAATTTAAAATATAATAAATTGTTGTTCTAAAGTTTGTGACATATACATTGGAAAGACTCTCCCAATTAATATTACATTGACCAGTACCAATCACATTTTTTATTTTTTGCAGGGAAGTCAAAGAGGTAACTAGTACTTATTTTATGAATCTACCAATTAGCAAAAAAATTATACAGGCAATACTGGTTTTGACATTTTGTTTGGAAGATTCTTGGCTCCTAGGTTAAATTCATACTAGGATTCTTATTTTAATTGATAAACATAGAGTAGAATACCAAATTCTCAGATGTCATTGGATAAACACAAATATCTACTACTTTAATATACTAAAAATTCAAATTCCACCCAACCAACTTAAAATATTATGTTATATAACCAGAGAAGATGAAAAGGAAAAAGAAAAGCCACTGATTGGAAACTGAACCTTTCCCAAAATATTCAAGAGGAAACTTTTTATACACTCATATAATTCTAAGATTAACTAAGTCCTGCCAGAACTATTTCCTAAAACACACCATCTTTTCCCATTTCATTTTACTGCAATTAAAGTCCTAGGTTATATCATATTTGCATAGGTTTTAGCTATTTGGGTTTTAACGCAGAAATCCAAATGCTTGCCATGCCCCAAATTTTGCACTCCATAATAACTGCATCTATCAGTACAGAATGAAACAAAATAATATTATTTAAAATCAAGGTAACTCCATCAGCTCTCTGGCACTCAGGCCTTCAAACTGCGCTACCAGTTTTCATGAGTCTCCAGAGCAGGTACCAAACTGGGGGACTACTCAGCATTTGTAATCAAGTGAACCAATACCTTACGATAAATCTCTTTTTCTCTCTCCCTCTCCCCCCAACCTCTCTCTTCGTGTATATATTATATATTGGGTATAAAATGGATCCAAGACCTAAACCTAAAAACAAAAACAATAAAACTCTAAGAAAAAACATAGGGGAAAAGCTTCATGACATCAATTATGACAATGTTTTTTTCAAATATGACACTACAAACACAGACAACAAAGGAAAAAACAGAAAAATCAGACTTCATCAAAATATATGTTTGTCCATCAAGAAGCAGTCTCAACAAAATGAAAAGGCAACCTATGGAATGAAAGAAAATATGTGCAAAATATATATATATCTGATAAGGGATTAATATCTGGAATATATAGACTCCTACAATTCAGCAACAATAACAAAATCCAAGTAATCCTATTAAAACATGGTAGATCATAGGACTTGAATAGACATTTCTCCATAAGATACAGAAATAGCCAATAAGCACATGAAAAGATGCTCAACATCAATAATCATTAGGGAAATGCAAATCAAATCACAGTGAGATACTACTTCAAACCTCTTAGCATGGCTATTATCAAAAAGCAGAAGATTGGTGTTGGTAAGGATGTGGAGAAAATGGAACTCTTGTGCATTGCTTCTGGGAATATAAAATGTTGCAGTCATTAGAGAAGGAAGTATGGCATTTCCTCAAGAAATTAAACATAGAACTCCATATGGTCCAGCCATTCCACTTTTGGGAATCTGCCCAAAGAATGGAAATCAGAGATCAAAACAGGTATTTGTACAGTGAGATACAACAGATTTATACAACAGATATTTGTATCATGTTGATGGCAACATTATTCACAATAGCCAAAAGGTGGAAACAACTCAGTGTTCATTGAGATATGAACAGATAAACAAGATGTGGTATGAATGGAGTATTATTCAGCCTTTAAAAAGAAGGAAATTCTGACACATGCTGCAACATAGATGAATCTTAAAAGGACCTTATGCAAATAAAATACAAGTCAGCCACAAAAGGACAAATATTGTCTGATTCACTGACACGAGATACCTAGAGTACTGGGATTCAGAAAGACAGAGAAGAATAATCATTGCCAAGGGCTGGGGGGAGGAATAGGAAGAATAACTTCTGAATAGGAGTTCTTCTTTAATGGCTAGAGAATTTCCTTTGGCAAGATGAAAATTTCTGCAGATAGATGGTGGTGATGGTTGCCCAACAATGTGAATGTCCTTAAGGCTACTAAACTGTACACTTAAAAATGGTTAAGATAGTTAATTTTTAGGTTTTGTGTGTGTGTGTATATATATATATATGTATGTATATATATATATACATACATACATACATCTTATCCCAAAAAAACTAAAAAAAAAAAAAAAAGGTACTGATTTGATGCATTTGGGGAAGTGTGAGGACTATATATGCTGTTCTGCAAAGCATAAATCAGTGGTCACCTAATAGGACCTCCAAACGAATTCCCTTCTTCTCTTCCCAAAGCACTGGACTGTTGATTGCCCTCAGGAATCAGTTGGTTAAACACAGGGAAATTCTGCAATTTTAAATTCTATATAATGATGTTTTATTGACTGCATTCCTATTATTGCTTTCCTTGCCCAAAGCTTTGCCTTAGTGTACACACACATACACACTTCACATCCTTAAAATACTAAAGCCTACAGAAAAAGAGGGCGCAAGGACGGGGGGGGGGGGGAAATGCCTTAAAAAAGCGACAGAAGGCAGCATCACATCCACATAGCTGCTGCTTTTACTCCCATGGTCCGTTTTAGCTTCCAAGAGCTGTCCCCGTCCCAGCGCCGGTTCATCGCTGAGACTTTCATTGCGAACAAACGCGGGACTGGATTGCAGTGTTCTTAAATTCCAAGGTTCGACGTCTAAACAACGTGGACTCGGTGCGTTCTCCAACTGGAAAGACAGCGGTCAGCCACGTCTCACAGTCCGTGTTTGGCTTCCACGGCCCAAAAAAGCAAAGCACTCCTCTCTCCTGCCTCTCTGCACTCCTCTCTCTCTCCCCCTCGCCTCTTCCATCTTTTCCTTCCCCTCTTCTCCAGCTTTCGCTCTTTCAAGGGAACGAGCTCGCGTCACCCCAAGCCCAACACAAACCGTGCCTTCCTCTCGGGAAAAACTCGCGCCAAGACGCGGGGTGGCCCCTCCGGCACCTCCCGCGCCCCCGGGAAAGCGCAAGCCCTCCAGCTGTGGGGTGGCGGGCTCCCCGGCACCGTGGCCAGTGCCCGCTCCCCGCCGGGAACAACCTCTCCACTGTTGCTGCCGCCAGCGGGGGCCAGCCGCCAGCCCCGGCGCGCCCGGGGCCGCCCCCGGTGCCAGGGTCGGATCGGGTGACCGCGCGGGCGTGCGCCCGGCTGTGGGGCCGGCCTCCCGCCTGAAAGAGGCCGGCCCCCGGCGCGCCCCGCCCCGCCCGCCCGGGCGCCTAGCTCCCACGCCCGCCGCGCCCGCAGCCACTCGCCGCCGCTCGCCCGGCCCGCCTGCACGCTCGCCCTTCTCACGCCGCAGCCATGGGTCCCGGAGCCGCACGAGCCCCAGCGCTGCGGCTCCTCGCGCTGGGCGCGCTGCTGTGGCCGGCGGCCGGCGCCTGGGAGCTCACCATCCTGCACACCAACGACGTGCACAGCCGGCTGGAGCAGACCAGCGAGGACTCGAGCAAGTGCGTCAACGCGAGCCGCTGCGTGGGCGGCGTGGCGAGGCTCTTCACCAAGGTGCAGCAGATCCGCCGCACCGAGCCGCACGTGCTGCTGCTCGACGCCGGCGACCAGTACCAGGGCACCATCTGGTTCACCGTGTACAAGGGCGCCGAGGTGGCGCACTTCATGAACGCCCTGCGCTACGATGCCATGGTAAGAGGACGGCTGGCCGGGGCGGCTGTCGAGCCCGGGGATAGGAGTCCCAAACGGAGAGGGAAACCGGCGCGGAGGAGCAGCCGACCGTGTGGCACCGGGTGGCCCGCCTGGGACGGGGTTCAGGGCGATGCGGGAAGAAAGCGGGACGCTGGCCGGCGTGCCAGGTAGATGCAGACAGAGAAGTCCCTCGGAGGATTCGTTTGGAGGAGACGGACTCATCCCTACCTCCGAGGGCGTCAGCGGGCGTACGTGGGAGCGTTGGCAATGAACCAGGACCAGGGACCGAAGCAGAATGCTTTATTTCGGGTTTAGTGGAGGGAAAACGCAGGGTCAAAGAGGTTGAGTAGAGTGTGCTGGTCACCAGATCCCAAAGAGAGATACGGTAAGGACGGATCTTCCCACGGGTCCGTCTCTGTACTTTAACAAAGTCAACTTTCTGCATCCCCGCCAAAAAAAGAAAAAAAAGAAAGAAAGAAAGAAAAAGAAAAAGAAAGAAAAGAAAGGATTCCAGATTCCTTAGATGTAGGAACTTGAGCCTGATTACGCTCCCAAGCTTGGGGTAGAGTCCTGGCTCCGCTCTCTTCTGTGCGCGAGTTATTTAGTCTCTCTGTGCCTCAGTGCCAGCCTCTACAAAATGGGGATAACGTATCTACCTCAGGGGGTTTCCTGGTGCATAGCATGGCTTCGGTAAATGTTAGTTATCATTATCAGAGTCTACTCTACAGGTTTTTAAAAAGGAAGAAAAGAAACATCCGAAGAGAATGAAAATGCAGAAACACTAGGATTTCAAAGGATTTTTATAAAATCAATTTGGCAGCATGGATTTAGAGAGTCTAACTGAAGGGATGAAGCCCTTGAAATACATGTGGGAGTTTAAGTCCAAGCTCCCAAATGCTCTGGGAAAGGCAATGCCTTATTTGCTCTAGAAAATTAGCAGAGAGGGGGGTATGCACTAATAAATATGACCAAAGCATATATATGGTTTGTTTTTCTCATCAAACCACCACCCAAGTTTAACCCAGCGTAAAATCCTAGAGTAAAGGGCTTCTGTGGAGAAACAGGGGACAAGGGTCCAGAAGGAAGGGAAGGAGAGGTGTGGTCCAGGCTGAGATACAGAGGGTTTGGAATACACTTGGTATGAAAACAGTACAGAGGTTATTTTTTTTCCCTGCAAGCCTGGAGAAAGGGGGACAGGAAAGGATGATAAGATAGAGCTGTTTGGTTTTTTTCCACCAACAAAAAGACTCATCCTGGAGAGATGAGAGATGGGCAGAGGGAGTTCCTCTCCATTCTGATAGTAGTTTGTGGGTTATCAGAGACACTGAAAGCACAGGGATTCAAGCAGATCCCCACACCTCTGAGTCCATGGCTGCGGGGGTGGGGGGGGGCTCATCAGCATCTGTCTGGACTCCACAGAAGAGTGGGGGGGGGGTCTCAAGAGCCCTGTACCGTCTCTTATCATTGCTATCTCCATAGTCTAACTTGCCTGATGCTTTGTGTGGAGTAATGTCAGAACAAATATTTACTGAATTGAATTGTTACTAGTTTACATCTCCATTTCCTCCCAGAAGGGTAAAATAAACATCATGTGAGTTTGTTTTGATTTCACATATAAATTACCACTCTTAAAATTTCTCTTTGTGATACCCTTTTCTCCACAGCTATGTTAACTCCTTTTGATGAAAAAAAAAAAAAAGAGAGAGAATTCCTCATTTTCCCTAGTCCTCATGTTTTCCTTTTTAAATCAGATTGAGCCCATGATGGTAATCATCCAATCAGATGTTTGTGATAGGACTCTGGGTGAGGCTGAAACAATTTGCTGCAAGTTACAGCGCGTCAGTGGGAAGTATTTAGAATGCTTTTTGTTGGATGGAATAATTTTCTTTCAAGTTTCACTCAAGATAATTGGGCTGGGACCTGAGGAAAAAATAGATTGCAATATAATGTTGACAGGAGGTAAAGAGGGGGAGTCTGATGGCCACGTTCCTGATAGTATCTCAGCATCTGTGCCATTCTGGGGTTTGACAAACATGATTTGACCTGCGTAGAATGTACTCCTGTTATGCTTTAGCGTGTGATGAAGCTCTGCCGTATTCTTGTTTTACGGAGATTTTTCATTGTCATTTTGCTTATGTTATACTCCTCTCAGGGAGTTTATTGCTGTTCTGCTCTAAGTGTTGGCCCACTCCACCCACTCACTCACCACATCTTCAATTCCAGGAAGCTGGTGAGTCTGGTTTGGGTGGAAAACAGTTGTCGAGGGGCCTCACCAGTTCTCTAGAAACTGGGCTTGGTTAGAGGAGCCACATCTAAGGACTCAAGGTAGTATAGAGCGCAAAGAGAAGCTACTCTAATCTAGTTTCATCCCTGGAGGTCCCTGGAGCAGGAGCCTCAGAGGTGGTGTAGACTTTCTAGCCTCAGAGGTGGTATAGACTTTCTAGACCTGTGTGTCCCAGTGAGCGTTGCTGGAGTGGTTTTGATGCCTCTGGAGCCCCCGGGCCAGCCCGGAGGCCCCCTAGACCCAGCTGCCAGGCAGGAAATTCTGGAGGGAGATCTTCAGAAGCCGCTTGTTGGTGGAACTGTCTGGGTTGAAGGATGAGTGTCCCCCGAGGCATGAGGAGCACGGCACTCACAGTGTGAGCTGGGCTGGGTTCCTGGGTTTCTGGGTTTCTCCAAGCTTCCTGTTCCCTAACTGGGAAAGGAGAGGGATAACCCCTACCCTCGCTGTGTAGGATTTTTGTGAGCAGTGCATAACAAATGTAAAAATCCCTAGCGCCAAAATTAGCAAGACAGGAAACAACATGTATTGGAGGGGATGTGGAGAAAGGGGAACCCTCTTCCACTGTTGGTGGGAATGCAAGTTGGTGCAGCCTCTTTGAAGAACAGTGTGGAGATTCCTCAAAAAATTAAAAATAGGGCTTCCTTATGACCCTGCAATTGCACTACTGGCTATTTACCCCAAAGATACAGATGTCGTGAAAAGAAGGGCCATCTGTACCCCAATGTATATAGCAGCAATGGCCACGGTCGCCAAACTGTGGAAAGAACCAAGATGCCCTTCAACAGATGCATGGATAAGGAAGATGTGTCCATATACACTATGGAGTATTATGCCTCCATCAGAAAGGACGAATACCCAACTTTTGTGGCAACATGGACGGGACTGGAAGAGATTATGCTGAGTGAAATAAGTCAAGCAGAGAGAGTCAATTATCATATGGTTTCACTTATTTGTGGAGCATAACAAATAGCATGGAGGACAAGGGGAGATGGAGAGGAGAAGGGCGTTAAGGGAAATTGGAAGGGGAGGTGAATCATGAGAGACTATAGACTCTGAAAAACAATCTGAGGGGTTTGAAGGGGCCGGGGGTGGGGGAGGTTGGGGTACCAGGCGGTAGGTATTAGGGAGGGCACGGATTGCATGGAGCACTGGGTGTGGTGCAAAAACAATGGATACTGTTACGCTGAAAATAAAAAAAATAAAAAATAAAAATCCCTAGCACCCTGCTGGGTCATAGGACGTGCCCAGGAAAGGTTAGTTCTGGGTGCCCTGGCGTGGGGATGGGGGGAGGAATAAGAAGAAGGTGTAAGGAAGGAAGCGTTTGGGTTTTACAGTCAGTTTATCTGATTCCGACTGCCTGCCATACTCTATCTACCCCAGCCCCCCGGACCCTCCAACATCATTTCTAAGCCCCATTGTGTAAACTATTCTTAGTGTTTTTTCGTGGAGTGGATTTCTGAAAACCCTTGAGAGCACACAGTCCGAGAGATTTGTCTCAGGAGGTGGGATTCCCACCATGGAGATGCGCTGGGAGGAAGACAGCCTCCGGGAGTAGGGCCACCTCCTCTGTAGCGGGCCCTGGTCCCCTAAGCCCGCTTGCTGTCCGTAAGACCACAGCCTCAGTTCCAGGAAACTATTCCTTGGTGCCTGAGCCTCCGGGGGATGGTGGGGACTGTGACTGCCATAACTCACCCAGGGGACTGCTAATCAAATTGCCTTTACTTAACAGTCCCCACCTGCTGTGTGAGCAACCGCTCTGTTTGATGTTCCTGTTTCTGCTTGTCCTTGCAGAACTTTTATCACAGTGAAGGGTCTGGTCTTATGTTCTTAAATTATGTAACTCCTTCTATTGCCCAGATCATTCTGTTTCTTTTGTCCTCAGCTGATTGTTGTTGTGGGTTTTTTTTTTTTTTTTTGAACCTAGTTAACAAAAATGTTACATTAGTTTCAGGTGTGCAACAATGTGATTGGACAAGATTCTGTGTTCTGCTGTGTGCGCCACAAGTGTAGCTACAGTGTGTCACTGTACAGCCAAACAACACGTAGAGTAACACTGACTGTACGAGTAACACTGACTGTACTCATGTTTTTATTCCCACAGCTTCTTCATAAAGCAACTGGAGGCCTGTATTTCCCCTCCCCTTCACCCGTTTTGCCCAATTCCACACCCTGTCCCTCTGGCAACCATTAGCTTACTCTCTGTATTTATAGGTTTGATTCTGTTTTTTTTTTTTTTTAAGATTTTATTTATTTATTTGAGAGAGAGAGTGAGAGAGAGCATGAGAGGGGAGAAGGTCAGAGGGAGAAGCAGACTCACCCTGGAGCTGGGAGCCCGATGCAGGACTCGATCCCGGGACTCCAGGATCATGACCTGAGCTGAAGGCAGTCGCTTAACTAACTGTGCCACCCAGGCGCCCTTGATTCTTATTGTCGGCTCCGTGTTTATACCCTGCATAGTGCTGCCCAAAGACCTCCACAGATTTTACTGTCCTCTTCTCCAGTAATGGTTTAGGACAAGCTTCTCTGAATAGCTTCCTGCAGTTCCTTCCTGGGATGGTTTCTTTTGGGATCTATAGCCAAGGGCGGAATTGCTGGCCACAGGGATGCATATCCCTACTTTGAACAAGGACTGCCTGAGTGACTGGAGTGCTCTGTTCTCCCCAGTCTCCACACCCACACGGATGTGGAGCCCCTGATTCTCTCCCCTATCCTGCAGCATTATCCCACTTTCCAGAAGAAATGTCATCTCATTATTTGATCTTGTGTTTTTCTAATAACTGGGGACTTGGGCATATTTACTTTTTGAGTTTCCTTTTCCCTAATTGCGTGTTCACATCCTTTGCTCTTTTTTAAAAAGTAGGTTTGGGGTACCTGGGTGGCTCAGTCACTTAAGTGTCCAACTCTTGGTTTCTGCTCAGATCGTGATCTCAGGGTCCTGGGACAGAGGCCCCCCTCAACCAGCTCTGTGCTCAACAGGGAGTCTGCTGGAGATTCTCTCACCCTCTGCCCCTCTCCCACCCACATGCCTGCTCTCACTCTCTAAATAAATAAAAGAGGGATGCCTGGGTGGCTCAGTCAGTTAACACCCAGACTCTCGGTTTTGGCTCAGGCCGTGATCTCCTGATTAGGAGATAGAGCCCCAGCTAGGGCTCCCCACTCAGTAGAGTGTCCCCTTCCCTTCTGCCCCTCTCCCACTCACACATGCGTGTGCACTCTCACTCCAAAATAAATATATAAATCTTTCAAAAATAAATAATTAGGTTTACTCTAGTTTTTGTGATTTTCAGGAGTTCTAGATATTGATCTGTGAGCAATTTTTAGACATTGTGAATATTTTCTGATTGTGTATGTCTATGAACTCAATCCACAGTGTCTTTCACTGAATAGAAATCCTTCATTTGGTATAATCAAATTTGCTTTTGTTTTGTTTTGTTTTGTTTTTTTCTTTTGCCTTGTGATGTGTGCTTTTGATAGTTTACATAAGTGTTTCTTATTTGAAGCTTATCACCCTCAGTACTCATCACCAGAAATTCAGAGATCAGTACTGTTCTCTCTGCGTTTTGAGAGATAATAAATCTGTAATCTGGGGCTATGCCATTCCCCTCTCTGGATCACCAGTTCCTCACCTATGCAATAAGAGTTTCGAACCAGCTCATCTCTGGGGTTCCACACATTTCTAAACAAATCATCCTAAGAAATGTTTTGATCCAATTTCAGGTCAGTGGAATATTTTGATTGAGAGAAGGGGCAGGAGGATGGGGCAGAGGTACAGAGGCAGGAATCTGCAAGGTTTTGGACCAGCCTGGACCAGAGCTGAGGTGACAGGAACCATGGGAGATGAGGTTGTTTATGGCTGAAAGGCCATCCTGAAAAGTCTGGGCTCTCCTCTGTTGTCACGGGTCAGGGTGTGGAGAGGCACTAGAGGTTTCTGAGTAGAGGGCAGGGTTTGCCACTACCACCCAGGAGCACGGAGTCTTCTACTTACCCTTACCCCTGACGGCTGAAACCTGCTATTCGCAGCACAGAAATGCAGTCTGAAGGCTCCTCTGGGTGGTATAATAAAAAAATAAATAAATAAATAATAGGTATTTCGTCTTTATTCCCAGTTCCTGGCACGCAGCTCCCCAAACCCATGGAATTTCCTGAGTGGTCAGAGTCTTTTGTATGCTAATGAGATGACTGATGGCTGAGGACCACTAGATAGCCTCAGAAGGAGGACTGGAGTCATAAAATCCAATCCACAGCTAGAGGATTGGAACCTTCTGCCTCCCCTCAACCTCCTGGGAGGGGAGAGTGGTTGGAGATTGAATTAATCGGCAATTGCCCACGATTTAATCAACTATGTGTACGTGATTAAAAATAAAAACCTGAATGATGGGGTTCAGATGGCTTCTGGTTTGGTGAACACACTGAGGTACTGGCAGGGCGGTGTGCCCAGAGAGGGCACGGGAGCTCAACCACCCCTCAGCCCCCTGCATACCTTGCCCTACGCAGGTCTGCTGCTTGGCTGTCCCTGAGTCTTAGCCTTTATAATATACCAGTAATAGTAACTAAGGCACTTTCCTGAGTTCTGCGAGTCATTCTAGCAAATGATCAAACCTGTGGAGGGGGTCATTGTGGAACAGCCAGTTGGTAACCCCAGAGATCTGGAGAATTGGTTGGTGTGAGAAAAAAAAAAAACCTCTCAGTGACATAAGAAAATCACAGTTTGGGAGGATGAGCAGAAATGGGTGAGAGGCAGAAGACCCCCGAGAAGAGGATGGTGAAGAGGCTGGCAGCGTCTAGGGTGAGATGGTCCCTGACCTATGGTGATAGGGAAAGAAAGGCTGAGTCCATGGGACAGTTTCATCGGGTCAGCAGTGGAGCCTGGGGCCAAGAGGATGACCTCTGGAGTGACTGCCTGGTATCAAGTCCCCTCCCTTTCACTTAAAATCTGTGGACCGAGAGCAGGTTATTTAATCTCCACGTGGGCTCCATGTCTTCAGGTATAAACTGGGTGTGATGACGGCCTTCACCACAGAGGTTGTTGTGGGGCCAAAAGGACACCATAGTTCCTGGGAAATGCTTGGCACAGGGCCAGCTCACAGTAAAGCGTTAGGAAGTGCTGGCCCTGCTCACCTGGTGACAGGGATGACTCAGGAGAGGGTGCAATCAAAAGATGACTAAGAGGGTTCAAGCCAGGTACACCGGGAGAGTCAGCAGGGTTTGCCACTACCACCCAGGAGCACGGAGTCTTCTACTTACCCTTACCCCCGATGGCTGAAACCTGCTATTCGCAGCACAGAAATGCAGTCTGAAGGCTCCTCTGAAATTACTAGACAGGACTGGACCCTGTGGACCTGTGGCAGACAGGGGCAGTGGAAAGAGATTCGACCAGGACACCACAACTCCCGGGTTTTCCTGCTTGCCTCCTCCTGCTCGATAGCTATGTGAGTTTGGGGAGGGGATTCCTCATCTGTAGGTTGGGGGATCGGGACGGGGTGGCGTGTTGCGTGTCACCCAGCTGCTCAGGCTTTGCCCTGCCCTCTGTCTTCCTTCAAATCTGCCAGGATGACTTGGTTTGCCCCAGAACTTAATTTTACACCCAAGTCTAAGTTTGCTTGACAACTCTCTTATGTCTCCCTCACAGTTACTGTCATGACAGCGAATTCTTGCAGAGAGATTTCCTTGGGTCTTTTTCTGGGTACCTTCCCTGTTTCCAGATAAAGAGGTTCCCAGGATGTGGATGGAGCCTTACTGTACTTGTAATAGAAGATGATGGACTAAGGAATGGTAGGAGGATGAGCCCAGTTTCAAGCCTGTTGTCTTTATGGCCCATTTAATCATTCAGTCCACAAAGATTCACTAAGCACTACACATGCCAGGCTCCCTGCTAAGTGCTGGGCCAAGTGAATCTGACCTGTGAGGGAAAAACCTGCTATCTGGTGGATAGAAGGCAGTGCCTGGTTGAGCACTTTTTTTAATATATTTTTTTAAGATTTTATTTATTTGACAGAGATCACAAGTGGGCAGAGGGGCAAGGGGATGGGTAGATGGGAAGCAGGCTCCCTGCTGAGCAGAGAGCCCGATGCTGGGCTCAATCCCAGGACCCTGAGATCATGACCTGAGCCAAAGGCAGAGGCTTTAACCCACTGAGCCACCCAGGCACCCCAAAAAACCATTTCTTTAAAGCATTTTTTACCAAGGGATATAGTACATGAACTCAAGTCCCCACAGCCATGTCTCCATAATGCAAAATATACCCATATCTTTTTTTTTTTAAATTTTGTTTATTTATTTGATACAGAAGAGAGATCACAAGTAGGTGTAGAGGCAGGCTGAGAAAGAAGGGGAAGCAGGCTCCCGGCCAAGCAGAGAGCCCAATTTGGGGCTCGATCCCAGGACCCTGAGATCATGACCTGAGTCAAAGGCAAAGGGTTAATCCTCTGAGCCACCCAGGCACCCCTGTTGAGCCCTTCTTGACCACATAGTCTGGGCAAGACCTGTGAAGGATGGGGATAAGCAAAGCATAAATGACTGAAATTCTAACACCTGATTGTGGGAATTCAAGAACCAAAGATCTGGTCTGCAGAAGACACAACGTCAAGCCCATAAATGTTGCCCAAATGCATAGTGGGGAGGTTTCCTTTTTACCCCAGAAAATTAATCCTGAGCCAAGAGAAGTCACCATCCATTCAGAGACTTTCAAAGTCTCTCACATCAAAGAAACTCTCAGAATTACTTTATCTTCAATAACAAGCCCAGATTTGAGGAAGACAATTTAGCAATGTTAGTTTGGTGAAGCTTAAAAGAGGTATATTGAAGGCAGTGGTATTTTTTTTTTCAGGGCAAGGAAAGTCAGCAAAAACAATTAGACGTCAGAAGTTTTGACGGTCTGGGTAGTTGTGGATCCCTAAGCCTCAGTGATGTCAATGGCCCCCACCCCATCCTGTGGCTGTGGTTATGGCCTTTCTACTTCCTCTCTTCCTGAGTGAGTTCCACACCAGAGCTGGGCTGCATAAGGCCAGCCCCAAGCACCAGGGGAGGAAGCAAAGGAGGCTTCTTAGCTCATCCTGTCCTTGTGCTGGCATTTGCATTTCCTTAACTAAAAATTGGAGGGGGAAAAAAAAAAAACAAAAAACAACAAAACAAAACAAAACAAATCACACATTGAGCCAGCAGCTCTCTGCAGGTGACCCACAAATACATCTGAATCCTGCATGAACTCCTTCTGTGTCGGTTTCCTTCAACCACATACCTAGAATTTGAAAATTCTCTTGACACTTCTTTTCCCTTCCTTGAATAATTGATTCCATACATAAACCACACATTGGCTGTAGCTCTCTAGCCCCTCAGAGATACAGTTCAACCTGCATGGAGCCCAGTTAGAAAAGCCCGTGATTCTACATGTAATATTGTTATATGTATTTTGCACAGAGAGTTTGTAACTTTTTCCATCTGACAGGGAAAATGTGAAATGCTATCTGTTCAGTATTTGTTCATTCATTCTTTTGTGTGTGTGTGTGTTCATTCATTCTTTCAACAAACACTGAAGTGCACGTGAGCTGTCTTGAGCCCCGGATCTTTTTTGTCGTTTAGTCAGAGGCCACATTCTCCTGCCAGGCCACATTCTCCTGCCATGCCCCACAACTATGGGGTCAGAGGGAACAAAACCCACCCCATAAATGGTCCACAACTCCAGAAATGGGTCCTCTCAACCAAACCTAATTTGTAAGCACCCCTTCTTAAAGTGGTTGTTGAGTGTCCCTGAATGACTGGCAACTGAGCCCCATTGTGGATGCGGTCGGGCTCTCCCTATAACCCTCCCACCGTGGAGTGTGCTGCAAGCCCCAGGCCTCAGTGGGATGAGCCACTGTGCCGGTGACTCGCTAAATACCTATGCCGCGGATTTCCAACAAATGGCTTTTCAACACTGCAATTGATTTCTGCAGATTAGAACAAATCATTTTCCTGCATATCTTAAATCAATTATTTCTTTCCTTTTTCTGGTATATTCATGCTTAAGCTTCTTGTCTTCACTTGGAACATCTGAGTGCCTCAACCCTTGTGTTTTCATTGCCTCATCTGTTGATACAGTTGATGTCATCTGCTTGTGAGCCTCTCCTGACTGGCGTCAAGGAGGGGAGGACCACACTGTGAACCCTTATGGTCCTTATTGGGCAGTGTGTGCCTGCGTCTTTGGTGGGCTGTCTCACACGTCCCTCCCTCTGGTCCTCATGTGGTTTACATATGCATGCATGGATGAATGTGCCCATGTCTTGCCCTGCCCTCGTCTGCCCTGACAGCTTCCTGAGGACAAGGACTGAGCCCTTGTTACTTGGCACTCTACAACCCTGTAGGAAACTAGTCAAGTGATATCCATCCCTTCCAGGTATTTCCGTTATGGGCACAATGACAGAGTGGTTAAGGCCCTGGATGCTTAAGCCTCCCTACTCTTGTTCAGGCCTCTGCTCTGGCCCTTGCTAATTGCTGGAGCCCTGTGCCTCAGTTTCCCATCTCTGAAAAGGACAAATAGTAGCACCTACCTAATAGAATTGTGACGATTAAATGAGTCAATACGTGAACAGCGCCTGGCCATGTAGCATGAGAGTCTTAACAATCAACCCCTCTTTTTGTCATATTTTTTGTATTTAAAAAAAACTCCTTCTTGGAATCTCCTTATGTCAATTTCTCTGGTAATTTTTAGTCTTCGTGAACAAAGCTGAGGCTCTGAAATGTTCCCGTTCTAATTCAGTTATGGATGTCCTTGGATAGACCAAATAGTTGGTCTCCTTAGCAGTTTTCCAATGAGAAAAGACTAAAAAATACCGTTTTCTCCCTAACTGCCATCACGACATCTAAATAATGTTCTCGACACACAAAACAGTTCAACAAACTTTTTCTAAAAATCTGTCTCACTCACAATTTACAAAGGCCGGTATGATATTAGTGACATGGGAAGAAGAGGAACAGACCGATTGTTAGAGAGGGACTGGTAGGATCTGTGAGGCAGTTGGCTAACCTTTTCACCTGCTTCCGAACAGCTTGGTTTCTTTCATTTCACAAGATATTGCTCAACTGTTTACCAAGGTTTTTTTTAATCCTGCCACCTTTGGAAAGTTTTAATGTCCCGCATACCAAATCAGAGTCTGGTGGAGCCTACCTATAAGGAGCCGGTTGGAGTGGTGGTTTTATCCTTCAGTAAACAGTTTCTGGGCCCTGGTGATGGGTGTTGGTTGGTGTCAGCAAGGACACAGCGGAAGTCGCTGCCCCTCCTGCCTCTGGGAGACAGACATGTGAGCCAACAGCCACAGCAAGGCCAAGTGATGTCAGAGACATGTGATTCCAGTGGGGCTGATACCCAGTGTCTACAGTGGAGGTCAGGCAAGGAGCTTTTCAGGGGGGTCCCGTGGGACTGCGTCCAAAACTCTTCACCACATGGGCCTTTTGGTGTCCCTGGAACTGAGGGCCCCTGAAGTTTGGCAGGAGAAGTGAACCAGCTTAGGGAGGTCACAGAGGGGCTGCTGTGGTGTCTGGAGAGCCAGAACTGTGATTTCAGTGGGAAGCAGGAGACCTCGGAGGAACTCGGTGCAGGAGCTAGAAGCAGTCGAGGGCATAGTTTTGGAAGTGCATTCTGGTGGCCTGTGGGGAATGGGCAGGAGGTTTGTGAGCCTGGGGACCAGGAGACTGACTGGAGGACTCCAGAAAGGTCTGGGCGAGAAGTGAGGAAGCAGTGGGAGGAAGCAGAGGGGCCAATGGGAGTGTGGTGGAGAAGGCAGGGGGGTGGTGAAGGAGCAAGCAGCAACTCCATGGCTGGTTGGCCATGATGGGGGGCCCAGGGGGCCAAGGGAGGGCTGCCCAGGTTGTTTGCTGTTTCTCCGGGTGTTTCTTGGGCGTTGTAGAAGCTCTTTTCCAACACCTGGGACCGCATGCATCCTCACAGGTGTCTCATTCACAAGCTTACTAGAGCTAAGTGTCCTTGTCTGCTGGCCGTTGGTCTGGGCGGGGGCCTCCCCAGTGGTCAGCAGATAGGGAGGACTGGGGAGCCAAAGGGAGGGATCCCAAACCACCCCCAGGCAACAAGAGACCAGAGGGGTCTGGGCATCTGCCCCAGGGGCCCCATCCCAGCGGACACATTGTCAGTATCTGGCTTCAAGCCGGGCAGGCCTGGGATGGAGAGGGGGAGGGGTCAATCCAAATCTCAGGGAAAAAAAATCTAAATTTTCTGGAAACATTTGGATAAACATTCTGCGGCAGGTAGAGTCTGCCCCAGGATGCTGCACCAGGAGGTCAGCAAAGCTGGGCCACTCTGGCCTCTCCACAGCTTTATTTATTTTGGGACAGGAAGCCCAGTCGAGCAGGCAGGCTCTGTGTGAGGCGACACCAGATAGGTTCTCAGCCCATGAGGCTTTCTCAGGTCTCAGGGATTTGCAGCTTCCTTGCCTTTTATGGCCAAGTTTCCTGCTCACACTATTACTGTGGCTGCTGTGAACATTCGTGAGAGGCTTTCAAAACAGAGGCCTGCACCAGTTTGGTGCTAGAGGTCGGCACACCTTTATCTTGTAACATCTTTTTCTATTGCGACATGCAGAGACACAAAGAGGCTAGGACAGTTCTAGGTGATGTGGTGGCAACCAGCCCGGGGCGAGAGGCCTTGGGAATTAATTCTCTGGCTCTTTCCTCCCCACCCATCAATTCTTTATTTACTTGTTGATATACTCAGCAAATATTTACCAAATGTTGTTCCTGTGTCAGAGATATTTTAAACGAATGATGGGGGTTGGTTAATACATATTATTTAATAGTATGTATTGTCTACTGCTTTGATCACTCAGCTATAACTGGAGAGATCAGAAAGGGAAGATTTCTCCATAAAAGCAAAACATTACGGGATAATGAAAGACATTTACAGAAGGCTGTCAGACGGCCACTGACTTTTGGGTCTGCAGACCATGCCACGATCCCAGATTCACGGCTCAGGCGGACCCACTCTGACATCGGAAGGCTTCTTCTCTCCCACTCTCAGCCTGAGGCATGTTCTTATTATTTCTTCTGCATGTCCACTTGTTCAGCACCAGTGCCTCAAGACCAACGGACACATTTGTTTACAGGTGGAAGGAGGAAATGAATCTATAGCAGCTCCTCCTAGGAAGAGCCTTGGGAACGAAAAGATGTGAGGGTTGGCCCACAGGCCCAGAGGACAGTGTGGTCAGTCAGCAGCCTATCAGTGTGGCTGCTGAATTTAGTAGCAGATTCCAGCCACACTAGATGTGCAACACGGTACAGAGAGATGAGTCAGAAAGGATGTTCCCCTCTTTTTTTGAAAGCATGCCTCTAACATTTGTTAGTCACTGAAGGTATATTTTTATTGTTGTTAAAACTCAATAAATTGGGGCACCTGGGTGGCTCAGTGCATTAAGTCTCTGCCTTTGGCTCAGGTCATGGTCTCAGGGTTCTGGGATCGAGCCCCGCATCAGGCTCTCTGCTCAGCGGGGAGCCTGCTTCCTCCTTGTTCTCTGACTGCCTCTCTGCCTACTTGTGATCTCTCTCTCTGTGTCAAATAAATAAATAAAATCTTAAAAAAAAAAAAAAAAAGAAAACTCAATAAGTAGATGCCGCACAAAATTATGACCTTAGGGCAAGCATGAAAAATTAATTTCCTTATGTAGACACAAGCTTTCCTTCACTCCTCACTGCAGGGTGTTGTTAATAATCCAACAAGAAATTGGGAGCCAGAAGTCTTGGAATATCTTCATTCCTCCATGGCAGCTTCACATGAACTGGGAAACCTCTGGGCTTTATCTTTAGTCAACAGAGCATTTCTCCAAAGCAACCGCTAGAGTTTGACAAATTATCCACATCAAATATAAATATTAACAGACACTTGCAGAAAGGTGTTAAACAAATCAGACTCTATTCCTCAGGGTTGATTTAACAAGCATTTATTTAATAAGAACCACCGAAGAATCGGATCTCCTTCTGTCCTTACATTTGTGATTAGCTATAAAGGGCAGCAACGATTCAGCAGTTTAGGTGGTTGAGCCTGTTGGGCTGGGCTAGATGGAAAGTGAGGAAAGTTTTTTTCATGGAAGAGCAGCAGGTTTTTTTTTTCTTTTCTTTTTGTCTTTTTAAATAGTGCTCGAGGCATCTGCACTAAGAAAGCAGTGCAGGTGAGGCACCATGGCTAGCCCAGAGGCTCACACTAAATTGCTGTGATTTTTGATGTTGGAGATACTGAAGAAGATCATTTTGCTACACTCGGCTGCCTTAAGTTACAGAACAGTGCATTTGGTGAATTTTAGTGTTAATAGTGAATATGCAAAGATTGTCATGAGTCTGGAACCAGTGACTGAATAGGGTTACTAAATGCCTAAAAAGGCATTTTCTGGCAAAGGAATTTTTGTAGGAAAGGTGGGCTCTGTCAGAGACTGTTCTGCTCATTCAGCGGTGCACCGTTGTTCTGTTCCAGGGGCTTGGTGGGCGCCAGAGGGACTGGGTGGGCAGGTGCCGGGCTGCAGAGAGGACCATCAGAGCAGATGAAGTATGTCTAACTCAGGGAACTCAATGAAGGGTTCTTGGGAAGTATCTCTTCTGGAAAGATCATCAGACTTCAGGAACTAATGCCATTGATTGAATAGAAAGTAAAGTCATGGTATAAAAAAGGAATAATCCTATTCTATTCTCCTCAGTTTTATTCATCTGTATTTCAATCATCAGCCAATCATCATTAGCCTGTTACATACAAAGGCACAAAGATGAGGGAGAGCATAAAAACTGTGGGTACTTGGGTTTTAGGAAGGTTGGAGTCAAACAGAAAGTGGTTCTGATCCCCCCTTTACCGCTTACTAATTGTGTGACCTTGAACAATTCATTCAATATCTCTAGATCTGTTCTCATCTCTAAAATGATAACAGCAATAATGCCAATCTCACAGCACAAAACCAGGTTCTCTCTCTCTTTTTTTTTAATTAATATATAATGTATTATTTGCCCCAGGGGTACAGGTCGGTACACAATTCACGACACTCACCATAGTACGTACCCTCCCCAATGTCCATCACCCAGCCAACCCACCCCTCTCACCCCCCTCCCCTCTAGCAACGCTCGGTTTGTTTCCCGAGATTAAGTCTCTTATGGTTTGTCTCCCTCTCTAAAACCAGTTTTTCTTAACAAAACCACTTTGCATGATGCTGGCATGTGGGAAGTGCTTAGTAAATGCTGTTTCATTTTTATTACAACCTTTGTTTTATTCACTGCCCTTCCCGAGGAAGCTGTGGTTTGTAAGTGTGGTCTGGTCGAGCTCATGATTGATGGAGACAGCCCTGCCTGGTTGTCTTATACCTTAGCAGACTAAAGTCAGACTTTAGTCAGAAATAAGGCTGGAGAGGAAGGCAAGACCAGATCTCCAAGAGCCTTATGGCTCAAGAAGCTCAGGATGTTGAATTTTATCCCACAAGCGGTGGAGAGTTGCTATAGGACCTTACGGTAGAGATTGGCCAGATAAACTTTGCATTTTAGGAAGATTTTTCTGGCAGCACTATGTTGAATGTTTAGAGAAGGGAATGACGCTAGCTGAATGCCAGTGAGGAGGCTGTGGCAGCGGTCCAGGAGGGAACGGGAGAGGAATGCATGCAGGGGGTGGATGAAACAACACATTTAGGCAAAGGTGGAATGCTGGTGGGGGGTGAGGGAGAGCTAGCGAGTGGGCATTCAGCTGCTCTGGAGTATCTGGCTTCCTTGACTTGGTAGACGGTGCCACCTTGGGCCAAAATGGCGGATCCTGGAGGAAGAGGCTTCAAGCATGGTAGATGTGGTTGCTTGTAGAATCCTTGTAGGGAAGCATCCACATGACCATTGGTCAGGAGGAAAGTAAGGACTGCAGATGTTCACTTCCGAGTGGGAGATGTGGATGTGAAGGGGGTCATTCAGCCGATCTGTGCTCGGTTGTGAGCACCCAGAACAGGGCTCCTCTCCCCACTGAGACAGGAAAAGAGAACCCCTGTCAGCACTTTCAGGGTGTTAGCTCAAGCCAGGGGAAGGGATGCCAAACAAGTCGCTAGGAAATTAAATAGGTAACTCCAGGGGTTGCAGAGTGCCAGCAGCATAATGCTGCGAAAAACAGCAAGGTGGCTGACTCATTGGATAATCGTCCCTGAAGAATGAGAGAAATATGCACTTTTCAAGACTCCACGGTTCAGCAAGGTAGTTCCTTCTGATCTCATAAGGGAGACCGATTTCGCCACAGGAAGAAAGCAAGATGTTCTAAAGAGAAGATGGAAAGACCAGGAGACCCTTTAAGACTTAGGTGGGCCTTTAAGACAGAAGTCACTAGTTCAGAGGAAGAAGTAAAAATGAGGGGATACTCAGAGGGTGGGGGAAGAGGCAAATTCACAGATTCTGTGTTTAATCAGGGAGACAAGGGTGTGAAGGTGAAGACATGGTGTTGCTTTGTGTGTATAAAGATACGCATGAGGACATGAGACGCACTATTCTTTGGGGCACAGATGCCCGTGGGGTGCCTGCTTGGTGGGGGAGGAGCCATAGCCCTCAGCAGGGTGGAGGTAGTGGGACCCGGGAGCTCAGGGAGCACACAGTCTGGCGAGGCCTCCACAAACAGGCTGCCCGTGCAGGGTGTGGAACGTGCTCGGAAGGGAGTGGGGCCCATGAGAGAATCCAGGAGGGCCCTAATCTCAGTAGACGGGTCACCAGCCAGCACTTCCAGGTCTGCTCCCAGATGTGAAAACAGAATCAGGTGTGATTTTTAGTAAGTTTGAGGCCCACTGGTTTTAGCACTAAGTTAGCGAACAGCCTGCCAGAGCAGGTAAGCAGGTGCCTGGGGAAGATAATCTGATGCTAGGAGGCCAAGAGAGAAAGGGATGGAGGTTTTTCAGGGGAGGTGGCCGGAATGCTGTGTTTTTTTGAGTATTACTCTGGGGGAATCTGCCAGATGTCAAAGCAGTGTTTTGGACCCAGGAGCCCCTCGTGGAGCAGGTGGACTGGGAGAGAGCAAAGAAAGTGAGAAGCAAGGGCACCTTTAAATCGTGCTGACCCCCCACCAAGCCCTGTGCTCAGAGCAGGCCCACAGCACTCTACCATCCTGATCTTCCTAGGATGTGGAATTGCTGAAACCCAGGGCAGCCCAGAGCTGCCCGAAGAAGGAGACCCGTGCCTCCCTCTATAATGTGGAGAAAGCCATCTCCTGTGGGCCTTTGGGGATCTTCATTTTCCACAAAGAATTAGAGGACCACAGAGTCCTTGGGAAGAAAGAGTTGTGGGAGCCTAAGGGAGGAATGACCAAGGAGAGGCAGGGACCGGACGAGGAGAGGCTCTGGTCTAGCGACAGTACGTTTCCAGTCGCCTTTTGCTAAACTCCTATTGATGTTAATGGTTCTCCCAGCAGATGGGCCGTCGGAAGGGTTGGGTGCGCAGATTGAAATGTGGGTTCATGAGAGAAAACAGAACGTGGAAATGCTGGGCAGAGCTTAGGAAATGAGATTCTCAAACTTTCCCCAGACCTGGGGATGGCAGGACGGTGGATGTGTAGCCAGCTTTCTAGGCGACCCCTCCAGGCATCGACACCACCTTCGGTAGGTGGTGCGGGACCTGGGAAGCAATTCCCAAGGGCACCTGATGCTCTGTGTGTCCACGGGTCCAACCGCAGGGGCCCTGAGTAAAATCTCTGGGCATGAGGATGACAGAGGTCATGTGGTCAGCTCCTAGAGCCCCATCAGGTTTGGGAGCCACTGAGCTGATGCCCTCTTCTTTACAGTATGTTTTTGTTAGAAATTCCAGTGTACCTAATTCTTGTTCTCTTTTCCCTTTCTACTAGGCACTGGGAAATCATGAATTTGATAACGGTGTAGAAGGACTGATTGATCCACTCCTCAAAGAAGCCAAATTTCCAATTCTGAGTGCAAATATTAAAGCAAAGGGGCCGCTAGCATCTCAAATATCAGGACTATATTCGCCATATAAAATTCTTCCCGTTGGTGATGAAGTTGTGGGGATTGTTGGATATACTTCAAAAGAAACCCCTGTTCTCTCCAATCCAGGTATTTTCTACTTTTATAGCACTCACTGGTGGCAACTAGATGTATTAAATCATAGCTTGGAGTGATTTCTATGGGCCATGGGTAAAAGCAGGAATAACACGGGCTCTTGGGTGAGCAGTGTCCTTAGGACAACATTGATGAAAGCAGTCTGGTGGCCTCCACGTTATTCTAAATCACTTCTTAAAGACATTGCTTTTCCTTCAGCGAACGTTGCTGAAGTATCTTTGTTTAATGCAGTGCATTCAAAATTGGGCAAGAAAGCTGTTCACACCCAGTGTTAACATTACACAGTCATTTGCTGGAGAATGAAACATAACTCACGGCCCTTTTTCCTGTGGGGTCAGAGAGCCCAGAGCTAGGGTTTTATCTCAACTTACCTTGTATTTCCTTGTTGAATATGATCATTAATATGTTTCGTTAACTGTCCTTTGTCCCTTTTCATGATTTATCTCTTCTTTCTAATGGCTTTATTATATCTGGCTTTCTGAAGAATACATATCCTTAAAAGGCCCGATGGTATATATATCCTAATATAAATATCTTATATATGCGATATTTCATATAGTGTGTGTATATATATATTTATAGCTGTTGTTGAGGTCACAGTGGAGCGCTTCTAAGAAGTGTGTGGTCCCATCTGCTGCCCCAGCTACAATCTCAGGCCGTGGTCCTCTCCCTCCTACTGCGTGCGGCAGCCCCTGCTCTCCCCTGGGGTTAAGGGTGCTCCCCACCCCTGCACCTCTCCAGCCTCTTGGGGCTTTTCTGCACAAAGGACTATGTGGGGACGGCTGAGTGACCTGGGCCACCTAACGGCTAACAAGCTAATTGCCAGGAGGGCTGGGACAACACGGCCTGGTTGCTATTGTGCTTGGCCCTGCTCCCCCTGAATGCTCCTGCCCTGTGTCCCCAGCTCCTACAGAAAATCCCTCCAACATATTACACTTGTCCCTTCCTGTCGGCTTCCTGCACTGGCCTGAGCAGCCAGAGGATAAGGTCTAGGGCTCCTCTCAGTGAACATTCATAACTTAATCTAGACGCCAGTGGAGGAGCATTAGATAAAGATGTGGACTTGTTGAATAATTGAATAAGTATGTGTCTTGATAATCTCTACCCACTTTTTTTTTTTATTCATTTAAGATCAAATGTCATTAGAAGCCATAAGAGAGTCACAAAGTCAGGGAGTGGGGGAACATCTTTTAGGAACAGGGGGTAAGTGAAAGGAGTGGAGGCCAGTTTGGAGCTCCTGGAGACTTGAAGACCCTCCCTGGCCCCCTCAAGGGCTCACAGAACATCCTGGGGCAAAGGGCATTCCAGCAGTGAGGTCAGAGTCACATGCTGGGAGGTACGCCCTATGAGGGCAGGGACCTGATTATCTGTCTCCTTCCCGGCTCTGGGCTCTGTGCCAAGCCCAGCAAAGGGGAAGCTCTCCATAAGTGGTGCTGGAATGAACACATGAGAGCAGGGAGGCATGGGGGCCACGATCACAAAAGAGCAGATAGTTCAGTTTGTTGGAACAGAGGTTCCAAGCAGAGAAGGCAGAAGGCTGGGTGAGGAGTAGATTGCAGGGCCTCCTGAATCACTGACCAAGCAGTTCGGGCATGATGGGGAAAAAAGCGGGATCCCTTCTGGAATAGTCACCAGTAAGAAAGGAGAGGTTATGGGTGAACACACACGAGGGCTCCAGAAATCAGCCCCTTTTTGCTAGGACTCTGAGAGCAGCCCAGATTAGCCCTTAAAGACTGGGCTTACGTATCTGAAGGGGTAATGCCCTCCCCGCAGCTCCCAGGAGAGGAAGGCTGGATGGTGTAGGGACAGATGCCGGTGCTGGGGAGGGGCAGAGCAGTGTTTCTGGGGATACTTGCTTCTACCAAGACCACAGGCCCAGCACATGCATTCTTCCTGCAGCAACCTGGGCCCCGATCCAGCCCCGTCGCTCCAGTCCTGGTGGCCCGGGTGCCACAGGCAAGATAGCACAGTTCATTTATCTTAGCTAGAAATTCCTGCAACCCTTCAAGATATCCTGCAGTAGATCCCATCCTTTCCTGTCTGTGTGATGACTGATCTGCCAGAGGCTCCTAGCGTGTTAGGAGGATAGATTTTTTTGTCCTCCGAGGCATCTCCCTGAACGTTTTCCTTCTTGCCAGAGGATGGTAGCATTGTCTGATGCCTCAATATCCATTCATTCATTCCTTCTCTCCTCTGAGTACTTATGTGTAGGCAACTGTTCTAGGCACCAGAGATGCTGCAGCCCCCCCCCCCAAAATAAGTAAAATAAGTAAAAAAAACCCTGCCTACTGCAGTTCACAGGTTTAGTGGGCAAATTAATGAGTAGAATATTTGGGGCATCAGAAGGTGGTAAGTGCTAGGCAGTAGTAGGGGGAACAGCAAGTGGGGCAGGGGATGAGCGTAACTTGTCAACTTAAAAGGAGGCTCAGGGAGAAGATAACATGTATCTTCTCTCTGTGGGGGAGCAGGGAGCGCCGGACTTTCTGGAGTGGTCAGCAAGAAGTGGATCATTCTTAATGTTTTCATGGCACACAATGTCGCCTGTGAGCCGGGGACAGCATGGCCAGCCCAGCGTGGCACTGGGCCAGGGGTCCGCCAGCCTTGTCCCCGGGGTGTGGTCTTCTGCTACCACTACAAGTGGGAGTAAGCAGGGAAGAAGATGCACACTCCCCATGCCAGCAATGTCTGGCTGAGACCTTCTCTAATGCAGAGCTCAAGGGCGTGCTCGTGTCGGCCTTACCTGATGAACAAGGCACAGTATCAGCGGGTGTGTTGGCATTGACACTCAGGGACTCGTAGCCAACAGAGTTTAAGTTGGAAGACTGATTATCCTGAACTGGCAAACAAAGCCTTCGATGGACTCATCTGGATTTCCACCCCCCTCGGTTTTATTGAGATACAACCACACTAGGCGTAAGGTGTACAAGTACTATAATGACTTGACTTCATATCGTACTATGCATTCATGTGCTCAGGCACTTTCTGCCTTGGCATAATGAAAGTCCGAATAGAAGAACACTTTTTTAGCAGAAAGAATATTTGTATTTTAATTTACAACACAGAGTCAAGTAACGTAAGTTAGAAGAGATCACTTTAACAAAAACACCAAAACTAAGGCTTAAAAATGAGTGTTTTCTTACAAAGTACTTTCCTTTGGGGATCTGTGTACATTTTTAAAGTAGCCTCCAGTCAGCGAAGGCTGGAACTAATCTTCCAGAGTTGTTATTAGGGCCTGTGACACAATTCTTAGGAATATTTTCAATAATGAAAAACCTTTGTCTTTTGTGAATGAATTTGCTTGCTGGATATAAATGCCGTTCTGAGCCACGCCCAGTGAACTGGATGAAGTCAAGATGTGTACAAGCCACATCTTGGTCAGAAAATCTTATGACTAAGAGACATCTGGTATTAAACACACTTTTTTAAAGAATGGATAGGTTTCCAGGCTGAAGCCTCCTCATAGCATGAGATTACATTAGAGCAACATAGTATCATTCACAACTTTAACTTAAGGCAATGTCAAGTGAGGGTACTAAGGAAACTGGTGTGAATTTTTATTGGCTATCTAGGGATTTTATATTTAATTTATAAATATGTTTTGGTTTTAGTAATGTAAGAGCTTTAGTAGAAAAAAAGTATTTTTACTCTGTGTGTTAGTATGTGTAATAATATAATAAAAATTATTAATAAATGTCCATTTTGCTTATTTTGTTCCTTAGGAAGGAATTTAGTATTTGAAGATGAAATCGCTGCATTGCAGCCTGAAGTCGATAAGCTAAAAACTCTAAATGTGAACAAAATTATTGCACTGGGACACTCTGGTTTTGAAATGGATAAACTCATTGCTCAGAAAGTGAAGGGCGTGGACATCGTGGTAGGAGGACACTCCAACACATTTCTTTATACAGGTAATTGTTTCAAAAGGTTTATACTGGCCAGGGTGTCTAGACAACTAACTTTTATCTCTTTGCTTTTGTAACTGTTATTATTTTTACTCCTATTTAATGCACAATATATATTACATATATTTTGTAAAATGTGATATATATGTAATATATGTACATAGTAATGTGTAAATCTTATTCAGAGACATTAATGTCTTTAATTTAATATTAATTATTAATGTCTTTAATATTAATTTATAGGTTTCATGATTATGTCAATTCCACTTATTTATGTATATTATAAATACATGTGTAAAATACACTATAAAATAAGAAGATTACTGAGCCTGAGGCAAAAGTTTATATCAAAAAGCAACATGCCGTATAAAAAAAAAATTAAGTATGGGGCACCTGGGTGGCTCAGTGGGTTAAACCTCTGCCTTCGGCTCAGGTCGTGATCGCAGGGTCCTGGGATCGAGCCCCGCCTGGGTTGCCCTGCTCAGGGAGGGGCCTGCTTCCCCCTCTCTCTCACTTGTATTTCCAAATAAATAAATAAAATCTCTTTTTTTTTGAAGATTTTTATTTATTTATTTGAGAGAGAATGAGTGAGAGAGAGCATCAGAGAGAAGAAGGTCACAGGGAGAAGCAGGCTCCCCAAGGAGCTGGGAGCCCGATGCGGGACTCGAACCCAGAAGTCCGGGATCATGACCTGAGCCGAAGGCATTCGCTCAACCCACTGAGCCACCCAGGCGCCCAAATAAATAAAATCTTAAAAAAAATTTTAGGAAAAAAATATAAATAAGGCCTCCACAGATCAGAGTGACTGACTTGATTTGTAGGTTCACAGGTAGCAGGAGCTGGAACTCTGGGCTCAAGTCCTAACCCTTCTTCATACCAGGACCACTAGGAATGTCCTGGAAGCCCTAGGCCCCAGTGCTCCTGAAGTCATGCCCGCTCCTCCCTCCCTCTTCTTCTCTCCCTCCCTCCGTCTCTCCCTCCTTCTCTCTCTTTCCTTGATGTTAGGCAGTTTAAGCTAGAAATCCTCTTTTTTTCCCTTCTATGTTGAACCCATAATGTACCAAAACGTTTGAGTCTGGCTTGGTGAGTTTTTCCTACCTTGCTGCCTCCTGTCCCCTACCACTACTGCATGGAGCTCTGAAGGGACTTTTAAGGAAAAGAAGAGGAGGAGGAGGGCCTCTTGGTAACTGACTTTTATCAGCAGTGGGAAGGCAGGCTTTGGTGGAGAACACCTCTGTCTTTGAAGAGGTTGCTGCTTTGCCCACCTCTATATGGGTTACCTAAGGTGATCCTATATTTGTAAAAACAAAAATAAAAAATACCCTAAAGAGAAAAAAAATACCCAAAAATGTTAAAAGAGGGGTACCTGGGTGGCTCAGTCAGCTGACCTGCCTTCGGCTTAGGTCATGATCCTGGGGTCCTGGGATCAAGTCCCACATCGGACTCCCTGCTCGGTGTGGAGCCTGCCTTTCCCTCCCCCAACTCATGCTTACTCTCGCTCTCACTCTCAAGTAAATAAGTAAAATTTAAAAACCTTTTTTAAAATGTTAAAAGGTGTTATCACAAAGAAAACCACACAGGCAATTTTCACTTTCTTCTTAGCACTTCTGAATATTTTCAAATAATGAACACATGTTGCTATTGCAATCAGAAAGAGAGACACAGATTGTAAAAAGAAAAGAAAGAAACAATATTGGGTCCAAAGTCTTCCTTCCTGATTCATGTCTGAGACCATGAGCAGGTCCCTCCCCCTCCCTGAGCCCGTTAGCTTCGCTTCAGAATGGGATGAGAACGCTCCACGGGCCCCATGTTGTGAAGATGGCATGAGGTGTGGAAGAACACTTTATAAACTGTAGAGAGCTGTGTCCTGGAGCAACGCTGGGGAGGCTGCCCGCAAGTGCAGACAGACCCCAGACCGGGAGGCTGGTGAACTTCACAGGGTGAGCCTGGCCTTCCCTTACTAAAGAAGGCCGGTGTTCCCGTATTTGACTCCTTCCTCATGCTGCTCGTAAGTGTTTTGCCTCTTGGGAGACACAGGCTACAGAATAATTTCACACTGGATGACGCGTCTGAGAGGTTGTGAAATCCATGTAGGGGGTTAAAAACTTTTAACCCACTAGACTCCAGTAGGTTAGGCCCTTAACGTTCCTCACAGGAAATTTGCACTGTCTTGTGGACAAAGCTGTCTGTGGAGCGACAAGGACAGCGCCTGTGCCCCCCCACCCCGGGCGTTAGGTACATGTGGCAGGACAGCGACAGGCACTGACAGTGACGGGAACTTCTTAGCAGGCGTGCTATCACAGTCAGAGGTCTGAGAGCCGCCTAGGTAACTCTAGGACGACTGGAGGGGCTGAGTGCCAGGTTGGGGGGCGCCTCAGGGGGCAAGTCATGGGGCGGCATGGGGCGAGATGGAGGGAGACTCAGCTGTCGGACTGGCCATGCCGTGCCTGGCGGTGGGCTCCTGTCTCTGCCTGCTTTCCTGCTCTGCAGAATGAGGATGGAAACAACCCCATGAGAAAAGGTCACGATGACTTCCCGTCTGGAATGGATGGCTGGAGGAGAGATGTCGCAGGACAGGGCCTCATCCCTGAGCTGCCCTTATTCCAGCTTTGTCCCAGCTGTGTGGCTGAGACCTGTGACAAACCCTTCCCTGGAGCCTTTAGCTTTTCCAGGGGCACACAGTGGGAGCAAGAAGTCTGCCTCCAGGCCCTTCGTCCTGGGACACAGGGGCTTCAGGCTGTATTGACTTTGATTCAGAGTAGGAAAGGCGTGGTCAATGAAGACCCAGCACACACACACAGTCACACACACAGTCACGTACAGTCACACACAATATAGTCACACACACAGAGCCTTTCAGTCACACACACAAACACACACAGCCAGAGTCAGGCACACACATTCACAAACACACAGTCACACACACAGACACACAAGTCTCACACAGTCACACCACATATAGAGTCACACACACAGTCTCTCACATGCAGACACACGCAGAGTCACACACACATACACACACACACACACTGAACTTTCACAAAGAACCTAGAGTGCCCCCTGGTTCCGTACTAGTTCATTTTTTTTACGGTGTCGGTTACCACCCATTAAATTAATTTCCTCATATTGTTGTTGCTGCCCCACATTTTGAAAAACTCAGCTCTGAATGAAGTGTGACCAAAACAGTACATAACCAATCAAAGGAATCCACTCCCTCCATTCAAATGCTA